>NC_135355.1:20662985-21262985 GCF_051622035.1 Arctopsyche grandis | reverse complement strand
TCACCAAATTTGATATTAAACTTAAAACTATTAAAATTATAAAATTATTCAAACTTTTAAAATTAATCTTAAACTTATAGATACGAAATCTCAGTTCAATGTGCCGAAAGTATTCCAAGAAAATCATAAAATACCTCGATCCTGTAGATTACAAGTATGTACTACTTCCGATTGAGATAAAAATATTAAGTTATAAAATTTATAATTTCTATTACATGTAAAAATAAAGTAAAAATTATGTGTGATTCGGTTAGCGATATTAGCAGAATTCAAAAACTTATAAAAAAGAGGACACTTATGTATAAGAGGAGTTACCGTTTCCGGTCAACTTAAAAATTTGAAAAAAATGATTTCGTATCGATAAGAATTTCGGTCACCGATACAAAATACTCATTCACACACACTTTTTCTAGACCATGAAAACGTGATCAGTGATCGATTCCGAGTTCGAAGCAGTGAAAATCTCGAATTCGAATTTTCGCATGATCACAGAACTTCATCTATTGTTACTACGTACATACATAGATAAAGTAAATACAATTTAATTCAATTATTTAAAACGAACATTAAAGAATCATGGTCACAAATTATTTTAAAAAATTTATCCATTTCATTGAATTCTCTTATAAAATTCTATACAAGATTGTTTAAAATTATGCTCAGTTATCAAACATTTGGTTTCAACATTCAATTGCGTTTTATCACTGGACCACATATTGTTCACCAAAGAAATAAAAAAAAAAACTGTTTGGCAGGCGCATTTGTTCCCGGTAAAAACTTTCGACTTATTTGCCAATATTTGTGTAGGATACATATGTAATTTTCACAAAAAGCCTTGTATATATATATATATATATATATATATATATATATATATATATATATATATATATATATATATATATATATATATATATATATATATATATATATATATATATATATATATAGTCCATTTATGCATTAGATAAAAAACCAGAACACACCCAAAAAAACCAGTATTATATTGGTAAAATCAGTACGAATGGTCACCTCATACATATCAGACTTAATGTCTAATCGGTGATTAATCTGCTCTAGTCGACAAAGGGTTAAACGTTAGATTGTCACATTGATCTCGAACCAGTTCAGACACGCTGCTATATAAGTTGGCGTACGTTGTCAAGTTGACGTCACAATTGTGAGCCAAGTTTATCTGTTGTCACACGCTGGTCGACCAGTCGACTACGAATTTTCCTTTCGACAAGTCGACCTTTGAAAGTTTAACAGGTATTGTGATATCAACTTAGCACGATAACAGTATTTGTTGACATGCCAAATATTTGCCCCTTTATTTTTTATGCACATATTTTAATGTATAAATATCATAAATGAATAACGTTTCATTCAGTAGTCTGATAATTCGCGATAGGTCAGTATCCTCTGTACAATCGGCAACGCACTTATATCACATACAATACAATATGATATTTTTTAAATTATTTCGAATTGATTTCAGGTGTCGGATCTTGTAAAACGATTCTATTGTTTAATTATTTTTATTATGGAACTATTTTTTATTTTGCAGGACAAGTTTTCTCGTTCGTTGCTCTTCAAATTTGAACAGGTCTCGACTGACAGTTTCAGACATGAGTTCTTTGGAGCAAATATCTAAAGGGGAAACGATCCGATTGAGAAACAAACACATCGGGTAAACACTACATATGTAATTTATTTTTTTGTATCTATTAATACAGCCGTGTTAACATACTATGATTTGTCTTCATTTAAAAGACGTTCCTGTCAATTGTTTTTCGACTCTTCCCCATTGAAGATCGTCAAGGGTGAAGCACAGTATATGTACGACGAAAATGGTGAAAAGTACCTGGATTGTATCAACAACGTAGCACATGGTGAGTGATAAATACAAATCTAATTTTACAATTTTTCACAACAATCCTAAAATAGTTCAGGCTTGGCCAATTACCAAATAACTGGCCGCAAACACTAAAACCGAAATAAATGTATTGATTTTTGTATTGCGTCCATATTTGCCTTATCTAAATCTTAATGATGAATACATATGTTTTCAAAACCAATTTTTTGTTTGTCTGTAAGTATTTTAATGTCGATATCTGATAGATATTTTTTTAAGAATTATAAAGCCTGAATTTATCTACGTGATAAGTATGTTAAAACAATGCATAATTCAGCCTAGATTTTTATCGTTCGAAAACTACATATAATCATTTCAAATGTATGAACTATGAAACCTGATTTTTTTTATTTGTGAATAATAAGCGATTTATGAAAAATAATTTTTCAATGACAAAAAGTTTGTTCATGAATTGTACAATTAGTTCTGCATAGTAAAAATAGATTCAGTATTTCTATTTCGTATCATTTTATGATTTTCGTACTGTTTGTGCAAATATCAAATGTTTACTTTTTTGCAAAAATTTTCAAAATAATTTTTTGATTGCTTTTGGTATAATTTTTTAGGCAACCTAAATTAAATGAATGAATCCACCGTACTTTTCGTGGCCAGAAGATAATTTTACATTAACGTGGAATCATTATTTAGTCCATCGGTATCTAACTTTTTTTTGCGTACCCCTTGGCGGCTCATGTCACTAAACTGGATCTACCTCACGGGCCCGAATGTGAAACGCCCGAAAACGCAAATATCGGAAGGCAAAGATCGAAAATCGAAAGATCAAAAAGGTGCATGATAACCGGTACATACTCACTTAATTTGGGCGAGCAGGATACAACAGGAACAAGAGGAACAGGCTTTTCCTCCCGTATTCTACGCGCGCACATTAATACGGGAGGAAAAGCCTGTTCCTCTTGTATCCTGCTCGCGCAAATTAAGTGAGTATGTACCGTTTACCATACACCCTTTTTTATCTTTCGACTTAAGACCTTTCGATATTTGCGTTTTCGGGCGTTTCACATTCGGGCCCGTCACGGAGACCGCACTAAACTATACCCCCTTCCATATTACAAAAATATTTGTATTTCATGTAAAAAGTTGCTATTATTTCAAATTTGTTGTAATTATAATATAAATAAATATCATTTGAGTAGCAAAGGGCGTGCGAGCACGTTTTATTTTTTATTTGTTTTTTTATTAAATTTATTTGAATCGAAAAAATATTATATTTAACGATGTCGATATCGTCGTCATATAAACTTTAATTTGTTTTGATAATACCAAAAAACCTTACATCTGTACGTACATACATAGTTACAAAGTCTCTTTCGAAATTATATATTAGATTTTCCTTCAACTTTATTTTACGACCCAGAAATGTAAAAAGACCTTAAACTATTTGGGCGTGTATCGTTGCAGACCATATAAGCCATTTGGATTCAAGTGGGATAATTAATCACGCCATTATTAAAATAAAAACTTAATTTTAAATATATCCATAATGAAAAAAATCGAAAAATTTACAAATCTTAAGCGAAGAAAGATGAATTTTTAAAATCGGTGAGCTAAGTTAAATTTATTTTTTGTAGAATTATTATACTAATAGTCCTATTTAAATATGTATCAACAAATAATTTGAATTATTTCATCTCATATTTTTAAAAATCAGGTTTAGTGAGGGGGTCTTGGATAAATTTTGCATGAAACTCCTATGTAGCTACGCTACTGACTGTCACTTTTTTGTAAATGTACATACAGAGTTTGATTAAGTTAATAATGTACATAATTCGTTAACATCAGAAAAAAAGACCTACTGCATATCCGCCATTGTTGGTTTATTTTTGTGTACCCCTTGTTAGTACGTGTACCCGGTTTGGGAATCGCTGATTTGGTCAATACAATAGTTGTAAATCAAAATGCAATTTTTATATTCATACATATTTCATCACATCAACTTCCACTAAACCACTCATAAAATTACATATAAAGCGTGAACACATGTATGTATGTAGTACATCCATATGTATACTCACTATCGCCTTTAAAACGACCAAATTGGCAAGCTTCAAGAACGTAATTTAAAATAGAATTTATCAATATAAAAATGTGAACATATGTATGTATAAATGTATGTATACATATGTTCACATTTATATATGTATGTATGTATGTATATATGTATATATGTATGTACATACATTTATATATGTATGATACACGTGTCGTATGTTATGACATTGACATGTGGAAATGTTAGATGATTATCAAAATCGATTTGCATGCATGCGATAATGTATGTATGTATTTACATAGTAGTACAATAAAACTTCTTGGCATCATTACGATGTCACGTGAAAGTCATGTTTGCTAGGTATGAATAATTATTGTTACTTATCGCACGTGGAATGTCAATCAAACGTGTTTTCACTTACGGAAAATCGATCACGTTTTCTCCAGTTAGCTTTCTTTGTGGAATGTTCGTCGATTTTTTGTCGATCTTCGTAAGTTGTTGATGTTGTGTACATCAACATATGTACATATTTCTATATGCAGGGACGTAGAGAGAAAATCCGCCCCCCCTTGACCCATTCAGTAAATTTTTTTTCAATATATGTAAAAAAAAAGTGATGCGGGTATTTTAATTAATATCGTTGCTATTATTTAAAGATATATTTCATATTAATTTATATATTTACATAAATACAATACAGCGAAACAAATGAATTTAATTAAATACACCAATAAACTATAACAACACATAAAATGAAAAATTAAATAATTAAAACATATGTATACACACGTTAAAAAATAGTTTCATTTAAAAAAAATAATGATGTCATACATGAAATAAAAATTAAACATATATTATTATATAAAATAAAAAACCGAAAAATATCAACTTTTATTGTTTATGGAAAAGCAGGTACGGTACATATTTAGGTATGTAGTAAGTTATAATGTATTGAATTTGGGATGATTTTTTCTGTGAGAGCTTTTTAAAATGTCTCTATATATGACGTATACATATAGGATCCGGATGTGAAGGATTCCAAGTGAAACGCGCAGATTCAGTCAGAACTATTTATTATAACATATCGTCCGGCCTGTTCTTCAACAAGTGACCATAGCAACACGCATCCGGTCTCTCCCATGCATACCACACACACTTTATCTCTAGCAGTTTGGCCAACCACACATACGGCTCGTTTAAAAATCATTCCTATATATGTACATGATACATGTTATTATGGGTTAAAATAATCAAAATAATAATAATTAAAATCATAACAGAAAACAGTTGAATAATAAAAATGAATTCGTAAACAAAAAGTATTATTAATTTAAAAACTAACTAACTAACTTTGAAACTAAAAACTAACTTTGATTTGAAATATTCTAAATCTAATCTACCGTTCGCAATTATACTTGTTACCTGCTTTTATCGGCCAAGGGTTATTTTACTAATTTGTTTTGGATATTGTGACGAGGGAACTGACCATTGTGAACACCAGAACAGATCTTTCCCTAAATTTTATTATGCCATAAGTAGGTAAAATCCATTACTCGAAAACATTTATAACATTTTGCTTAGTGTACAAAAAACCCTAAGAGTATAAAGGCCTAATAATGCTTTTATAATTTTGCTAAAAATGTACATATTATTTGGGGGGGGGGGGGGGGGCGGGCCCCGGGTTATTCGCATACCCTTTCCCCCCTCTCGTCGGCCCTGTCTATTTGTATGCTAGTCATTTATTGACATTAACGAACGTTTGGAAACGATGACAGCACTGATAAGCGTAATCTAAGCATTCACTCTTGTTTTTATTGCTGTTATTATTTATGTGTTATGATAAGATTCGGAGTATGTGTAATGCTGTATTATAAAAGCGGTCATTCACCATATAAATTTGCTGTTTACATTTTGATAAAGCGATCTATGGTTATTATTGAAAAAAAAACTATTACCTTATCTACATATTTACATATTATATAAACCAGCAACATAGTTCAGTGGTTAGCGTATAATGCAATCAACTGAGGGGTCATGGGTTAGATCACTGGCCCGGTGTTGCTGGCTAGACCTTGGACATATACGACTACAGGTATATATGTATGTATGTCACCACTATTTGAATATGATTTTAAAATTTTATTGTCTAGATTCTAGAATATAGATGTCTCGCTAATTTTCTTATATATATGTATAGTATTTATTTTATGCTTGCATATCTGGTCACAATGACGCTGTGAGTATTTTGTAATGTCACTGTGGCTAATATGTAAATTAATAAATAAATTGGGCATAG
This sequence comes from Arctopsyche grandis, assembly GCF_051622035.1. NCBI lineage: Eukaryota > Metazoa > Arthropoda > Insecta > Trichoptera > Hydropsychidae > Arctopsyche > Arctopsyche grandis. Next base: position 21,256,763 of record NC_135355.1, on the reverse strand, counting down.
GTGTCACCCAGGGATAAAATCCGTAATGACACCATGGTAAATATAATTAAAAAAAAATAGAACAAGTTTCGTGGTAATGAGAAATTTCGACATCTTCTTTTTTTATATTGCCTAGTTTATTCTGAAGAATTCAAGCACTGGTTTAAAACTTATTTAAATAATAAAATCTATCTTTTTTTCAAGTATTCATTTTGCAAAAATTTCGAATAAGCATTTAACTAATTTCAATGTCACCTTTATTCTATAAACATTATATAAATAGGTACTAGTAGCCTGTGTGAGCATAATTGTGCACTCGGTAAAATATCGCAATTCGGATCAATGGAATTAATAACTTAAAATTAAATTAATTTTCTTTAAAAAAAATCTTTTGTTTTTGTCGGCCGATCATATGAACGAAGTGATATGCCGCGTCTCTTTCCACGATATATGATTCCAAGGAGAGAAAGAGAGACGGAGTATGATGAGTGAGTACTTCGTAAACACTCATCAAGCTCCGTCTCTTTCCACGATATACCGATTCCAAGGGGAGAAATAGTGACGGAGCATGGTGTTAACAGCGAGTACTTCGTGCACCGCACGAATTAGACAATTATTATAGTTTTGTCTGTTGATATTCAACGGCTGTTTTTCGAAAGTAATTGTTAAAGATACCCCACAACCCGGGTCCCGGACAGTGCGATATGAGATATTCTTCAGAAATAGACTAAATTACGAGTGTTTGATGTGATAATAGATGAATTATAGATAATATGTATTGAAGTCAACGGTCTTGTTATCGTTAGTTTAATGAGGTTGTCAACTAGTTAACAACATCTTGATCCTCGCCGTTATAACTAGTCACCGGAGCCTGAGGGGGCCGTGTATTGTTCAAAGGTTGTAAATGCATTGTTAAAGGCTTGCCGAACAATGGATAGCACTGTGACTATCCTACCTCTAGTTATAACGAACTGTATTTTTTGTGCGCATTTTCCGGTCCTATTCCATCTTAAACGCAAATTTATAACTCATAGCTACATATATACCTCAAATTTGTAGTCAATTGAGGTCGTGTTTGCTCAAGTGTGTGCTTTTTCTGAAGTTAGCAATAGTTTTCAATAGCTTTTTAAACCTTTTTGAAAATATGTCATTAAATTGATAATTCCCGGCCAATTGAACATGTAACAAGTATCCGTGAAGGTTATTTTTTTTTTAAATTTAATTTATTTATTTATTTATTGAAAAATCAACAGGACTCGGATGTAGAAATTCATAAAAACAAAGAATAAACATAACAAAATAACATCTGGGCCCAATTATAGATTTTTACAAAATACATAATATATCTAGTACATGTAGACAAACAAATGAAAAATAAAAGAATAAAATATACATAAATAAATAGGACAATGCATAATTAAACATAAAATGATATAATATAATTGTATAAACTAAAGTGATATAATATAATCAGAAAAATAATATATAATAGAAATAGAAATCGAAATGGATCAATCAGTCAAGACTCTCCTGATGGCAGTCCTGAATTGATATAAGGAAATACCGAATAGACCAACCTCATTCAGCTCCCCGTTAAGAGGGCTGTACACCCGTAACCTCAATTTTGTTGCCGTTCCTTTTTTCGATATATATATATATATATATATATATATATATATATATATATATATTGTGTGAATGTATAAATTGAGTGAATGCGACAATATATATATTGAGTGAATGCGACAGTTGCGCTTCGACCAGATAAAACGTATTTTAAATTGACAAAATTGAGGTTTCGTATTCTCCTATTTTCTCCTCTGAAACTGGACCAATTTAAAAAAAAAATTCATCATCGGTATGAGAAAGATATTTTCTGTGTAACTATGTGCGTACTTTTTTTAAAATTGACCGCTGGACTCTTTTCGTGGGTGTAAAAAAGAGGCGATTTTATTGATGTTTGGTGGCTCCTAGCTGCTATAAAAATTATTTATCAAAAAAAATAAAACGATAAATGCAACCCAATGGTGGATATCCATAGCATATTAAAAAATAATTTCTCTAGTGCCATAATTGAGGAAGGGAGAAGTCTAATACGTTTGTATGGACAAGGCGCTGGTGTCCAACCCTCTTAAGCATACGATAAACACGCTGTAGATAGGAATATTTTAGGGAATTGGTTTTGAAAGGATTAGGTGAAAAGAGTGCAACCTGTCTAGAATACTTAACTGGGATCCTGAAACCAACCTTATTCAGTAAATCAGAACAATCAAGGAAACCATCTAGGAGCTTAAAAAATAATGCAGCATCAGTGAATCGTTGCCTGACAGAAAGATTGTTAAAGGATAGAATTTTTAAAATATCGGGAAAAATAGTATGGGCGTAGGTAGGAAAACGGTAAAGTAAGGATTTAATAAATTTTAGTTGGACGTTTTTAATACAATTAATATGGGATATATAAATAGGTGACCAGATAATTGAGGAAAATTCAAGGTGAGACCTTACAAGGGAAAATATAGTAATTTAAGTACAAAATGATCATTAAAGGGTTTTGTTGCGCGGAGTAGGAATCCAAGAGATTTACATAGATGCTTTGTTAGTAATGAAGGAAATATGTTCAAAGAAATCTTGTTTATTATTAAGTATAATATTACACCAAGATCCGTAATAGAAGATGATGTATTTCGAATTGAATGGTTTAATTCAGTGCTTCCCAATTACTTTCATGTCACAGCCCCCTAAATCTGAAAGAATTAATTTCCGGCCTCTAAAAAAATTTTCTCTAGTTAAAAGGTTTATTTGGCAGTAATTATTACAATTATAATACACATATTTATAAATTTATAATTTACAGTTATAACACACATTTGAAATCCTACGGCCCCCCAGTATGTATGTACATACATATGACAATTAGTAGTTTAATTATGTTTGTTCTAAATATTAAATGGTTGATATATACGACTCTTCGATCGATGAATAAAGGTCTTTGCTATCTGTTTAATTGTGTATGCAATGTAAAAAAAGTCTCATCAAGAGAACAAGACAAATATTTTCAATAGGGGGGCAAACATTGAGATGTACATATACTGGCGAAAACCGGTTTGTTGACGTTAGTTGCCATTTTGACGCGCCTTTGTTTTCACACCGAGGCTGAAAGCGCGCACTCAGCGGCCATATACTCACATGCGAAAACAAACACTTGCGTAAAACGGTCACTATCGCTCATCGTTCACGGTTCAATAAACAAATAATTAATTAATAAATTATGATTAAATTTTTATACCATTTGCCCCGATAAAATCGTTCTTGTTTGTTTGAATTTATCCGTTACATAATGTTATATAAGAGTAGGTAAACAACATTTTACTGGGGCACATTATCCAATAGTTTAATCAAATTATTTTACTGCAAGAGGCCGGTTTGAGTTTAAACATCACCGCTCATGGTTGATTAGTTCAATTTGGCTGTAAGCAACGGGGCGTGTCGACAATTATGAAAATTGCTGTTTACCATGTGTAAAAACGCGCCAAGTAAATGGTGTCGAACGATTAGTGTTAAAACGGGGTCGTAAGCTATGTCGCAACTTAACATCGCACCTACATACATAGATTGTGCAATCGTTATTCAATTACAACTAATTCATGAAAAAAAGTAAATTATGCAGTTTGAATGGTGATCGGGTCTCATATGGCGATCGATTCCACGAAAATCATCCACACGGAACACCTGTTACACGAAAATTGGTCCCACCGAAAATCGCCCACATGGGAAATTGGTCACATGAAAACTGCTCACATAGTTGACACTTTTTTAGTTTTACTAGATTGGTTTCTTGGATGTAAATTTGTGCGCCAATTCTGAATCACTTCCAGATTTGACCCCCATACAGATCGACGGCTTAGCTATCAGATTGACGTGATGACACATCACACAAAACTTGGTTAAATCGAACTCGATATATCGTGCGATAATCATTTGATTGCCAACTTGTGTATCTCGTAAAAAATCTGGAATTTGACTTTATTGATACAAAATATTGCTTTTGCGAAAGGGACATAGTAATTTGCGGTTTATTACTAAATGTTGTTTATGAAAATGCTACGATTTATCATTTTAGGACTTAAATATATACGTATTGATGTGTTTATATCTACATATATACATACATACATATATATATATATATATATATATATATATATATATATATATATATATATATATATATATATATATATATATATATATATATATAATTTTCAAAAAATCTTGTTTATATCAGAATAAGAGGTATGTAATAAATACACTTTTTCTTTGCATACACCTTATTGAGTTATAAAATATGAAAAAAATAAGCTTATTTTTATATTATTTATTTAAAATATTATGTAAAAAGTGAAAAAAGCGCCGCAGGCGAAGATTTTTTTCCAAAAATCTTCACATGGTCAACAAAAATCGGCCATCTAACTGAGTCACTAAAAAACTATCAATTAACTTAATTTCTACCGACTGTCTTTTCACTTTATCTATGTACATATGTACGTAATAACAATAGATAAAGTTTTGTGAACATGCGAAAATTTTCACGTTTACTGTATTTGTATGTTATTTGTATTCTTTATGTACTAAATTTGATTAAGTTTTGGTCAGAAAGCAATTTTATTAAATAACTAAAACTTTTTTTGGACCGAATTCTATACACATGAAGTTTAAATTCATCTCATTCGTTGTTTTGTGAGAGTATGGACGTCTGCAAATAAAATAAAAATTCGAGAAATAAAATCATTTGTGATTGAACCAATTCAGTAAAACCTTTCTTGAAAACAAAAAATATACGAACTTTCGGAAAAATAAACGTTACACATCTGTTTTTGAGACAAAATAAAGTAAAGGGGACCTTTCTAACGATTCGCTCCATAGGATGAACAATTTTTAAGAATTTTACCCAAGGCATACCACTTAAAAACCAAAATATACTTGTTTCGAAATAATAAAATCTTTTTTTTTCAAAGCACATAGCAGCGATTATTTTATTAGTTACCCAAAAGTAACATACATAAGAAATAAACGTAGCATTCATAGATTTATAGTATCTCATTAATCATTAATTCATAATATTTTCTAAATTCACACTATTCCTTAATTTAGGGTGGCGAGTGCCCCCCTATGCCCCCCCAAATTATGTCCCTGAAAAAATGCATAATATTTTCAATTAATATTAATCGAAAATCGGGATTTTGGGGAGGGGGCCCCCAACCCTAATTTCTATATACATGGATGTGTCTAGATTAGGAATAGATTTTATATTCGGAAACTGTTTAAAATTGTGTATCTTACTATATCGTCGAAGCATAATCAAATGTTATTTTGAAAGTATGAAGTAAATTTAAATCGCTGGTTGATAATGAATCTTCCTATCGAAATTGTTTTAAGCAATTCAGTTTATATTATTCACGGAAATTCGTTTATTCCCATTTTTATTTCAGTAGGTAGTTGTTACATAGGTATTGGTATATACATAATATTGAGGTTTGAAATGGGCCCAACAAAAGGGCCCACGCAACTTACATTTCGAGCCTAATAAAAAAAGTTAACCGATCCTTGGGCTGTTAAAGCAGGTATTAGTTGTTTGTGTATATCGTAAGAAATTTATTTCGTTGAAATACCCAAACTTTAAGTCCCAAAGTCCTATAAATTTTTACATACGTGAAATATAAAAAGTTAATTAATTTTACTGAGGGCCCACATTTTCTAACAGATAGTGGGGCCCACATGCCATCGGGCATGTTCGCTTGTATGGCCAGTCCGCCACTGTATATATAAATATATATATTATTCTCTTTTTTGGTCAGTAAATTAAATAAGTTGTCAGTAATATATCGAAATGGTCAGTTAGTATTATAATTTGTCTACTCATTGGTCAGTATGTTTGTGGTCAGTTTATATAAAAGCTAGCATTAAGATAATTGAAAAAAATGAAAACAGAAATCAAATCATTATACGATTTAAACTTTCCTATAAAAATACATGAATTATTTTTTGGAAAGGGCAACTATAAAATACTATAATTGACAGCATTAAAAAAACATGTATCGAAATACTTTTGGTCACAACTGTGGTGTTCGGACCATACCGAGATACCGGAATCTGAGAATTCACGAGTTAAAAAATATTGTTTTTTACTGACCGTTAAATGTTTGTTACTGACCACTCTTACGAATACTGACTGACCAAATTTTATTTGTTTGTCCGTCTTTTGAAATTATTAAAGACCGTCTTTATGTTTAGTAACTGAAAAACGGTTGTCCGTAAAATTATATCATGCGTATAATATCATGTTTACTTAGTATTTATTATGTTGATAGTATTTCTATTAAATTGTTTTATTCAAACACATTCGTTAGCGGCGCATTGTTCAAATATTTGCAATTTTTTTATTGGCAAATAAGTACATACATATGTACGTGCGATAAATAAATGGTTGTCCTAGTGATAGCAGATAGTAGCGGTGGTGACAACACCAACAGAATCATTAAGACAATCTGAAAGATAAAAGTAATGTGAAAGTAAACAGAAGTACGCCTGAATAGAACAGGACGCGTGAGCTTACATAAATATTTTCAGTGGTTACTTTGAAAAGAAATTCGTTTGTTTGCAAAACTTGATGGAATTATGACGCGTTGAAGCTCGAGAGTCATGAATAGGTTGATTAAACACCGAGATTTAACAATCTTTTGATTGTGTCTCGGAGTAAATAAGCCAAACAATAACGCTGTGTAAAATTAGCTCGTAAACAACAGATAAAACATACTGTTAGAGTATTTACTTTGGAATATTACGTCGTAAACGGCAAAGCTTTTTGTTTGACCGGGGGCTTTGAATTGAAACTGTCGCTAAACTATTTTAATACGAACGCTTCTTGGGCAAACATCACAGTTAAGCAATAGCCATTATAAGATAGATATACATATACATAGATATACATATGTATGTATGTAGATTCTGCGGTGGGTTGGTATGATATGTATTTTCCCACACATATCTTGTGTATCGTCTACATAAATACGTACAATAACAACACATAATATATGATATATCCTTTTGTTGTCAATATGTACATAGCTTCAAACATTTTCCATTTGAAAAGAGCGTTTGAATTCTAAGGGATACCAAATACATACATGGTTATACGAAAGTATAATATAAACATCAACAGTCAATGCATAGAAAAGGATTCTAATTATAATTTCTGAAACGGCAGTTAACAATACAATTTCATGTATAGAGACCCTATACACGAAGAGAAATGGTAACGTTACATGTTGCAAATATTATATAATATTATGATCGCGATTCAAAGTGTTTGGCAACCTATGACCTGTGGGGAACAGAACCCGCAACAACTTAAATGACCCATCAAGAAATATACGCAACTTGGCAATTTCATTGTAAAGAATGTCAAACTATTTTTTTTAGCCAAACTTTTTTTTGTAATCAGTAAAGTAAAAATATATCTACATATGTATATGAAAGATAATCAGAGCCTATAATGCAAAATTTATGAGATATAGTGAGAAAATGATACAGTTGTAGGCGTTTAAACAATTAAACGGGAGGCGCCTGAACATTCTAGCTTGGAATGCTCGTGGACTTAAGAATAAGATTGACGAACTAGAGTCGGCGATCGGTGAGTACTGTGTTGACATAGTTTTAATCTCCGAGACCTTCTTAAAACCTCATATCCGTATTAACCTACCTAACTTTAACTGCTATCGCGAAGACCGAGAACAGCATGGAGGGGGAGTTGCCATTTTTATAAAATCGTCAATTAAACATTGTCGCGTAATAACCCCGCCACTAAAAAATTTAGAACTAACCGCCATCGAACTAACAATTAACAACACCCATCACATAGTAGCATCCGCTTACAATCCTCCCCAAAAACGATTATTGGCATCCGATCTTAACAAAATATTTAACATTGGTAGTTCGGTAGTGGTAGCTGGTGACTTTAATGCCAAACATCCGTTATGGAGTTGCGTAAACACTGACCTACAAGGCACAACTCTTTATAAATACATTCAACTAACAGATACAATCTTACTTTATCCGGATACATACACACACTATCCCACAAATAACTCACAACCATCCACACTAGATCTTGTCCTCGTCAAGAACTGCCCAAAAATATCGACACCAAATGCCCTTCAAACCCTGTCGTCTGATCATCTCCCGATAATCTTCTCAATCGACGGGAAACCCGAGGAAATCATCAAGCATAGTTGGGATTACGGGAGAGCTAACTGGCGAGAGTTCAAGTCATACATAAATGACCAAACCATTCTAACTTCAACCACACTCACAAACAAAACCGAAATCGACAGCTCCATAATACACCTAACGGAATCAATAACTCGATCCAAACACCTTCACATACCTAAGACACAATACATTGAACACAAATTAGAGATAACTGACTTTGTTGCAAATCTAATTAAAAGTAAAAATAAACTCCGTAAAATTTGGCAAACATCAAAAAATCCAGCATTGAAAACATTAATTAATAAGCTCACATATCAAATTAAAATTAGAATCAAAGAAATCAAAAATGAAGCTTGGTCTAAAAAATTAGAAAAATTGAGCTCAGTTGATGGCTCTCTATGGAAATTAGCTAAAGCGATTCGCAGGACAAAAAACTCGATTCCTTCATTAGATGATGCAGGAATCTCAGTGACGCGTGATTGCGACAAAGCAGAACTATTATCAAAATCCTTCCAAAAACATCACACACTCACACAACATTACAATCACATACCAACGCATAATAAAGTCAACCGGTCCATTAAAATCATCACAAAAACTCCCACTAACAGTACTAAAAATATAAAATTGGTGCATCCGTGTGAAATCCAAAATATAATACGTAATTTAAAAAATAAAAAGGCACCTGGGCGAGATTCAATAGATAACATCATAATCAAACAACTTCCATTTAAAGCTTTAGTCTCACTATCTAAAATATTCAACGCATGTTTACTCACCGGGTATTTCCCAGAATACTGGAAAACAGCCAACGTAATTCCCATACTTAAGCCCGATAAAAGCTCAAAAAACCCGGCCAATTATCGACCCATTAGCTTACTTTGCACGCTTTCAAAAATTCTGGAAAAAATAATCTACACACGTTTACTTAAAGTCGTAAATAAGAAATTAATAAATGAACAATTTGGATTTCGCACTGGACATTCCACGACCCAACAACTAACAAGACTAACTGAACACGTGACGAAGAACTTTAATATGAAGAGAAGTACCGGAATGGTATGTCTCGACATAGAAAAGGCCTTCGACACGGTTTGGCACGATGGACTCATTCATAAGCTCCTTATTAACAAAATACCAAACTACCTAATTCTCATCATCAAATCGTACTTAACTCGTAGAAAGCTAGTGGTTAGCGTAAATAATGAATTATCGTCTCCAAAAATAATCGCAGCTGGCGTTCCGCAGGGGAGCTTGCTTGGCCCACTCTTGTTCTCCATATATATAAATGACATACCTATTCCAAAAAACTGTCACATAGCCCTATATGCAGATGATACAGCTTGCTTCACAAGTAGCAAAAAACCAGACACTATTCTTAAAAATCTTGAATTTGCAATTAAAACAATGACTGAACACTTCACTAAGTGGAAAATTCAAATTAATCAAACCAAAACAGACGCCATATTCTTTAGTGTTAGAAAACATAAGCCAAGTTCAGATCTGAAAATCCCCTCTGGAGAAAGTCTGAAATGGCAGTCAGTAATAAAATATTTAGGAGTAACGTTTGATAAAAGAATGAGATGGGCACCTCACATTGAGGCAGCGAAATGCAAGGCGATGCGGGGTATATCCTCAATATATCCAATATTTAATCGCCATAGTTCTTTATCAACGCTAAATAAAATAAAATTATATCGCGCGCTCATATTACCATTATTAACCTATGCTTCACCTGTATGGAATAACGCCTCGAATACTAACCTTTCCAAGCTCCAAGTAATACAAAATAAATCCCTTAAAATAATTTATAATACACCCATATATACTAACCTGAAAAAACTGCATGCTATATATAATATTCCGTTTGTTACAGACATTACTAACAAACTAACCAGTAGATTCTATGAAAGAATCACTAATAACCATACTAACACACTTGTGAAGAGTCTCGGTGATTACAACAAAATGTCTATACCCTTCAGGTATAAACACAGATTACCTAAACACAATCTGCTTTAGGTCATCGAATTTAGATAGTCTTTAATTAATATTATGTATTAGATGTATTATGAACATTTATAAGGATTGTAAATAGGTTTTTGAGCTCTTTTTCCTATTATGCTTTAGATTAACATTAGAATAATATAATACTGTAATTACTAACCAAATTAAATTAAAATTGTAAAATAGAAAATGATCAGTAGATCAGTAGCTATTAAAATAGATATAAGATGTATTGTGAACATAATTTCGTAATAATAAAAAGCATTTAAAAATCAAAATCAAAACAATTAAAATCTGACAAAACGAGGGGGGGGGGGTGAAAAGTCAAACAAATGTAGTGTTACATTCGCGATCGATGTATATTTTGTTGTTGTTCTTTATGATTATATTCGCTGCCACCAAGCATTTTGTGGAACGCTACTCCGTGATGAAACTCGATGTGTATTTTTATCAATCAATATTTAATAAATCTCGTTTATTATAATGTTGCTTACTCTACGACTTATACTAATCTAATTCTTGACAAAGAGGTCCATGACAACAATAGCTATTGGCCATGGACAGTGGGTGAGCTATCACCTTCTCCAAAATGTTAGGATTCTTAAACATGTTGATTACGATAATATTTCACCATCGAACTAGCGGAAGCAATTAAAATCTCTATCAGCGGCCAAACCTTGCAAAATGACAAAGTTTCAAAGCAATCGCAAGAATATAGGAAGTTTGTCAGACCGATTGAAAAAGTGAAACTAATAAAAACCTATGTGAAACTTGGACATTGAACACCAAGATGTTAGAAAAATTCCAATGCACTAAAAGAAAAGAGAAAAGACAGAAGACAGAATACGTAGATGAGAAGTACATATGACAAGGATAGTGTATATATTGGAGATATCGGAGAAATTAAAATGGTAATGGGTGGAAAGGTGGAGAAAATAATTGCTAAAGTGGTAAGTGAATGTAAAAGGTGAAAGGAAAGTCGCAAGGAAGAAGGGTAAACGAAACTAGAAAACAATGTGTGGGGTGAGATGGATGAAAGTTGTGCAAAACGGAGACGAATGGAAGCGTGTTGGAGAGGCCATTATCCAGTAGTGTATGGTGATCGGCTCGAAATGATGATAATGATTAGAATTTGAATTCGTTATTTCGTATTTTTAGTTCAATATTTTTATATTGTTTTTACTTATTTATACGATGAAGTTTTGTGCTTCGTGCTTTTTAATCATATCAAATTTTCAAATTGCCAACTACTGTACTACATATGAACGTGTTTAGATAAGGCCATGTTGAGACATGTAACGATTCATATGTATGTATCTCATCGTGTATGGGTCCTTAAAGTGTGACATATGAGTCGTTATATTTGAAATTGGTGTAAGTCCAATTTTATTTATTTCGATAAATATTTCGCAAAACATTAAATATAATGTTTTGCGTGTACAATATTTAAAAATACCGGTGGCCTGTGATAAGTTTGTTCTGCTTTTCCAAGTTTCTGGATATATCAAATTAAAATAAGTGATAGCAATTCGTGAATTAAGTCAAACAGAAACAGTGTTTTTGGAGCTGAAAATTGGAGTTTTGGACCGCCATTTTCAAATATAACGGCTAACATGTACATATGTACATGCATGCACAAATATTTATGAATTTAAGAATAGAAATTCACATATACAATTGCATTTTGTATAAATAAATCTTACAATACATTTACGCAACATAAAATATTGAATTATTGTATGATTCTGTTTTTTTTTTAAATTTACGATTTTCAATTAAGTTTGATATATAATACTATAATATATCATTGTATGAGTGATTGGGTTAGTTTATATCTTTATAAGTCACGCATTGAAACTAACGGGACGATTCATCAGCTGTGTGCAATCGTGGGATGAATAGAAGGGCGAGTTGTCGAGAGAGCTGATGATGAGCGGTGATTGATGCTGACGAGGAAATTGTTGAACAACACAGATTGCGTTGACCTCTTAATTTAGAGCTCGGTTTGCAATTGATGTGTCATACTCGACGATTTATTGGAACATACTCTATGTAAATACATTCGAATGGCTTAGCTTTAGGGGTTGTTAATTACCCCAAATTTCAGATGTTTTATAGATGTAAAATTGCGCTACTATTTATTATACTAATATATAAAAGTTCCTTCTACATTTTTTCAAATATGGGAATCACTGTCAAACCTATGAATGTCAGTACAAGGATCACCTATATCCAGAAAATGTCACTGAAAACACTCTAGGGGAGGAGTTTTGCCCTGGATCGCGACAGTATAGATTAGGCATGTCAGTGTTTTTTTTACACACGTGTTGGTGTTTTTTGCCGATCTGCACCTTTATTATATGCTTGATTTGTTATAAAATATGGGAGTAATGCAATTTGTGATATTATCACTTGGTCAAACCGATTTACTAGCAAGCATATTTATTGCTGGCGTATTGATTCTACGCATCTATTAAAAATGCCTTTATGTAATTGATTGTTTGTTTGTATATAAATATGTACGGTAAACGGGTTACCGCACATATTTATGCTACAAAAATCGCCTGTACAAAAATTACTCGCACGGATCTCCTGTTACACGAAAATTCATTGCACAGGAAAATTGCCGTAAAGAAAACTGCCCAAATATTGCTCAGTAAATGCTTTTTTATACAAGATTTGGGCAGTTTTGAGCAATATTTGGGCAGTTTTCTGTACGACAATTTTCATGTGAGACGAATTTTCGTGCGACAGGAGACCCTGCGAGCGATTTTCGTAGCAACGGTTATCCTGGTAGTGATTCACATTTAGAATGTAATCACCGAACCCATGTACATATATGTACACAAGGCCGAAGAGAGGGGGGGGGGGGAATCGGGGCAACGTTCCAGGACCTGGACTTCTTGAGGGGTCCCGTTTCGGGACGTCCGACTGACCGATATTGATATTCTATATTGTTCTACATAAAAGTACATGTAATTATATACATGCATTATTTGTATCCATGTGAAATCGTACCTGTTATATCATACTTTCTTATTCAATTATTTAAAAAAAAAAATAATCAACATATAGGTATTTTTCTAATAGTTCTGATTCTCGCAATAGATTTTCGCAATAGAATTTTATTATTATTATTTTTCAATAATGTTATTATATATGTATATATTATTTATATGGGGGTTGGGGATTGCACTATTCTCCCTATTGCCTGGAATAAAAAGTTATTATCATTATTATTATTATTATTATATTAAAAATATATCTATAAGATATTTTTTAGTTCGTCATAGGGCCTGAAATTATTTTCCCCAGGGCCCGGGATTTCTCTCGGCGGCCCTTTATGTATGTATGTACGTATTATACAAATAGGACCACCAAATTTGGTATACAACTATCTCATGGTACTTTAACTTAGGCCGTAGATGGATTTTGGAGGGTTGTTTCCAATGAACACATAGTTTGTAAGTGACAATTTGACAAACTATTATAATTAGAATCTTATTAGTACACACAAATTATCTGAAGTATTATAATATGCAACTTGCGTCACTGTTGTGCGAGAAGTATGGATTGTAATAAAAGACACGTGCAGGTACTTAGCCGTGATAGCGGTAGTTGGACATTTCGTCTGGTATCGAACTCGTGGCAGGAACAAGGTTCGCCGAAGATAATGGACGATTCCCGCTGGACGATGGTCGATAACGTCCATAAATCTAATTTACGGATGAAAAAACCCGTCGGAGATTAGCGATCGCACTAGGGATTTATGCCCCCGTACTGGGATTTATGATGCAAAAATGGGAAAGCTCGTTCATCCTCTCATGCTTTTTGGTGCGCGTGTATGCGTTCGTGGAATTGTGAGTCCGACTTTCACAATTGACGTGGATTATTGGAATTTGAACTGTGCCTAATACGAGTACAGATAATGAGTAGCTATGTCGAGAATTACTGCAAATCTAGGATTGAACTTTCCAATAGGTTTTGGTGATGAATTGAAGATATTTTTCCTTCATACACATAGAAAGAAAAGTGTGCAGATATTGTGTATCAGGCCGGAGTGAAAAACGCGAATTTTTTGATTTTTAAATGCTTTTTATTATTACTAAATTATGTTGACAATACATCTTATATCTATAGCTACTACTATAATACATCTTATATCTATCTACTGATCATTTTCTATTTTACAATTTTAATTTAATTTTGTTAGTAATCATAGTATTATATTATTATAATGTTAATGTACACCGTAATAGGAAAATTAGCTCAAAAACCTATTTACAATTCTTATAAATGCTCATAATACATCTAATACATAATATTAATTAAAGACTCTCTAAATTCGATGACCTAAAGCAGATTGTGTTTAGGTAATCTGTGTTTATACCTGAAGGGTATAGACATTTTGTTGTAATCACCGAGACTCTTCACAAGTGTGTTAGTATGGTTATTAGTGATTCTGTCATAGAATCTACTAGTTAGTTTGTTAGTAATGTCTGTAACAAACGGAATATTATATTATATATGGCATGCAGTTTTTTCAAGTTAGTAGGTGTATTATAAATTATTTTTAGGGATTTATTTTGTATTATTTGAAGCTTGGAAAGGTTAGTATTCGAGGCGTTATGAAAAAAGCATTTAATTAAGCAATGTACTGGGCTTCCTAACAATCGATTTATCTCGATGAAAAATTCGATAAAATATTAACGCATTATTGAATTCTGAATCATTCGTAAAAACATGAAAACTCAACTGTCAAAGATATAATATTACAATTGGTGCACGTTGTTGAAAGTATATTTGCGCTTGTAGAGTTATAATTTACAAGTTGAATTATATTCGAATAAGATTGACCTTAAACGCCAGTTGGAATATATTTAAACTGAAAACACACTTTAACTGTAACATACAGTTATATGTATGTACATGCGTATATATGCCTATAAATGTAGTTTCTGAAAAAATTAGCTAACTATTTGTACTGTTAACGGTATGGAATTATAATAAAAGTAATTGAATCCTTGAAATTTTGTTTACTTACTTTGAAATTGAGTTGAATTGCGTCAAATGATTTTGTATGGTATTTTCCCGTGAATGGCGAAGTTTTCTCTCTCAAATATTTTCTTAGGATTGAAAGGCTGTTTCTAAACTTAAAACGTCGTTGAGAAGGAAACTTTCCAGATCCTCCCTCCAATGAGGATAAAGAAAAGTACCGAAATACTGGCAATTACAGCCATGAAATTTATTTACACGACTGCTCGAGCGCAAACGTCCTCCATAACTTTTAATTGTAAATTCACTAGTATAATAATTTGGTCCACTTTCTTACAAAGCCTTTTTGAATTACGCTAAACTTTGTATATTTCCATTATTTTCAGTCGGTCACTGTCATCCTTATGTTGTGCAAGCTGGCTGCAAGCAGATGGGACTTATCTCAACCAACAACCGTTACCTCCATGACCAACTAGTGGTTCTAGCTCAACGATTAGCGGCCACCATGCCCGAAGAGCTCTCCGTTTGTTTCCTCGTCAATTCTGGTTCAGAAGCGAACGATTTGGCACTGAGGCTTGCAAGAATTTATACAAATAATGAAGATGTCATCACACTTGACCAGTAAGTAATTATCTAACGACAAACTACAGCAATCCTAGAATTTCCTGGACGAACCATGGTTTCAACTTCTAACATTTTCTTTTACTCATTATCGTTAAAATGCAATCAACAATTTTGTTTCTAAAATTTTTTTTCATCAAAAATTTGTTCTGATTGGTATCAGCGCTTTTTCGTTATAAAAAATTTCATTTAGAGAATAACTGTTAAAACTTATTATTTGCATATGAAATAATACCTTAAATATTACTACCATTTTACATATTTTATTTTAAAGGTGATATAAAAATATCAGTTAATTATGTTTTTATTTACAATTAAAAACTTGAACTAAATGCTAAATTTAAAATAAATTTAATGGTTAGTTTATAAAAGCTTAGAAAATCTGACGAAAAAGCATC
Source organism: Arctopsyche grandis (assembly GCF_051622035.1). Taxonomy (NCBI): domain Eukaryota; kingdom Metazoa; phylum Arthropoda; class Insecta; order Trichoptera; family Hydropsychidae; genus Arctopsyche; species Arctopsyche grandis. The sequence continues at coordinate 21,240,495 of NC_135355.1, read as the reverse complement.
TGAAAATCTCTTTTTTTATTAAAATTTCTACGTAAATATGTATAATACATAATATGTTACTTGTAAATTGTGGATTGATATTAACATTCATATTTTCATTGGTCCTCTGATGATTTTTGTATTGAAATATATGTATGAATATAATGGTATCAACTATGTATAAGTTAAGTAGAATCACATTTTATATAAAAATTTTCGTCTAAAAGAATAAGGATGAGATGAGCGATCCAACAATTGGAACGTTCATCTCATAGACTAAGTCTTTTGAGAGTATTACATATTATTTTATATTTGTATACATATACATTAATTAATACAAGTATGTATGTATAGATCAGGGTATCTTAACTTTTTTAAGTCTAACTGAGAAAAAAGATAAATTAATTACCAAAAAAAGAAAAGAATATGAACAAAGAATTTACATAAATATAATATATTGTTAAAAGCATTAAATTCGTAAGTAAAGAAACCCTGGTATAGATTTACCATTATATTATTTTTATCATATTATTATTCTTATTATTTTGATATTTTTATTATACTGTTATTTCTATTTTTTTTCTTTTTTTGTTTTCTTTAACTATCTTACTCTATTATCATTTTTGTTTCTTATTTTAAATGTTTGAGCTTTTCTTTTTTTTACCTATATGTGAAAATTATTAATGGTTTACTTAACATAATTATATTTTTTTACTATCAATCTATGTAACTTAATAAACTGTAAATTTTCCAAATAAATAAATAAATAAATATTTAGAAAATCACTGACGCTAGCATACATACATACATACATTTGTACGTATAGGTACATTCAACTTAAACGATTATAATTTGAATTAATTTATTTCTCGTTTTCACAAACAACTTTTTACTAAAGATTTTTGACATGAAACGTGTACAATATTTGATATCTGTAGCCGAGAGTTTAGTGTGTATTTTTACTTCAAGAGTTTACCGTTTTTCTGGATATAATGGTTCATCTATTATCTCATACTATACATATACGTATTAAATGATAAGTCGAATTCCTATTGCCTACTTTGGTTCATACAAAAGTCATCAACTGCACGAAACACGCAATCTAATTGAAATAATATTTTTAGCTTAGAGTAAGATGTGGAATACATGTGCCAACCTGAGTACAGAGATGTGTCTAATATCGTTCTTTTTGCGTTTCTTTCTTTCAGCTCATAATTATCACACTAATCATTACACCACACCGGAAGTATTTGGGCATCGTCGTCGTCAAGATATCAGCTCGTCTTTACAGAAATGGCTCCGATTAAGGCCTACAATTCGTAAAGGCTTACCGTCACCGAATCCCACTAAAAATATCTACATACATATAACATGTGTAATCCTAGCATGTGTCGCATTTATTTTTGATATGTAATTAGTGTGTTTTCACTGTCCCGAAAGTTTTATCAACTGTCAAGAAAGAAGACCGACGAAGCAACGGCAATTGATTAAGCGGTAAAAATGATTATAATCAGACTTATTTTACAGATGGATCTATTCATTGCCAATGAAAGCACCAAGAGGATGATATTTTTTTCCAATATGTTTTCTGATTTGTTTCGATTCGTCGTCGTCCACCGAAAAACCGAAAGTGGAACTCGTGCAAGACTCTCCACTGAGATAAAAATAATTTTCTTTATAGGACGATTCCATCTAATTATTCGCTTATAATAAGTATGTATATCTGTTGAGAGTAGTTTTGTAGGTATTGTCACCTGCAATGTATTTTTACAGTGCTTATCATGGACACCTTAACACAATGATTGACATCTCCCCATACAAATTTAAGCTACCCGGGGGGCCTCCGCAACGAGATTGGGTCCACGTTGTAAGTAAAAGTTTATTCATAATTATTTAAATAAGACAAGAGTAGCTAGAGACGGTGATGCCAGTCTGTAAAAAATGTCTCTACCATTTTTTTAAATCGGATTCTAAAACCGCAAAAGCCAAAAAACTGTGCATTTTTTTAACCGTTTATATCTCATAAACGAAAGCAAATAAAAAAAATTATTATCATATTTGAGTTCAATAATTTGTAAAGATTGTTTAGTCTCCGGTCTGGTAACTAAAAAAAGTGATTTTTTGTTAATTAATGTTTCATTTCTCAATAGTTATAGTGGCATACAGGGCCGACGAGAGGGGGGGGGGGACTGGTGATAAAATTCCAGTTTCCGGACTAGTCGAAGGGCTCCGGAGTCGGAACGTCCGGCTGACGAATATTGATATTTTATCTTATTCTACATAAAAATACATATTAAAATATTAAACTACACAAAATATATTAAAATACATTTAATGCTAAATGTGTATTATTTTACGATCCGTGCATTCTTTCTGTCCAAGTGAAATCGTACATGTTATATAATACTTTCTTATTCAATTATTTGAAAAAATAATCAACATATAGGTATTTTTTAATAGTTCTGATATATTTTTCACAAACATATATTATGATATCGGCGGCCCTGGTGACTTATTGAAGGAAATCCAATAAAAAATGAAAATTAATGTATTTTTTATATAAAAATCATGAATCTACATAAATTACATCATATATATAAAGACGGTAATCTGTGTATGTGGGTGTGTGTGTGTGTGTGTGTGTGTGTGTGTGTGTGTGTGTGTGTGTGTGTGTGTGTGTGTGTCCTAGCTCTCGCCGAACATAATGAACGAATCGATAAAAATCGATTAATTCATTTTTCGAAGAGACGACTTTGTCGCGACTCGAACCGATCACCCCAAATAGCCTCAATATGGGTCTAAATTGAGCTAATGGTCTCGGACATTACGCCAAATCCAATTTTTCATTTCGCCTTTTTTTTTTAAACATTTTTTGAAATATTCCTTCTCGCCATATAAAAATACGTAATTTTAATAATTTCATTTAGCGAGGTTTTGAACCATTTTTTATGTATTTATTTTCAATTAAATTATAATTATAATTTAAATTATTTATATTTTGACGATATTCGAGAAAAAAATTGATTTCATTCACCGCGGGCGCCGGGAATCGAACCTCGGACCCTCCGATCCAAACGCAATGTCCTCATGAGCTCGCGTCGCACGCCATATCCTCGCCCAGAATACGTGTTGTAAATACACATCATATGTATATGCACGTAATTTGTTATGTGTAATAATAATATTCAACGTTACGAGGTCAATGACCGTTTGTGTATAATCGGAAAATATTACATTTTGTTAACGTTAACTTTAAGAATTGAAAATTATTACAAATAAAAAATTGAAAACTATCTATGAGAGTCTACGAAAATAACGGTTCCGGTTCCGGATTTTTTTTTTAGTTTTATACGGGTATATAATAATTTTATACCCATGCGATGATATTTCATCGGGCTGTTCACTAGTTACAAATAAAATCGTTGAATTGCATGTATTTTGATTTTGTTTTCCTCCGTCTCATTTTTTATTACATTGAAATGAATACACACATACACTATGAATGAATTTACTTTCTATTTATACCCATTTCATTACCAATAATTCAATAAATTGGATGACATGTCAATTTTTAGTGTTTTTTTTAATTCCTTTAATTTTTTAAATTTAAAAAATTGATATTATTTTTATTACTAACAATCTTATACGTTGGTAAGAAAATTTGATCTTACTAAAATCGTTCAAGTCGGAGTCGGAGTCGAATCAAAATATAAAGTCGCAGTCCGAGTTTTACAAACATTTTACTTAACCTTGACCAGTCTTGTACCAAACCATATAGACACCCTACTATATACAACTATTCCTTCACATTATAGATTCTGTTTGTAAAATTGTCGAGATGCTATCGATCAACGCTCAATGATTAAAAAAAAAACTAATTAATAAAATAAAATTTATAGGCACCAGTGCCGGACACTTACCGCGGAACGCACATCTATGACGGAATCCGCACAGAAGAAGACATGGGTGAACTGTACGCGTCCGAAGTTCAAAAAATTTGCCACAACTTGACCCAGCGAGGCAGGGGGGTTTGTGCATACATAGCTGAAAGTCTGCAGAGTTGTGGAGGACAGATCATCCCTCCCAAAGGATACTTTAGCAAAGTTTACGAGTACGTATTTAAACGCTAGCTAGCTATAATAACAAATTAGCCAAAATTGTCGTTACACGCTCAAGTAGTACAACTACATGTGTTTATGATTTGCAGACATGTTCGTGCAGCCGGCGGAGTTTGCATTGCGGACGAAGTTCAAGTTGGATTCGGCAGGGTCGGAACACACATGTGGGCTTTCGAAACCCAAGGTGTCATCCCGGACATAGTGACGGTGGGGAAACCGATGGGCAACGGTCATCCGGTTGCTGCTGTTATCACCACCAAAGCGATAGCGGCCAGCTTTAGAGATACCGGAGTCAGATATTTTAACACGGTAAGACGGAGCGACGATTGGAATTATCTCGATTTGAGTATCTTGACCTAAAATCGACGAGGTTTATTATTTTATTTCTGGTACGGCCGATAAGCGTGTGTTTGTTTAATGACAGTGCGGAGCTGCCTTGGACTTTGTAAATAATGTTTTTTTACGATATATGTACATAGATTATTAGTTACTATGATGATTGTGGTTCACGTGTTTCAATTAATATCACGTGAAAGATATTTTTTTTTGTCTCGAGTACCTAGTGTGTATGTACATTTATCTTAATGTTGACGAGCTGATTAATTTCATTAAAGATGTCGCGAATGAGATTATGACTTATGCGTGTGTATGTACATTGTATGTTAGTCGGATTATTTGAACCACATCATACGGGTTTATATTTTCTATTAGTATAATGTTCTTAATTATGGTTTACATATGTACATACATATAATTAAATAAAATTTCGATAGATTTTTAGGTAATATTGTACATATGTACATGTATGTACAGCAAATATGTTGTATTTCGAATATGTACAGTAATATATGTTAATTCAATAATATTGAAATTGTGTATTTGCTAAAATTCCACCCACTTCGCATTAAAATGATTAATCTTTCTCACTTTACATATATTCTTTTTACAAAAAATATCGGAAAAAATATTTTTAAAAATTACTTCTTTTCTTGGTGAACATACAATATTTCATACGCTGAAGTTATTGCGCTGAAGTAGTGTTTAAAAATAGTTTTCAAAACAAAAGTTTATGATGCGAATCCTGACCTGGATAGCGTTTATCTAATAAACAAATTGTAAAAATTTAATTTGTCTTTTAGGTTGATCGAATTTTCAAGGTTCAAACCATATCAGACTATTGTGATATGTGAATTTTAAATGAAATCAAAATTTACTCTTGACCCAAAAACCTTCTCATTATAATTACATAATGTTTTAAGAGATTTGTTTATATGTAAAATTGATTCAAATATAGAATTTTTATTTGTACATATAAGGAATTTAAAACATATATAATTTTATTTACGGTATTCTTATGATTTTAGTCTACTCAGGTACAATTGATTCGATATAATTAAATAATTTTTTTTTATTTATTTCCAAATGAGCATTGAATCAAAACAAAACAAAAAAAAATTGGCGCAATACAACTATCATAATCGTATGATTATTATATATTTCTGTCACTTACATACATACATAAGTTGTCACTCCCATATTGCATTCATATTCGAACATTATTGTCGATTGCAATTACATAATATAACGAATGTGTGTATATAATCGGAGCTGGTTTTTTTTTTTAATTATATTGTTATTTTTATTTTACAAGCGTTTTATTAGCTTCCCTCTGTTATTGTCGAATAATAATTACGTGTTCGCGCACGGTCACGTGTTTGGCGAATGGGAATCCAAGGGCGTAGAGGGGAATTTATTCCCGGGCAGTGGTTAATGCCAAACAAATCACCCCTCTCCTGGGTCGAAAAGTAAACAGCTTTTGATCACGTTTTCCCTACAAATCATTCACCGCGGAAAAACGTGCTCGGAGAGCAGCGCCTGCGGAAAACCATAAGCTGTTCTTACGCCGATCGACCGTCTAATCTGTGTTTACAAGCCCCGTTACATACAAATAAGCACATACATATGTACTATACATATGTAAATAGATTTATTTCCATTTCCAACCTATGTATGTAAGTGATTTCATTCCGATTTCAGTATGGCGGTAATCCTGTATCGTGCGCGATTGCCAACGCCGTGCTCGATGTGATCGAGCATGAAAAATTGATCGAGCACGCGCGTCGTGTCGGAGCACAGATGCTGTCATCTTTTTGCAAACTCGCTGAATCACATTCTCTCATTGGTGATGTGCGTGGCTTGGGACTCTTTGTGGGAATTGAACTGGTACGGGATAGGATTACTAGGGAGCCGGCCACGTTCGAAGCAGAACACGTAGTTGCCAGGTGAGTTATTATATTCTTTGACGTCCAACGATACATCCCCCTTTCAATATTTCAATGCGAAACTTCGATCTAACGGACTTTGGAATCTTATTGACGTGCTGTATACTATGCTAGGTTCATATTACGGCTTTCGATATGTAGATGGAATATTCGTATACCATCAAAGACGTGTGATATATGTACATCAAATATATATAATCTCATAATCTAATAATATAATATCGCTATTCTGTGTGTGTGTGTGTGTGTGTGTGTGTGTGTGTGTGTGTGTGTGTGTGTGTGTGTGTGTGTGTGTGTGTGTGTGTGTGTATATGTATAACGCTCGCCGTACTATAATAGTCAATTAAATTTGACATATGTATGTGCGTCACAGCTAAAACACTGCCAACAAAACTAATACGAATATAATCAGGGCCGCCGAGATGGGGGGGAGGGAACCAGGGTAAGGTTCGAGGACCCAGGCTACTCTAGGGGCCCCGTGTCCGAAATCGTACCTGTTTATCCTTACCTTTATCATTCAATTATTTTTAAAAACAACCAAAATATAGGTATTTTTTTAATAATTCTGATAGATTTTTCGCATATTAAAAATATATCTATTAGATATTTTTTGAAATTTGTTATAAGGCCCGAATTTTTTTTCCCAGGGCGCGAAATCAACAAAAAACTTCTAAATATACTGTTTGCTTCCAATATTTCCTCTAGGGCAACACATCTCTGAGCATTTAGCGCCAACAATTGAAAATTGAATTAATTAATTAATTTTTCTATTAGTGTTTTATATTATTTATATGTATGTAGGTAAGTAAGTAGTTTTTACCATTTTTTTAATATTAAATTAAATATATTTAAAATATATTTGCAAAAAATACGACAACGTGCGGATCGAACACAGGACCGACTCATTTCTTTTAATTTTTTTTTAAATTAATAGTCTAATATGCCATGACTCATCCGATGATATTTCATATGACATAACACTAGTCTAATATATAATTTTGAAATACACTTTGTAAGGTTTAATGTATGTATGTATGGTTTGGGTAGTAGAATCAAGAAAAAACCTGTATATACATATGTAGTATATCTACTAAAAATAATTTAATTAAGAAATTAATTTTTAAAATTACTGTTTTATATTGTTTATATGTAGGTAAGTTGGAAGTTTTTACTTATAATACACCTGGGTATATTATAAGTAAAATGAATCGGGTCTATCAATAGTATACCTATATAATACGTATGTAAATATGTATGTACATATGTATGAGTCGCCGGTTGTTAACTTTCTCACACATTCCTATTAAGATTCAGTGCATTTAATGTTTTGAGTACACATTAACATGTACGAAGACTTACATACCATCATACATTTTTAAAAACACACGTAGAAAGGGCGGAAGTTTGTTATGGTAAGAATACACTGAATCGTACGGCATGTACGTACTCATGGTTTCTAGCTGTGATGAGCGTATCTTCATATAATTGCTAATTCGTACGACTTTTTAATGATTTTATTCTGCTAATATTTATTCAACATAATTAAATAAAATAACTTCATCATACAATTTAACTGTTTCGACAAGTTTCTCCTAAATTTATTTAAATAGGGGAATCGCCGATATCGATGTCAAACCTCTCAATTCAAAGATAAAATACGAAACACACCAGGGGGTAAGTTTTGCTCCGGATTACGACATCATACGGCTTTTTACATATGCAAAACTATTAATAAAAAAAATCGGATGTTACCAACTTTATCTATGTATTTGAGGAATATAAGAAGGTTAAAAAACAAAACTCGATATTGAACCGTACAGACAGATTATGAAGTACTAATAACTATGACAGCATTTTCGATACAAATTGAGCACAAATGTATGGAAACTTTCACAAGTCAAAATTTCTACTTCCGGTTGTGGGATTTTGTTCAAATATCGGATATTATACACAATAAATATCAAGAAGACTAAAATAATTTAAAAGGTCAAAATGAAATGATGAAATATTTAAAAAAATACTACTTCCGGCTTACAATTCTGACCAAAACCTTATCAGCTCTAAGTTAGTACATAAAGACTACAAATATAAATTTTCAGCTTGATACGTTCAGGGCTGTGGACAGAGTAGTGGGCACAACATTTTTGACCTTTTTAAGAGGAAAAAATCCCACTTCCAGTTTATTAAATTGAATGATTTTTTTTATTTTCATTACATTGATAAAATAATTATACTTGATTTTTTTCGTGAAGACCACACATGTTTAAGAGGTCGAAAAAAATAGTGGAAGAAAAATCGAACAAGAGTAAACTTCCACTTCCGGCTGAGGGATGCTTACCAAATTTTATACATAACTTTTTATTATGCTTAAGCTTCTAGATATGAAATTTCAGTTCAATAAATCAAAAGGTTTCTGAGAAAAAAAAGAGGACACCTATAAGGGGAGATACCATTTCCGGTCATTTTAAAAATTTGAAAAAAATTGACGTCGTGTCGATAAGAATTTCAGTAATTGATATTAAGTTTCAGTTTGATAGGACCAATGGTGTTCAAAAAATCCCCAAAATACACAGACACACACACAGACACACACACACACATTTTTTCTAGACCATGAAAACGTTATCTGTAACCGATTCTGAGTTCGAATCAGTCAAAATCTCGAGTTCGAACTTTCGCATGATCACAAAACTTCATCTATTGTTGCTACGTACATAGATAAAGTAAAAAATGTACACGTGTGTCTGCGCCTTTAAGACTTTCACCCGATAATAGAGTGGATTAAAATCGTGAGTGAGGAAACATTTTGAAACGTTTACGCTATTTGTATACATATAACCAGAGCCAGCTCGTGGACTTTTTGACACTTGACGAAAAATTACGACTAAAAAAAATTGATAAAATTATATACACAATAAAATACCATACAAAATTAAAATGCATAAATTGATACAAAATGAAATGCAATACAGAATAAAAATATTCAATACACTCAATAGAGAACTTAAAAAAATTTGTAAAACTTTAAAATTGTTATTCTCATATAAGGGTAATTTTTACAAGACTTATATGTTTTTGTTTATTAATGTTTAATTTTTTGGTCATCGAAATATTTTAGTCGCCTTTTCTCTAATGGCGCCTGTGTCTGCCAATCACTTCGCATACGCAAACGAGCCCACTCTGCATATAACAAACATATAAAAAACATATGTACATATAGTAGACGAAAAAACGATGTAATGGTTACTAAGAGGATTTAGAATGTACATGCTACATATGTACATATGTAAATAGCAGTCAAAAGTAAAGAAGTATTTTGGACATCTGTATGTATGTATAGGTAAGAATACTTTGACAAAGTGGTCTACATTTGGCAGTGAATTGTAAAAAATTGTATTTAATACTAAAACGTTTTCACAACTATGCATGTATTCAACTTAACAAACTGTACAATGAGAAATTTGGTGTGCGAAGAGTCATACATTGTACATATGTATGTATGTACAAGGCTCTACTACGAAAGTGCACTGTGATATATTTTTACCCAGAGCACGTACGTTTTTTGAATTACCCTCCAAAGAAACTGCAGGATCTCGATCTCGAACGGTGGATGTCAAACTTTTGAGAAGTTGGCAAAAATGGAGATTAAAACGCAATTTTAAAAATGGCCTCGGTTGGAAAATTTGAGACGCTTCCGTCACAAGTGCTTATAGCAAGTATACACTTAACTAAAATGGGTATTTAGTTACATATTCGTACCTTTGGGCTTTCGCGGAGGGGGATAAATACAGGCCTTCAGTTGTGGTATACAAGTCGAATCCACGCATGTGTAAGCTAACAATTCAGAACGACTACACAGAACAATCTAATCCCTTTCTAAGATGTTTCAACCTCCAGCTCATTACAATATGTATCGCAATATTCCTCCCTACACAAGCAAATAATGTAGTAATTCAATGCTAAGATCAAATGTTTTAAGTTTTAGTTTTTAATGAATGTACATATAACTATACATAAATGAGGAAAAATCATTCATTTACAATGTACAATTGAATTTTGGAAAAGTTGCTAAGGGGAAAACTGAAAAAAATAATATAAAAATTCTATAAAATATATTTGCACGCACTAGTTTGTAAAATTACTATGTACATACTAAATATATTATCTTGATCGATTTTGAAAATAAACAGCTAATTTTTACTTTATCTATGTACGTCGTAACAATTTATGAAGTTTTGTGATCATGCAAAAATTCGAACTCGAGATTTTGACTGATTCGAACTCCGAATCGATCACTGATAACGTTTTCATGATCTACAAAAAATGTGTGTGTCTGAATTTTGGGGAGTTTTTGAACCCCGTTAGTCCTATCGATAGGGTTGCCATACGTCCCGTATTTCACTACTCGGTCCCGTATTACAATTTGTCCCGTATTTGTCCCGTTTTCTCCCTAAGCTCTGCGTGAGAGAATCGGCGCGGCAAGAATCTGTACCACCAAAAGCCCTTAAAGATTTCTTTCATGATCCAATGAGTGAAGCTTATTTTTGCTTCTTGCATTCACAGCTCAATACATTTGAATCTCAAATAAAAAAAAAATATAAAAATCAAACATCACAGTCCTGGAAGCAAGGTCTTTATTAGAAGAGACAAAACGACATATGATCGAGAGAAAAAAATCCAATATTATTGAAATGACGACAAAAAAAATCTTGATTCTCTTAAAGCTTGATTCTGGAAACAGTGCCAAAGTGGAAACTTTCGAAAAACAGACTGTCAATTTCTTTAACACTGCTGTGGAATACATTGATAAGTGGTCCCAATCATTCAACAAATTTAATGCTTTCGATTGGATGACTCTCAAGCAAGTTCCTGAATGGGGGGAAATAGAACGAACCGTTGAATATTTGCAAGTAAGGAGAACCGATGTTGGAAACAATTAGCTTCTTTAAAAGATTATTTAAATTAAAATAATATCAATGAAAACTGGGAGACAACGCTGAAATTGATTATGGAAGAGAAATGGCTGAAGTTTTTTAGAGATACCAAGCATATTGAACAGAAGTCATGTTTAATAAAACTATGTGAGTATATATTTGCCATTCCAGCCCAAAATGCCAATGTGGAGAGAATATTTTCCCTGATCTCAACATAATGGTCGGATGAAAGAAATAAACTGGCAGTTGAGACAGTTGAGGCAATTTTGGTTTGCCAGTATAATTTTAAAATGACTTGCGCCCAACTTGATCATCATGTAAAAGAGGAAAACGATTTAATTAAAAAAGTTAAATCATCGTTAAAATACGATTGGGCTAAAAAGACTAATTTTTTAAAATAAACTATTACCTACCTACTTTTCCATTTTTTATTTATGTAGCACTTAAATGTCCCGTATCAATGATTGACAATTATGGCAACCCTACCTATCGAACTGCAACTTAGTATCGGTTACTGAAATTCTTATCGATACGATGCAAATTTTTAAATCAACCGGAAATGGTACCTTCCCTTATAGGTGTCCTCTTTTTTATGTTTTTGAATTCAATTAATTTATGTCATCATCATCATTTACAGCCATTCGCCATCCACTGCTGGATGAAGGCCTCTCCAACACGCTTCCACTCGTCTCTGTTTTGCGCAACACTCATCCATCTCATTCCGCACATTTTCCTAATTTCGTTCACCCATCTTCCTTGCGGTCTTCCTTTTACTCTTTTGCCTTCTCTCGGGTACCATTCAAGCACTTCTTTTGTCCACCTTTCGTCCATCCTTCTAGCTACGTGACCCGCCCATTGCCATTTCAATCTCTTCACTCTATCCACTATGTCCACTACCCTTGTCATATTTCTCACCCACGTGTTCCGCTTCCTGTCTTTCCTCGTTATGCCAAGCATACAGCGTTCCATACTTCTTTGAGTGAATTGGATTTTATTTTGCATCTTGGCGTTCAGTGTCCAAGTTTCACATCCATACGTCATCACTGGCAAAACGCATTGATCAAAGATCCTTTTCTTCAGGCAGAGTGGCATTTTTGATTTAAAAACAGCATTCATCCGTCCAAATGCACTCCATCCTAATTTCATACGTCTCTTTATCTCTTCATTTTTACTACCAGACATGTCAATTATTTGACCTAAATATAAATAATTATTTACTACTTCTACTGGTTTATCATCTAAGGGGATGCTATCAGGCATGCAATAACTATTGAACATTAGTTTAGTCTTATCTACGTTAATTTTTAATCCTACTTTTCTACTTTCCCTGTCCAGCTGTGTTAGTCTGATAAGTAGGTCAGCTGAATCACGAGCTACTAAAACTATATCGTCTGCGAACCGAAGGTGACTCAAAAAGCGACCATTGATGCTTACTCCGGCTGTATACCAATCCAAGTTCCTGAAAACTCCCTCAAGCACCGCATTGAATAACTTGGGCGAGATTGTATCTCCTTGTCTTACTCCTTTTCCTATGCTAAATCTATCTGTACCTGAAAAATTTTAACCGAAGCTGTGGCATTCTTATATATTGCAGCTAACAGTCCCACATAGGGTTCCGGCACTCCCTGTGTTTTTAGAGCGTTAAGTACTGCATTATGACTAACTGTATCGAAGGCTTTCTCAAAATCGACGAAACCTAGGCACAATGGCCGTTGATATTCGTTGGCGCGCTCGATTAGTTCGCCAACTACTTGGAGGTGGTTCATTGTGCTGAAATTTGCCCTAAACCCTGCCTGCTCTATAGGTTGGTTCTCGTCGAGGATATTCTTCAGCCTTTCTGTAATAACCTTCGTGAAGAGCTTGTAGACCGCTGAAAGTATGTAGACTAATGGGTCGGTAGTTCTTGATATCGCTTTTGTCGCCTTTTTTGTGTATTAAAATGATAGTTGCGTTATTCCATCCTTCTGGTATAGCTTGGTTCTGGATGCATTTGCTGAAAAGCCTAGCTAAGATATTAATTAGGGGGGGGGGCCGCCACATTTTAGTAAGTCAATGGGAATATTATCTTCCCCTGGGGTTTTACCGTTCTTTGCAGTTTTTAGCGCAGCCTCTACTTCGCTAGGCAATACTGCAGGAACCTTTTGGCCGTGTGTCGATTCCGGAACGGGAAATTGACCGTTGTTGTTCTCGTAAATTTTTGCATAGAACGTATAAACTCTGTCTATGATCTCTTCTCTATTCCTAATTATTACTGCGCTCTCTGATCTGATTGCGATCATTTGGTTATTAATTTATGTAAATTGATGAAAATAAATAATTGTGTATTGAAATAACCAAAAAATTACTGAAATATATACGTCAACTGAAAATTGGATTTTTTTGTTATTACAGAATGAAAGAGGAGCATATATTGATTAGTTCAGATGGACCTGATAACAATGTTTTGAAGTTTAAGCCACCTATGGTCTTCAGCGAGGAAAATGTCGATCAAGTCGTGTCGATTTTGGATCGTATTTTAACCGAAGTGGAGCAAGGTATGGAGATGGAAACAGATGCGTCACCATCACCTATTACATTGGAGGTATGTATTAAAAATATATATATTTATATAACAAGTCTTAATTATTAGTCCCTTCTCTTTCACGTCCGAGAGCTTAATTAGCAAGTTTGTCAAACGCAGGAGATAAACTTATCAAATTGAGCGCGTGCAATCTCATCAAGACCGTATTGAAAAACTTGCCATAACTTGCCATTGAAAAGCTAATTATATTTTTCATATTAAAACCGTCGTTTGATAGCTTTTATCAGTTGGGAAAAAAAATTAAGTTTGACGACAGCGTTTTAATTACGTCTCGAGTCTTTCGGAGATAATTTAATTGAATAAATTTAATTTAATTTAATGAATAATAAAGAAATATATGCATAATAAATGAAATGTTTTTAGGTATCCGTTACGGCACTGGATGCCTCGTCAGTCCTTCAAACGAGCACGTCGACTAATCAGTGCTCTCCAAACAACGTAATAGAATTAAAAGATCAAGTAATCAAATCAGTTTGAAAAATCAGATATTTTTCCCAGAAGACTTATTTTGTATGTTACTAATATATGTATTAAATATTTATAAAGCAATAATTGAAAATATATTATTTTTTCTTTTTACAATATATAAATGTATTAAGGTCGTATTATAAGTAATTGTATGTTATTATGAAATGTAAATTGTGTGAATTATGTTTAAAGTCATAATACTGTATATAAATCTCTAGGTAATTATAATTTTAATATGATAATAATATATCTTTTTTATAATTTTAAATGGAACACAATTTTTGTTGTTATAACCATACTGCTTCTTTTAAAGGAAAAAAAATTACATTGTGCCATATTTCATATATACTTGTGAATGAATTTCTAACTCGTGAATGTATGTATGTGTATGTATACAATATTATATTTATTTTGATACTATCTACATTAAATGTGATGTAAAAACTATGCTATTTATTACTTTTATAAACGTATAGTAAACATACTTATGTATTGTTAGTAAAAAAATATTTCAGGTTTTTTCAAATTAATTTATTAATTTGAAAATGAACGAAAAACGAATGATAAATCACATGATATTTAATGAAACCGGTAAAGAAAAAAAATCTACGAAAAATATTTTTTTTCTTACACAGAAAAGATGAATTATTATCAAGCTGAGAACAGTGTACGTATCGAGTGAAATATTTGTGAATGATTTACGCCGAATTCCATTTCGAGGGAAAACTTTGTCGGCACTTCGGGAAAAATTGGAGAGCGAGAGCGAAGAAGACTTATCTGGGACTCGGTTTTAAGGTGAAAAATGATATTTATTGAGGACGAAAAAAAGTGGAGAAAGAGAGAAAGTTAAAAAAGCTACAAAAATCGCCCGTATTATACATACATATGTAGGTACGGATGTATGCGACCACGGAAAAGTCGTCCAATGGGAAACTATTAATGAAAAAACTTTTATGCTGCGTTTCTTTTCTCCCCTCACAAACAGAAATGAGGGGGGGACGGGGAGAGAAAAGCGGAAAATTTGCTAGCAATCTGCAGCTAAATTTTCCCAGAATTCGAACTCAATTATTGATTTGCTGGGTGAAATTTTGTTTCATTGAGAAACTGGCCATAAAATTATTAACATACTCAATGGAAACTATTGTTTTATTTTTCTTCTATATTACATATAATAAATACATATGTATATAAATTTGAATTTTTTTTGTCTTTATGCAAAACTATAGTTTTAAATTAAAAACCATCAAATTAGCTATACATATATACATATATATTATCGCAAAGTAGATTGATTTTATAAAATTTATTGAAAATTTCGTATTCGCATCGTATTTATTCTATTTAATATTCGATAATAGTTCGATAGTCTTAAAAATTCATTTAGATAATTCAGTAACTAGTAGGTCTATTGAATTGAGGAATTATTCCTTGCTTTCTGTTACTCTAAATACATATGTAATATCCTTTTGTCATCAACTTTTCCTCCAATAAATCCTTTCGATTTATTTTACGGGAAATATAAAATTTTATTTGAGATATGATTTAACTTGTATTAAATTTAAATTAATTCAACCGAATCTAGTGTAAATTTGATTAGTAACAGATACTAAATTATTACTCACATACGGGTGATCTTTGACGGGCAACGTCTTTCCCTGGATTGATAATAACCAAAGATAAGGAGCAACAAATGGGTCGGGGGCATATCTTCAACGTTTAAACGAATCGTAAAAGGAGCAAAGAGTCTTGTGATTATTTTACGAGGCAGATGCTCACGTCTAGATATATTTGAACAAAAGCTATTGATATATGTACCAAGATGTTATTAAATCAAGAGTAAGTTAATTTTTAATGACTGCGAATATTCGTAACCAGTTAACTTTATTATGAAATTTTTTTTTTAAATTTATAACATATACATATGTATATGTATATGTGTGTGTGTGTATATATATATATATATATATATATATATATATATATATATATATATATATATATAATTTAAAATATTTAAAACATTTCTCCATTAGAAAGCATTGAAATTGCTTTTTATAATAAAAGTACACATAAAAATACATTCACATAATAATAATTTCTGTATAAATGCGATTAGTATAATTATAATAAATATACCTATACATAGTACATGCATATGTACATATTAAAGTTCAAGTAATCATTTCGGTTCGTTCATGAACAACTGAAATGTTCGTTCGGTTAGTTAGATTCTCTAGAGTAAAAGTACTACTTCCGGTTCAGGTAAAAATATTTAAAAAATAATGGATTATAGAATTTATAATTTATATTACACTTAAAAAAATGTGGTTCGATTCAGTTAGCGGTTTGGAAGATAATTGAATTCAAAAATTTAAAAAAAGAAGACACTTCCGGTCATTTTAAAAATTTGAAAAAAATTTACGTCGTGTCGATAAGAATAAGAATTTAGTAACACCTGTAGTCATTAGATATAACCCAAAAAAAGGAAAACAAAAAAAACATAAAGAGTATTATAATTTTTTATTTATCGATAATTATCTCATACACTTTTTTTTCTAATCGACAATAATATTTAATAACAATAATCTTTATAGACAATAGTCTTTCATGCTGATTAGTTCTTCCTCTGTTAAAGAAAATAATCTTGTCCGGATTGGGAATGCCTAAAGTCGTGTATATTAGTGATTTCAGTCAAAGAGCGTGGATAATCGTGGGTCACGGTGGGTGGTAGCTAAGGTCTGATAAATGTTTTGTTGAAGAGGGTTGTATGTAGATAGTGCGTGAGCGCGTACCGCGTGCGAATTGTCAATGTCGAGATGCGCGCGAATGCGAATGATAATCGTTTGAAGTTTGGCTGTTCGATGGTCCTCTTGACCACTTGTACCAATCTTCAACGTTGCACGCACTAGTAATGATACTAGTGCCAACTGACCATCTGTCAACATAATTCTGACCATTTAATACAAATTATGACCAATCCAGTTTAAATTCTGACCATTCAATATAAATTCTGACCATTTAATATCTATTTTAGTTCTACTATTCTGACCGTTTTATATAAATTCTGACCAATGTAATATAAATTCTTACGGAATCCGTGAACTGGGCAACATGCTTGCATTTTTCACGCATTCGGCAATTCTCTTGCCGAATGCGTGTAATAGACAATTTCACGGATTCGGTGTAACATATATACACAAACAATAATTTAAATCGACATTCAACTTCGTTGTAGCTTTATTGTTTGAAATTTTGAACAAAATTTAAAATGAAAATTCATATGTATAGTTTATGTATGCGTAGAATTTAATAGCTTGTAAAAAGCATTTTACTGGTATGTAGAATGAAATCTGTTGTTTGGTTATATTAGATTACAGCGATGAAATTTAGCCACTATTGCACAAGCGGCCGGCACTTTTCACATAATTAAATTCCACTTTACGACTATCTCCACTAATGGTTTTTCATGTAGAGTTTGCTACAGCAAAACGGGATAAAATTTGCAACGTTTGATCACACATGCTTAACTTACTTTTAAGATGGTTACGAGTTTGAAACGTATAGTTAAATTAGTTCGTAACTTTAAACCATATTTGGATGCTTTTGGACTTGAGTTCATTCTAATATATGTATATATGAACGTTTTTAAAATAATTAATGTATACATATGTTTATTAAAATGTACACATTTTTTATATTTAGGTAAGTAAAATATCAAAATATACGTATGTACGTCTCCAATTGATTAAATTTGTTGTGTAAATCATAATTTTTTTTGAATACAGTATATTAGGGTAAATAAAAAAATAGCATTAAGGTAAATTTTGGAATTCATAAATAGTTTATGTACATACATACATACACATTTGTGGTAAAACGTTGTCGTAGTCGTTGTTGTAGTCGTAGTAAGAATTTGATGGAAAAACGTAGTCGCGTAGGTACTTCAAACTGCAGTACAGTAAAACGTGATTGTGTTTACATTTATTTTTACATTTCATAATAATACTTTTAAATAATGTTATATTTTTATCGACTTAAATAAAATAGTTATTTTTCTACGTAGTAACAACAGATGAAGTTTTGTGATCATGCGAAAATTCGAACTCGAGATTTCTTTAAGTGTGAACTTTTTTAGCGACACATAAATGAAAAAAATGGTTACGGAAATGGTGTAACGAAAAAAAAAGAGTCGCTCTAGTCAACCCCCTTGCTTACACCTCGTACCGCTACCCGTCTTGTTTCTTTCAACTCGCGGTGACATTACAAATGTTTTTTATTTTTCGTTTTCAAGAATTCTTCATCAAATGGATCATCATTTTCAACATTATTTTAGAATTTTAAAATTTATCTTAGCATACAATTAACGCCATGAAATTCTACCCAATCTCTCATATACATATGTACATATGCATTGGTATCACAATAAACACCGGATTTTTAAGATATATGTATGCATATATGCTCGTTCTCACATATACACGTACATACATACATACAAATATTCTATAGGAGGTTTATTTCATACGACTGACTCGTGTGTCTATGTAGTTGCGGTTGACGCCTGAAAAGCCTCCTGTCGTCATTGTCGCATTGTTAACACTCCCTTTCCCCTCTAAGCCACCCCATTCTTCTACTCCCGTCTCCCCTATCAACGTTCCCGTTTTGTATCCTGGTTGCGAGGGTTTGATGCGAATTCTGTGCCGGTTCATATTTCACGTTATTAAGTTCGAGGTTGGAATGCCGCGAGCGAAACCAACGGATGTGATCTTCACACTTGTGCCACACTCCAATTGTTTCCCTTCTGAGTTTTCCGCGGATTTAGAGATGCTGAGCGCCGTGGGACAACTGAGGGAAAGTCGCGTAGTGTGTATGTATGTAGGCCTATACATATGTACATAGCGCAACAGCGCAAAACCGCATAACTGTACATACCCACGCACATACATACATATGTACATGTTATATTCGTAAGTATACATGTGTATATATAAAAATGAAATTTCACACATTCAAATATTAAATCTTAATTACACTGAGCAACAAAAAAAAATTACCGGAGCGGAGACCAATCAATCTTTACTAAGTTTGACTCACTGAATTCGAATATGATAATGATTTTTGTTGGTTCACAATCGTTTACGAGATATGAGCGTTTAAAAAATGCGCAATTTTAACAGTTTTTCGGCTTTTGCGGTCTTTAACGCAAAATTTAGTATTGCTGTGCTCAAAGTGAGTATTGGAATCAATATTCAGATGTTTTTTCTATTGATTGTTATATTTCATTGCTTTAAAATACTTCTAATTAATTGTCTAGCGAATTTTAAAAGTCATAAATATATTTTTTTATGGATTTTTTCTCCGTGCTATGTATTTTGCGTTTATTTGGCCAGTTTTTATTTCACCACGTTTATAAAGATTGGTTTTCTATCTCAATATTTCTATTTAAACGCACTAACTTGAGCGGTAGTTTCGGTAGAAAGACTTTCGTTGTTTAAGCATTTGTGACGCTGATAGCGTTGGTGCAAGCGAGATGGCATGTAGTTCACCTCACAGAGTACAGCGGTCGGTTTATTTATTATTTATATTTTTGACTCCAAGTCAGTCATCCCCTATCAAGATTTGCTTATTTATTGTTGAAACGGTTCCTCATCAAATTGATCAAAACTATTCCAACAATTACACTGGCGGTCACACTAATTGCATCACTTTGAATTTTATGACTTTCAGGTCGTAAAAGCTCTACCCCATTCTGGGTTCCATTTTTTTTAGGCAGTGTGGACCGACGTAAAGGCACTGGACTGACTTGGAAGATAAATTCACGGGAAGATCGTTTGCTGACCCACCAATTTATTCTACAACTTTTCAAAACTGCTTTAGATTTAAGAAGAGACATTTTAGAAGATTTTTCAATTAATATTAGTGTGGAAACTGTGCAGAGACGATTGAGAGACGGTGGCTTTTACGCTCGGACACCTGCAAAAAAGCCATTACTCTCAAATAAAATG
This sequence comes from Arctopsyche grandis, assembly GCF_051622035.1. Lineage (NCBI taxonomy): Eukaryota > Metazoa > Arthropoda > Insecta > Trichoptera > Hydropsychidae > Arctopsyche > Arctopsyche grandis. The sequence continues at coordinate 21,220,128 of NC_135355.1, read as the reverse complement.
AAGGAGACACGTCTTCAATGGGCCAAAACATATGAAAATTGGACAGTTTTGGCAGGAAGTGATACTCTCGGATGATTCCAATTTCAACCTCTTTGGATCGGATGGATTACAGTATGTACATATGTATGTTCGATGCAAAAGTGGAGAACGATACAACTAAAATTATACTGTCAAAACGGTGAAGCACCCTCACAGCCAAAAAACGGTTTGAGGGTGTTTTTCATATTACGATATTGGAGAACTTTGTTTTAAAAATGGTTTTGTGAATGAAGAGATGTACAAATCAATATTGGAGGAAAGTTTTGTCCCATCGATGGAAAAACAGACTGCGGTGAAGTGATAATTGACATTAAAATGAAAAAGTTCGGAAAACAAATAAAGTATTGTTTCAATTATCTTTCATGTATGACGATCCTAATCTCTCACAAAACCATGTATCTTAAAATTGGGTCCCTAAAATTTTTACGACATCCCTTTTTTGTTTAATTGTTACAGTAGGGTTTCACAGGGATATGTTCCACCACAAATCGATTTGAATAGGGATTATAAATGAAAGGAGCCCGTAATACGAAAAAAACAAATTTCAAAGTGATGCAATTTATGTGACCGCCAATGTATGTCGCCACTATTTAAAAATAATTTATAATCTATAAATACCACAGATGTCACTAAGGGGCATTCCGCATAATGACATCATTCTTCTTCTTCTAATGGCTTGTCCGCATCCGGACGTTGGCGGCCACCTTGTCGATTATATTTGCAGATATCCGCATCGGTCTTCAGCGGTTCGGAACAGATCTTCGGCGCTCACATTGGTCCACATGCACATGTTTTGAAGCCAAGATAACTTTTTCTCGCCAATCCATTTCCAACCTTCTATTTTTCTCATGGTTATCAAACGCAGAAATTCATATTTTGGACCCCGTACCATGTGTCCGAGGTACTCCATCTTTATCCGCTTGATGACAGCAACAAGTTTCTTGTCTTTCCCTATCATGCTGAGGACAACTTCATTTGAGACATTTTTGGCCCATGACATCATGGATATATTTATTAATTATATATGAATTATATTCAGTGGCGGTCTGGGACTGAAATCAGAGCTTGCCAGGAATCAAAGGGGGCTCACCCAGGGTTAAATAAATGTATCTCCCTTCCCCCTATATAACAAAAATACAAAAAAATGGCAAAAGTGAAATAGATCCATAAATTACATTGTATAGTTATTTTAACGCTTGTCCTAGGTAAATAGAATACATCTAAAAAAGTGGCTTTTATTTTCGGTAGAAAACAATGTATAATATTCTCAATTAATATTAATCGAAAATCGGACTTTTGGGGAGGGGGCCTCTATTCTATATGTATTTCTAAATATATGGATGTGTCTAGATTAGGAATAGATTTTATATTCGGAAACTATTTAAAATTGTGTATTTAAATCTTACTATATTGTCAAATGTTATTTTGAAAGTATGAAGTAAATTTAAATCGCTGGTTGATGATGAATCGTCCTATCAAAATTGTTTTAAGCAATTCATTTCATATTATTCGCGGAAATTTGTTTATTCCCATTTTTATTTCAGAAGGTAGTTGATTCTTATGTACATATGTATATGTATGTATATACATAATCTTGAGATTGGAAATGGGCCCACGCAAATGTTGAAAGCTTACATACATTTCGACTCTTATAAAAAAATTTAACCGATCCTTGGGCTGTTAAACCAGATATTAGTTGTTTGTGTATATCTTAAGAAATCTGTTTCGTTGAAATACCCAAATTTTATGTCGCAAATTGCAATATATTTTTTAATTTTTTACACTCGTAAAATGAAATAGTTAAAAAGTTATTTAATTTTACTAAGGGCCCATATTTTCTAACAGATAGCGGGACCCATTTGCCATCATGCAATGTCGCTTGTATGGACAGTGCGCCACTGATTATATTTATAAATAAAAAAAAAGTCTCCATGTATCTCCGTGTGTCACAATTTGAACCCAGATTTTAGGGGGACCACTAGTGTGACATTCTTAAAAAATCTTTTTTTTAAATATTTCAATAGTCTATACCTTTAAAAATAACATACTAAAATTTCAAGTGCATATCTCGAATAGTTTTTGAGTTACAGCGAAATATACACGGTATATTGGCGATGGTGATAGTGCCACTTACAAAGGATTGTTGGATTTGAATCCATATGATGTTCCAATACAAAAACTTGAGTGCTGTCTACATGTAAAGAAATGAATGGGATCACGATGCCATAGTTTGAAGAACGTTGATAAGACCTTAGGAGGAAAAAGCAAGGATACATAAAAAATAACTATCAAATTAATTAATAAACTCCATTGGTCTCAAAATTAAAGAATTATCCAATTGTTTTGATACGTCAATATTCAATGACGGTTATTCTTCTATTTTAAAAATGTTCAGTGTGATGGGGATTAATAGTTGGACCTGCAGCAAACGATTATGCCGCTGACAATAGCAGATCATCGTCAACAAGCTGCTTCGAAAGAGGGCTGATCAGCTCGAAGAAAAGCTTCAGCAGCCCAACAGCTGTCTTTCGAAGAAGAGGAAGGTGCATTGTATGGGCTTGGAATAGCATATTAGCAGTAGGTATGATATTTCTTGATTTATAACCACGAAATCAGTAACTTAAACTTTAAACGCGTTTTTCTCGAAACTATGTACATTTTTCAAATTTGCTGCAGTTATAACTCGAGAATGAATCATCCGATCGATTTGATTTTTTTTCAGCTTCTTTTATATATGTATGTTTCTCCGTGCCATGAACCTCCAGTTTTCCGATTGAATAAAAAATGTAATTTTGGCTGGACAAAAATCAACTAATTTATGCGCGAAATTAGATTTTTTTTTTAAAAACTCCGCCATTTTGTTAAATTTCAATTTTTTTTTTGATCGAAGTTCATGGTACGGGAAATATCTTCTAGATTAATACACTTTTTGAATTTTTTGATTTCAGGCACTGTGAAGGTCACTATCACTGCAGCAGTGGGGGTAGTTTTGTTTTTGGAGCCTTGGAAGAGTGCGTATAACTCGCAGAATTTTCAATTTTATTATATATTTAGTATATATATTATATTTATAAATATATCCATAAAACGATAAAAAATTCCATCTAGTAGTTTTTTTATTTTAATTCCCAAAAATCACCTTTTTTTCGTGCGGTCACACTAGTGGTCCCCCTTAAATTAATTAAATTAATCCTGTATATGTAGTTTCGTGAAAGAACTTTAATTTATTAGCACGTATTTCTGAACATGTACATATATTCCTAGTTAAACAAATGTTTTAAAATTCTAAATTTTTCAAAGAAAAAGTGTGTAAATTATTATTTTTTTCTAAATAAAGTAAAATACTATTTAAAAAAGGCATTTCTCAGGAACTTAGTTTTCTAGACCAAAAATACTTTAACACAGGTGACTTGGTAGCATTCGAAAGCGGCACGTGCGCGTCAAATTTCGTTTGAGCCGAAACTTATTTTCCCGTAAGCGATTGTCTGCTGCCTCCACCGACGGTAAGAGTGGAAAGGGTGGTGATAGGATAAGGAGCAGGAGGAGAAAATGGCGATGGGGAGGAGAGGAGGAGATGGTCGGCCCATAGCACCAAGTAAAAAGAATACCCTCCAGTTGCTTTATGTGAGTACGTGAGTGGAAACTTAAGGTCGCAAATCAAGCGGTGGCCCGCGGGGGCGGCTGGTGCGCGCGCGCAAGCCTGTCGGAAAGCTCGCGCTTAAAAAGCTAACTTCATTAGACGAGGGAGAGCTTCGAATGGACCGGAAGCTCGTGAAAAGTTTTCCGGCGCAGATTAACCGTGCCGCATTATGACGTTTTCCGACCGTGCCGAAGTCAAGATGAAAACATCCTAAAATCACATATTTATTATTCGGTAGTTTGCTTCGCAACTTGCGCAAGGTGTAATACATATACATACATACATACATATACAATTTTTTACTCTAGAAAATGGGTGTCAAACTGCGCGTCAACTTCAACTGCAACTCTGTATGGTTTGGAACGTTTGTCGTGAAGTAAAAATTGTGATATTTTCAAATTTCAAACATGTACGAAAAATTATTCAGTGCTTACATATGTATGTATGTATATACCTATACTTATGTACATACATGCATGTATGTCATTGTAACATTTTTAGCATCGTGATCCGACTTCGTGATCCGTTATGTTACATATATTTACATATATGTATGTACGTATCTCCGTCAGTGATTCAGTCTTCATCACTTTTTCTTTCAAATGCGAATAAAATCTTTTTGTTTTCAATTCTCATTTGAAATTATTCCAGTCATCGAATATTCTGAGCTATAAACATTGGGTAGTGATCAGTGGCGTAACTAGCAATTTTGGGCCCGTAAGCAAAAAATTATCAAGTCCCCCCCCTCTTGAATTTTTAAATCGAAATACCAAATTTTTGGTTTTGCAACGCAGTATTAATATAGTATGTAAATATAATTACTTTTAATATGTAGGTACATAATATAATTTTCTTAATTTAAATTTAATTTTTCAAAGAAAAAGTGTGTAAATTATTAATTTTTCTAAATAAAGTAAAATACTATTTAAAAAAGGCATTTCTCAGGAACTTAGTTTTCTAGACCAAAAATACTTTAACACAGGTGACTTGGTAGCATTCGAAAGCGGCACGTGCGCGTCAAATTTCGTTTGAGCCGAAACTTATTTTCCCGTAACTATTTAAAAATTTCTTCTTTCGAACCTTACTGTTTGCAAAATCATGAATTTGTTTTTTGAGGTCCATTTTGGCTGCTTCTTTGTTCTCAATTGTAAGAAAAGATACTTCATTGAGTCTGGTTTGATTGATCGAATTTATTTTGTAATCTTTAATTATTTTTTTTTTATTGTATTGAATGTTCTTTCTACACTAGCCACAGTTACTGGAAGAGTAAAAAATAACATGAATGCGGTATATATAAATTTATGTATGTACATACATATATGTACTTATGAAAAATTTTTCTCCAAACAACTTTACTTGGTAATAAGTAATTCTGAAAATTGCCTTATGGTTATTGTTTCAGAAAGATCTTTCTTTATTAATAAAAGTATATGTGTAAATTGAGATTCGAATTGATCTGAGAAAACTTCTGATTTCTTAAATTATAATTAATGATGTCAGCTACATATTTCAGTATTTTGATATAATTAAAATCCACATTGCTATATTCGTGACGGCACGTGATTTTGGACGAAAAATTAAAATGAAATAGTTCAACTTTATTTAATAAAAATTATTCATATATGTACAGGTGCTATGAAGCTAAGTGGAAAGCCATAAAGGGTTGATAGCTCATATTATTTAGAACATTTTGAGCCACACATACCTTATTACAAAGTTTTATGGTTCTTTTTTAATTTCATTTGTAAATATTTTTAGTACAAACACCAAAATCTCACAGTTAATTACTAATACTGCCCACGTTAAAAGTGCTATGTTAGTCAACTATTATTTTATTTTATTTCAATTATAATAAAAACAAATAAAACCATCTGTGTCAACAGAAAAAAGTATTAGAGGCACAATAAGTTTTCCAAATATTTTCGAAAAAACTGATATTTTTTTGTATTAAAAAAAATAATTAAATATTCTATAAATGGTAAAACCTTTTTAAAAATATGCCTGCTTATTGCCTTTTCTTTTAAGATATCACTCATGCAGGTGTCTTGTCAATTATTAGGATGTAAAAACCTAATTGTGGGAGCGGGCCGAACAAAGACCGCCATTCACAAGAGACTTTAATTTTAACTTTAAATGTCAAATATGACGAATGTCAAAAATGGCTAAAATTATTTGTTGTTTATGTTCTAATGTCGATTTTTATGCATCCTAGTCTTTTGTCTCACTTTCTTGGGGGTAATTTTGAGTTTCATCTCTTCCTTTATGGTTTTAAAAGATATTTATGTTTTTCTAATTAGCTGTTATTTTGTCATTATTTTTTTGTGTCATAAAATTTTTACTTGTTTTATGATTATTTTGAATTTCTACTGAGTGATATTTGTATGAGTGATATTCGAGACTTGCCTACTTTGATTTCATATTGTGACATCTCAAATGGTGTTGTAATGTATTCATGAATATTTCGGATAAATATTACATGTTCACACGAATTTTGTCTCTACACATTATATTTTTTGAGTAGTTATCAAAGCGTCAAATATAATAATACGACATGATTTCAATCGGTAGAATTGAGATAAATACAATATACATAGTTAAAATACGTATGTAAGATACGGATGTATGTACATACATACATATGTATGTACATACTAAACTGAATTGTCCGGTGTTGCTCGGATAAAAAAAGCCACTTTTCCCGAAAGTGTCGCATGGAACTTGAAATCAATCCCCACTTGGGATGTTCAAAAACCGTCTACAGCAGTGGTTCTCAAGTGCGGTCACGGTGGCCGCATGCGGCCACTAGTGCGTTTTACTGCGGCCACCAGCGACAACGATAGTAAATAATACTAATATTTAAAAAAAATTTAATATATTTAAAAAACAACAAAAAAGTAACTTAACAATAATATAAACCATGGTCATCATTGACAAACTAAAAAATATAGCGAAGTTGAAAATGACAATTTTTCAATTTTATCTTCTGTTAGTGATTTGATAGATAAGATGACAGACACAACTTCAAAATTAAAATAAAAACTTAAAATAATAGAGTGTCTTAAATCTCTGAATCTGGAACTTGATAAAAGGTTCGAAGAATTGATTTTTTTTAAAACTGTTTCTTTTGTATCTTCCCCTTTTATTATGATAACAAATGAAAATTTCATAGTCCAACAAAATAGATTAAAATCATTTTCAGTATTGAGATTAATTAACTGGGCTAACGTAAAATATGGATTATTAGAAATTAGTCATGATCAAGTACTTAATAACCATTTTAATAATATTTCGGTTCAAAAATTTTGGTCGGAAATATACGTTGACAATGAAACAAACCAATATAAATATTTGGCAACAATTGCTTTATTAATATTGTCTATTTTTCCCACTACCGTATATTGCGAAAGATCATTCAGTGTAATGCACTTTATTAAAAACAAGTTTAGAAACCAGCTGACAGACGCAAACTTAGAAGCAGCAATGCGGCTTGCATTGGAAGAAAGGAGTATTGAGCAATTTCCATTTCCATTATTATTAAATAAATAGATACCAAAATGTTAAAATTTATTTTATTTTATGAATAAATTGATCCACTTTTTTTGTAACTTTAATTTATTTGATTACATTTGGTGCGGCCACCAGACATTTCCATGGGACCACTATTATCACCTGTGCGGCCACGGTAAAATTTCGCCTGAAAACCACTGGTATACCACTGGTCTAGTCATGAATTTAGAGTATTATGAGTAGTCACCGGACCCAGAAGGTGCCGCGTATTGTTCAAAGGTTGTAAATGCATTGTTAAAGGTTTGCCGAACCTTTTTTACAAAGAATTTACAACAATGGAACAATGGATAGGATTGTGACTATCCTACCTCTAATTATGAGATAGTATAGCAAATTTGGCAATTTTAAATTGAAGTGTTGTTTTTGGTCGAGGAGCAGAAAATATCCACGTGGTTCTCTTGGCTATCTCTGACACATCCTTTAGTGCCATACAGTAGATGTGTTTTCACAGAACAATATGAAATGTTCAGTAGGAAGTCGCATTGGCGTAGCCGACGTGCCGTAATGACCTTTTTATATTCATTTTATTGCGGCATAAATAAGTCGGTGGCCATATTCCATTAGCGTTATACGCCGTCAGCGACTTGGCAACGCGAGAATCGCACTAAAACTATAAAATCAGATCCTCCTACTCCGGCCACCTCACAGGCTCGTTTTGTAAAGCTTTCCAGAAAATAAGAGAATGGATTTTCCCCTCCTTTGGTGGGAATCGACATGAGGTCGAAATATCGACAGTCGTATCGTCAAATCGGCATACGATGTCGCGGACAGTTATTACTTTTTTATTCTCTACCCCTATTGTGTTTCCTAGTCGTCGAAGGGTGGTCTGATCCAGAATTTCCGGCTTCGGAAAATCGAGAAATTGAATACAAATATTCGAATTACGTTGAACCGAGCGTGGAAATATTCTTATATTTATTATATTATGCGCACATTAACGTGATACACGTCTCGAAGGAAATTATTAGAAAAATCAAACACATGTGTACATGTAAAAAATATGTACATACAGCAATACTTCGATATATGTAGTAAATAATGTAATGAAAAAAAAATTCCGGTTAAATATGAAAGATATAACAGCGTGTTTTCTGCGAAAATGTTTGTTTATGCCGTAAATTGAGGGAAAATATACATACATATTATTGCTTGTTTAGATATTTTTAATAAGCTGAATTAAACAAATAGTAAACAACTCCAAAAATAAACAAAGTGAAATACGGAATTAAGAATTTGAGGCACATTTTCCGTTTATGACGAAATTCTCTAAATTAATTTCCCGTATCAAAAATGTTTATATTTAGGTAGTATAATGCGATACTCTTGGAAATTTTCAATAGCCAATTAAAATGCCAAGGCAAAATTATTATATGAGAATATAATTCAATGTACATAAGTAGAATAAAAATATTTAATTTAAACGATACTTCGAATACAAAATATACCGATAAACGGAGCTTCGAATTTGACAATTTTAAGTGGTGCGGTGCACCAGACGACTGCACATGCTTTTTAACAACAAAGTGCATCGGCAACTTTGCAGTTGACGTTCCGAAATGGAAAGCCCTAGAAAACTCGATTACTTCTCAACATAAGAATGAAGGAAAGCTTTCCTCCATGCTACATTTGCCGATGGCAGAGTATTTCATTTCGAAAATAATCACATAAAAATATTAACTACCTACGTATGGATGTGTACTATCTAGTGGTTTATAATGGTTCATTGAGTTAACAACGAGAAATTAGAGACTCTTCAGAGATCAGAGATTTTGGGGTCAGAGATCATAAACGGAGATTAATTTAGAAAAAAAATGTACTAATAATTAATTATAAATTTAATCACCTCAATATACAAGTAAAACAGTAATCGTAGTACTACCTATGTACATACTAAATTAAAGGTAAGAGTTGATTTTTACACGATTTGTAGATGAAATTAGATGATGAGTAAATTAATGTTAATTTGTTTTAGTTATGTAATAGATTAATCAAAAATTCATGTTTAAATATCAAGTTAACTTTGGTGGAAATTGTGAATGCAGACACTTCATTTATCACACACAGATGAGTTGACAATCTCTGCCGATAAGGACGTCTATTCATTATGTCTTGTTTTTTTTCAGCGCAGTGGCGTTCCTATTGTCGTTTGCAAATAAACGGAAAAAAATACAATACATCCTCGAACCAACTCTTTTCACAAAGCTGTAAATGCGAACCAATTAATTATATTTGCGCATTGTTCGAAGACACAATACTATTTTTAAATAAAGTATGTAACTTGGGACTGAAATTTTGCAGCACATTCTAAATTGGAAAGATGACGGTTCAATTGTTAAAGTTATCCTAGCTTAGAATGTATGTAGTTGAAGTGACAAATAAAGAAACGAACCCAACCGTCACGCTTTCCGCAGGAAATTGAAGTCGATTCAATCCGTGCAGGTGTCGTCAAGCAGACTTTTGACTTCAATTGTGGTAAATTTTGCTACTCTACTAGCGAAATGCTTTTTTGGAAAGTTTTAACTTCCTCTCACGTAGATTTTTAACCGAACGAATAATGAAAAGCATCTCAAGTACCAAATAAGTTGTTACGTTAGAAATAGATGCTGACTGTGAATTAGATTATATGTAGTAAGATTTGCCGCTACGTGTTCCAATTAAGCAGAATTAGAAAAATCAGAGAGAAAATTCCAAAATTCATTAAAAATAATTCACATGTTGTTTTCCATATATGTATGTATGTACATACATATATGTAGGTATGTATTTATATGCACACATTAATAATTATTTAATTCTCTTCATCCTCTCTGTTTATTGCGGTTTAAATCATCATCATGATCATGTGTTTAAAAAAAATTATAAATTTAAATATTACATTTAATTATGTATTAAATAAATACTTATATTGAATAGTTCGCCGATGTTTTGGATCCATCCTGATTTTTCGCACAATGTCGACAATGTCGTAAGTGCGAAAGGTTGTAACATTAGTGCACAATCGTAAAAATGTTCTAGAGAAATGATTAAGTTTTGTCGTTTGTAAAACTTTTGAGAGTGCTATGGCACTTGTCCAAGTTTTAGTCTCCACTGGGTGAGAACGGTTTTCTAATAACGTTGCTAGAACTAAACGTCTAAAGAGTTTGATTAATTGTTAACAAACTATTCGACAGATCGATATTAAAACACGCCTTTAAAGTTATCTTTGTATCTCAAACATTTATGAAGGAATTGCGATGTAAAAAAAGTTCGAAATCGAAATTTATTATTTGATATTTGAATTGGGAATAATTCAAGCAAAAATAAATGTATATGTACATATGTTTGTATAGTGAAGAGATGTTTGACACAATTCTTGTTTTATTATACATTCATGTTAATATAATGTTCGAATAGAAGTAAATTTTCAGTATCGTTAGTGTAGTTTTCGTTTATTGAAACGTCAATTTAAAGGTCGGAGTCTACTTCCGGTTGGGGCAATTTCCCAACTGGGAGAAATGTACATACATAAGTAGCCGAGGCCACTGCTCTCCGTATCGTTATCTAATCTTAAACCGAGTTAGACAACTGACTTATTGTCGACGTCGTAACTCACTGCAAAGTATAAACTAAACATATTATGTAATATACAATATACAGTGGCGTAATGCAGTACCGTCTTGGTGATTTACTGAACGACCAGTAAATTCTCTCGAATAATTTGTGTTATCCCTCGTATTAAGCTATCCGGTGAAATGTATTTTTAAGCGTGCTGGCCGAAAACGAGCAGTCACATTTATATTTATTTTAATTAAGCAAACTCCGTGAAAAATAGTGGGTATTGTATTACGGTCAGGTACTGGTGCACAGTGGCGCCCAACAGATGATAATAAGAGGATTTTAATTTAAATTATGGTGCTAATTTTATCTACATATATTGTTGTAATATAAAAAAATTAAAAGTGTACTATCATATATTTTTCAAAAAATGCTTCGTGATTTGGTCACATGCTGTTTTGCAATAGTGATAGTTCAGTAGTGATTTAGTATAATATAATGTATAGTTCAAGTATTTGCTCTGGTTCGTTCATGAATATATTAGTTGACTTTTTATAAGCCTTTGAGCTATCAAAACCTTTGCTAAAACTCGATGTTAAAAACTTAGCTAAAAAATTTGAAATGGAACCGAATTAGGACGTTGCTATAATTCTCGTTTCCACTAGTATTAAAAATATTTGTTACCTAGGCTAAGCATACATTGTATATATATGTAGTACATAGAGGACGGGACCAACGATTGAGAATATATAAACTTATGCGTAATAGTTTGTGCATGAATAAACTAGTTTGTTTGTCAATTTGTTATTTTGTGTGCACTAAAACTGGCCAGATTTGCTCATATATGAACAAACTAATATGTTCATGAAATAATTTAATGTACGCTTGGACATTAACAAATACAATAAATATTTATTTTTATGTTTTTTTCTCATAATTGTATGTATTATATTAGTTGTTGACTGAATTTTCGCATTACGAAAGTGGTCTCTTATGTAAGTAGAGGTATGAGTTTGTATAGGGTGTAATTGTATATAGAAAAAAATTATATATGTATTTTTTTAAACAAAGAAATTTGTGGTTTATTCCAAGGTTGAATGGAAAAAGGTATGGGGGTCAGGAAAATGGAAAAACCTTGAAGGAAAACTGTGGTCCCCCGCGGGCTGATCGCGTTACCTCAACAGCAGGCGCAGTTAATCCAAACGAATGATCTTCATTACTGCACAGTACAGCCTGCTAACACATTTAACCGTATAGTTTTCCGCAAAGCTACGGGAAAAAATAATTAATTGAACTCTCTGGAGGGAGAGGAGGGCTCCTTAATTCGAAGAAATTCGGATTGAGTAATGAAAGGCCAAGAGTAATCGAATCTAACGTAAAATCGGATACCTAAGATACATTTGTATGACTCACGATCACTGTGAATTAAAACGTACAAAAAAATCAATCAAGGATTTTCAGAGAAACTAACAAAGGTTTCTTTATTGGTTTTCGGAAATGAATTGCAGTTGCAATTGTCTAAGCAACTGTCATATAAAACCAACGAATTGGATTATAATAGTAAGATATAATTAATTTAAATCTTGAAAACCATGGATAAAATGTTTCAAATGAGCCGAATTTAATATTATAATAATAAAAAATATTAATATTGATATTTTAGATATCAAAAACGATCGATTATGGTGCGAACATGTTACAAATGTATCGAGAGTAAGTTTAGATATTCCCCACACAAATTTACATTATTGGCATAATAACAACATGATCATATGAGTTTTAACGTGAGTTGGAAGTATTTCATGGGAAGATAAGTAGCGGTCATGCGGCGAACGTGCATATAAATCATGCAAGAGCTGCAAGCGATTGTAGGCAAAGTGCATCTCAAAATTACCATCCTGGAAATATCTACACAATGTATATATGTATGTATATCTAACATCTAATATGTGCAACGCCGTATTAGTCGGTCTACGTGGCGCATTTCGCCTCGATTCACATCAGAGACAACAAACCGGAACTGTAGCCTTCTCATCTCTACATTTTGACCTGTGTATAAATTATTTACTAGCAAAATATCGGATTGACGTAAGAGATTCTCTAGGAAATTTGTCGGACGTGTTCGTTGCAGTTGCAGGGGTTGTGCTGAGACTGTTACAGTTGAAAGCACTTCTAAGGGTAAGTGGGAACCACTCGAGCTACCCGCTCGTTCGGGACGGGCAGATTAAAGAGCCACCTCTTCAGCAAGTTTTCAACAAAGAATGACTTTTGCATCGCGTGTTAAAAAATATAATACGATCGGTATAAAGTGAACGTGTTTTTACTTTATCTACAGTAACAATAGATGAAGTTTTGTGATCATGTGAAAATTCGAACTCGAAATTTTGACTGATTCGAACTCAGAATCGATTACTGATCACGTTTTCATGATTTAGAAAAAATATGTGTCTGTGTATTTTGGGGATTTTTTGAACACCGTTAGTCCTATCGAACTGAAACTTAGTATCGGTTACTGAAATTCTTATCGATACGACGTAAATTTTTAAGTTGACTGGAAATGGTACCTCTCCTTATAGGTGTCCACTTTTTTTAAGATTTTGAATTCAATTATCTCCCAAACCGCCAACTGCATCGGACTGAAATTTTTTTACATGCAATAAAAATAATAATCTTTATAATTTTATATTAATTGAATATTTTTATCTGAACCGGAAGTAGTACTTATACTCTAGAGAATCGAGGTTTTTTATTTTTTTTCTCAGAAACCTTTTGGTTTATTGAACTGAAATTTCATATCTAGAAGTTTAAGCTTAATACCAAGTTATGTATAACATTTGGTAAGCATTCCTCAACCGGAAGTGGTAGTTTACTCTTGTTCGATTTTTCTTCCACGATTTTTTTCGACCCCTAAGCACATGTGTTCTTCACGAAAAAAATCAACTATAATTCTTTTATTATAAAAAAAATCACTAAATTTAATAAACCGGAAGTGGGATTTTTTCCTCTTAGAAAGGTCAAAAATGTTGTATTCACGATTCTGTCCATACCCCTAAAACTATCAAGATGAAAATTTGTATTTGTATTCTTTATGTACTAACTTGGAGCTGATAAGGTTTTGGTCAGAATTCGTAAACCGGAAGTAGTATTTTTTTAAATATTTCATCATTTCATTTTGACCTTTTAAATTATTTTAGTCTTCTTGATATTTATTGTGTATAATACTGATAGTGATTTTAAATGAGTAAGTTTCCATACATTTGCGCTCAATTTGTATCGAAAATGCTGTCATAGCTATTAGTATTTCATAATGCTGCCGGTATGTGTGGATGTGTCTGTACGGTTCAATATCGAATTTTGTTTTGTGACCTTCTTATATTCCTCAAATACATAGATACAGTCATGGGTTGGTCACACCCGAATTTTTTAAGCTTTATTTGATGTCATACTAGTGCAGTGCTACTCAAACTTTTTCAGCTGGTGGACCAGTATATATTTTTCAGTAATTCTCACGGACCAGCATCATATTTTAAAATAAAAAGGTTATTTAAGTATATGGTTGAAATCTAGTAAACAAATAAAAATAAAATAAAATCTTAGTAGTGAAATTTATTTTATTGAATTCAAAGAAGTACAATATGTATACAGTAATTAGACAAAGATAAAAAATGAAAATAAAAAAAAACTAATGAGACATACATATGAGCTTGTTTGTCATTAGATAACTTATCCAGTCGTGGTTTAATCGAAGACAATGCCACACGCAATGGATCATAAATATCCACACTATTACGATGTTTTGTTTTAATTATATTCATGGTTGAGAAACCAGTCTCGCAAAGATAAGTTGATGCAAATGGTAAAAGAGTTTTCACTGCAAGTTCATAAATATATGGGAATTCTATTTTTAATTTGATCCAAAAGCCTTGTGATTTCAAAACATTTTTTTAAATTCTTGATTTGCAGTCAGATCAATTAGTTTATCTTCCAAATTACGTGATATATCGTCATTCCATGTCAAAATTGGATTTCGTATCCATCCTTTTCCCTTTCGTGGATCTTCATCAGGTGGAAAATAGAAATCCAATCGCTCTGATAAATTTGTCAAATGACAACTGATTATATCGCGCAAAGGCGTCATTAAGCTCCTCTCCTCCTTCCTAAATAATATCAGCCAAATTGTGAAACATGTCATAGCAATCTTTTGAAACACGAATCTTCCATGTTTTTAGTTTTCGTTTCACTCCATCTGTATTGTCTGCCATTGTGAAACAAGATGACATTCTTTCTTGCATGGATAAGTTAAGGTCATTCAAAATGCAAAAAATACCTGTCAAATAAGCTAACTTGGCTATCCAGTCTATATTTTGAAATAGTTTTGACATAAGCTATTGCTTTATTTTTTTAATTACGTCTTTATCCGCGGACCAGTAATGAGCCGCGGACCATAGTTTGAGTAGTAATTGAGATCGACTAGTAATTGAGATCGACTGAATGTTGCTTCTTGATCGACCATCGTTCGGAATCGGCCGATTGGAAACCCTTGCCTTAAAGTGTTTTAGGTTTTTTGCTTTTTCAATTACCAACAGTTTATATGTATAATACATATGTATGTATGTAATTCCAAAAAAATGTCCAAAATCGGGAAGAGACTGATGCTTAAATCAGGCTTGCTGTGAGAAGAATATGAATAATGATGGAAAGAAAAACCATTCCAAAGATTCAGACGTCTTCAAAATCTATGCTCTAAGCTAAAACACAGCCAATGAGAGGGGGAACACGGAATTAACTATTAATTATTTAATGAATTAATCCATAGATACATCTATGGTTTTAGACTTGTACGTAAATTTTTACATATTGTAAATACATCGAATTCAGATATTAGTGACATAGTGGATATGATGGTTTTTGCCAATTTGATGGAGGAACCGTTTCAACAATAAAATCAGATAAATCAGCAAACTCTGATAGAAAACGATAGACTTGAAGTCACAAATATCCTAGTCTGATCGGCAGCATTATAGATTAGCACGGATTCGAACCAGGTAACCCCTCGGTGCTTAGCATAAACGCAACCACCGAGCCATACAAAGTATATATAGACAAAGATATTTATTCCAATTATTCAATCACAGTATACGCCGTATAAATTAAAATTGAAAATATTTGAGTATCACAGGATGTGACGTTGCTTAAGTCTAACCACGTCTACCATCCGGTGTCCGAGGGCTTTAAATAATGGGCGCGAGCGGTCCGCGGTTGGTCGAAGTTCGCCAACCCTGACGTGCTTTAGAGGGTTGAAAGCCTCTGCATACGTCACCGGGTGAAACTTACGACCCTCAATCGACATTTGATCTTTGACTTTGATTTTTTCGATACTGTTTTTCTTAATACGAAAATTATCACGAATTTTAATGTCGTTTGCAACGTAACGCCTGCTAATAATTTACTTAGTACATATGCTATTCCTTATTTTGTGTGATAGCAAGTCTTAAGATAGGTATGTTTATATTATCACGTTCCAATGAAAGATTCATACCTTTTTAAAAACTACTTGGTTAACTAACCAAGATTTCTTTATTATTATTATTACGTTACATTTATCTTATTGTTAGACATGTATATTCGAAAAACGAATGATTTAATTATGGAACGGAAAATTTAAATGAGATACGTAGAACTATTTCAATTTAACTTTGTTCTGCTGCTGATGTGTTCACCGTCACTTACGGGGTCAATATTAATGACTAACGACTGTCACTTGCGGAGTCGATGGTAATGACTCACTTTCGGAGTCGATGGTGATGGCTGACTTAAATTCTAACAGTAATGAATAACTCTTCTTTAAAACAATGAAGTGTTGAAGACACGTGTCGTACAATTTTGGTTAGACAGTGCTTTAAGGTGTGCTATAAATCAATGGTGTTCCTTATTAAATTAGGTGTGTCACAAATCAATGGTGTATCTTTAGTCGACTACATTGATAAGCAAGGTACATAACTAGAGGTAGGACCGGAAGCGTGCCGTTTATTGTTCAATTGTTGTAAATTCTTTGTAAAAAAGGTTCGGCAAACCTTTAACAATGCATTTACAACATTTGAACAATAAACGGCCCCCTCAGGGTCCGGGCTTTATACATAATACTGGGTTGGGCAAAGTCCGGCACTCCTGTCATTGATAAACGAGGTACATAGCACCCCCATTGTTAAGAAACTTATTAATACATAAAATTTAAGAAGTTTAGCCGTTTATGGAATTTAATATTTCTTCTCTAGATCTAATATTTCTTGGCGTATTACCAATTTCTGGTTCCGGCACTCCTGTCATTGATAAGCGAGGTACATAATAATATGTACGAGTATGTGCTTTTAGGTAAAGTTTATTAAAGATGAATCCAGATTGATCGTTTTCTATTGTATATTTATTTGTGTATTATAATGTATATACATATGTACATACATATGTATATACATATTTTCTGAAAATACTTTAAGAGTAGGTTATTAAATGAATGGGTGAGAAATAAATCAATATATAGTATTTATACGTTGAATACAATAACTTACGTGACGCCATAGCAAATGAACATAACGTGAGTGTTTTTTACAATCTTAATTATTATTTATGTGAAAATAATTATCACGAAATTTTAAAGCGCCGTGAGAATTTTAATCAAATTTACTCAATAGTTCTCTTTGTTAAGACGAACCACATATATGAATATTAATTATGAATTTTCACATGCGTGGTAAGTTGAAATTAATGGAGCTAATTAGGTTATTTTGATGTTTATTTGAACGAGGCTAAAAAATATCGAATCGGTTTGTTTACAGATGACTCGGTGTGTACATATTTGGGTCGTGGGGGTCACATCTCGTGAATTCAAGTTTATCAACAGTCATAAGCCACCCTCTCTAGGGACATTCGCCTCTTCTGCTGTTGACGAATGGGTGGTTTCCAAACATCAGATAGTAAAATCGTAAACGGCGAGAAGGAGATTCAAAATTGAGAAGGTAATCAAACAAACCGAAGGAAGGAGGGATGGCTGACACTGCAGGAATTTGTTGGGATAATATGATACAGTTTCAGTTAGTTATCCTGTCAGCCGTAATCAGTCAGTCAAATAATTGCCTCGTAAAATATGAAGAAGAAGAAGTTATATTGACTTTCTATGTTTTCTATAGAAAACTTAAACTAGTAATAGTAGTAAACCTATTAAGAATTAAATTTTTTTCTAATAATAAAATAAATATTGTATTCAAACAAATAAAAAACGATCAAATTTTGGTGCTTTTATATTTTATTACATGTATTAAAATTAGTTTAGTTGAATTATATAAAAACCTATGGAGTCATTTCACATTTCACACCAGCGATATGGAGACTCCGACTCCAAACTCCAACTTGGACGATTTGAGTAAGATCAACTTTTCTTGCAGACGTATAAAATTGTATGTAATAAAAATAATAGCGAAAAAATATTGTCATGTAACCTTATTTATCGAAGTATTGGTAATGAAATAGTTATAAATAAAAAGTAAGTACATTTATAGTACATGTTTATGAATTTCATACACAAAAAATATATTTAATAAAAAAAAAAGTAAAAATGACAAAAAAAAGTATGAAACGAAGCAAACAACCGGTTTTACCCACAACACATCAAAATACGTGCAATTCAACGATTTCATTTATAATGTAATTAAAATTCATGATTTTTATAAAGAAATAATTGAATTTAAATTTATTAGTGGACTTACTTCAATAAAATTGGAGCTGATACATACCGTTATAATATTAATTAAAGTAAATTATAAAGCGTCGGAGTCGGTTGATTTTCTATGATACCGAATCTGTTTTGAGATACAATATTATATGTTAATTTTGGGATATTTCAGTGGATCGGTAGTTTGTTTTCGTTCATAAAATGAATTGTATTAAAAAAATAAAACGCAGAATTAAATGAACATATTTCCGTTTTCCATATAAAAGAAAGCGTGGGAGAGGAAGTGGGGTAGGAAGGAGTGTTTAATGCAATTTTATGGGATAAGGCGAAGTGAAAGCGTTGTTTTATTAATTAGACGGGTACAGAGCGATGTTCGTGTGTCGTTCCAGACCGGTTACCCGGTTAACAACGTCCGTCGTTTCGGTACGTAAAAAAGTTTAATTAAAAAACAAGTCATTATTGTTATAAAAAACAAACGGGTGATATCCCAAAGGGCCTGCATGCGGCTAGTGTACACCATATTATTTTTTTATTCTCTTTACACTTTCTAAAAACTGCACAATTTATGTTCTTATTAATACATATGTACTTACGTATTTTTTTACGTGCGATTTTAATATTTTAATACACTGAAAGGATAATATTGGGCATTATTAGCATCCGGTGATGAAATATCCCATAGCAACATATTGCGAAATGGCCGCAGACGACATAAAGTCTGTCCCTCTTGTCAGAATACCTAATTACTTATCGGAACATCGAGCTCGTTATTCTGCCAGTGCCTTACTAAATGCGTATAAATAATTAATTAGAGCACATTTATTACACGGGTACATATTTATTTTGCAACAGTCTGATAAATATGGCGAAACAAGATTTACGAGCAATAAAGCTTGTCCGTCCAATAAAATAAACCTCTCCCCCATCCCAATTCGTTTTGAGTTCAAATTCAAATGAAATCTAATTTTCGAATTGTACATATCGTAATTTGCAATTAAAATTCGATATATGTATATATCTATATATGTATGTTAGTAGAAGTCGATCTTATTCTCTGTGGATTAAATGTCTGAATGTCGAGGAAATGCTAATTTTATGTATTGAGTTTTGAAAGTACGCTTCTACATTTTTGCTCTGTATATACTAAAGCTTTAAGTTCTCTTTGAATAATAAAAAAAATCCTTCGTTTTCACATCTAATATAAATGTATATTCAATATAATATATTATTTATATAAGAATACATATATTATACATCGGTAAATACGTACATTGAAAGATAATTTTATTGTCGTATTGTCGAGATACCTAAACGATATTTTTGGAAATATTGAAAAGAGGAAATGAAAGAATCGAAAGTGTACAAAGAATTTATTCGAATGGTATTTGAGAGAGTGTAAGTAAGCATGAATGAAATTTGGGCAGTTGAATAAAATAACAATTTTAATTTCAATGCTTCAGAGCGCAGGTTAGACAATATTACTACAGCCTTTATTATAATATTATATATGTATGTACATATATCTTTTTCAACATCATCCAGCCAAATATTTCACTATTCCAGTCTTTCAAATTGCGAAAAGACCCCCGAAAAATAATAATATAATTGAATAGTCCAAATTTCATGTATCGGTATGATCTTCATCGCAACATCTATCACAGCATTTATGTAGTTCAGTATTAGACTTTTGCGAATTATGTAGCAGAAAATTTTCCATAGATCCACGGTTGAAAACCACTGTTTCGGACATTATTCATACGTATAATAGCACAAATGGTACCGAAGCAATACATTTTTAATTAAGATGTTTTTAAGCCAGTTGGCTAGATGACCAATAAGTGAACTTTTGATTGCATTCGCTCTAGCCAGCTTCAATTGAAGAAAAAGCAAAGCAAAATATTTCTGGAGAGCAAACTAATGAAGGAGTGGTTTCGTAGAAACTGTTTTATCCGAGCAAAAATCTCGTTGGTCTGTTTTCTCGAATTGAATTGATTGAATAGACTCCAGAATAAACTTCAGATTCGTGTTGCTATCTGAACATTATTATACAAACACGCAAGTTTCAAAACCAAATACAAATGGAGTACCAACATCAACCGTATCGGAGTACATTGTACAGGTCTTTAATGCGACATCGAATAGTTTTGTATGGTTGAACTTTTATATTGTGCTCGACATGCACACACACCCGCCATGCCATATTCATTTGTAACACTGAATGTACACATTTGAGGAGTGTATACATACATATACATATGTACATATATATATGTTATAAATGTGCTTTTGCTATACGAAATAGGTTACATATATTATACATACATACATATGCGGGTACACATATAGGATAATATATTTAGCGGTAGGTATGTTGAAAAATATGCTTTCAGTAAGGTTCTATTTACGTATTCATCATATTCGTAGTAAAATTATGTAGGAAATTTATTTTATTACTGTCCTGCTTGCTTTATGGCATTATTTACCCAAAGGAATTACCATTTTATACAATTTTATATGTATTACCATTTGTCTTGAAGTTCCAGTAATCACATTAGGTATCCAACCCTCGGACCAGTGTTTCTTAGACCCCTTTAAATACAATCTCATTATATGATTTCGGAATATTATATAATAATCAAATACATATTGAATATTTTGTCTACGATGAAATCGTCCAATTTAATTTGCAACGACTAGTTTCTACATACATTTAAATAAAATTTATTTTGTCAGTATACATATTATTTGTATGTATGTATGTCATTAGGCCGCAAAGAAAAATGCGAATTTTGGATTTTCATAGATGGACCTAGTGGAAAATTTTCGTCAAGGAAACATTAAATAAAAGAATCATTGGTTTTAAGCAATGTTCTGGGCTTCAAACCAATCGATTTATCTCGACGAAAAAATAACCGCTTAATATTTACCTGATGGAGTTTATTTGGGTCGATTCTGATAAGTTTTGACTGATTAACGAGAATTCAAAGTCACCATTTGCTTGAAAGTTCCCATACAAAACTTGCGTCGCTCGCAATGGATGTTTGTATAAGGGAAGCACCCTTTTTTTCAAGTTCTCGTGATTATTTTGAAATTTAAAGTCATTGAGAGTTTTATTGGGTAAATGTATATCTTTAATCTGAACTTTATGAACATTGAAGTTTTTTCGTCAAAATAGGTCATTTTGGCTTTATTATATTTCATGAAATACAATTTTTTGAAAATAATGCTTTCCCCATTGTGAGCGCGGCGCGCTATTATGGGGACTTTGAATTATCGTTAATCAGTCAAAACTTATCATAATCAACCTAAATATACGTTCTCTTGATACGACGAAAGTTGTCTACTAGATACATCGATGAAAATCCAAAATTCGCGTTTTTTGCTCCGGTTTAATGTACATACATAGGTACAATGTGTTCATTATATTTATTATGTAATATCCTCATATGTGCATCACTAAAATTTTGACTTAGAAATGAAAAAAGTTGAGGATCATTAATGAAAAATAAAAAGTACAATACTAGTGAAGCTTATATTCTACAATATTCTATTGAAGCTTGAAAATACCATGTAAGATTTGCGATTTATTCAAAATTATACGTTAGCAAATTTTGGCAAATGTCTTCGCAAAATTCAAGATGCAATAGATTTATTCACCTTAGAAAATAATAACGCGACTGCCATAGTTCTAGGAGTGGTAGCTACATATGTATATGTGTATGTACATTATATTTTCAGACATCAATTTGAAAAAAATAAGTAAATTAACCCCAATAATAGGAGGAGCCCATAAATTACCAGAAGTGATTGGGAAGTGTTTCGGTTTGAAACGTGCAGCTTTTAATATTGTTTAAAATGGAATTTATAGTTTTAATTAAATGAAAAGCGATACAATCTCGTAATTGAATTTGGTATATGTATGTATATTATATATGGTTATTGGAATGAACCGAATTTGATGTACATATGAAAGTAACATGATAAATTTTTAAATACGTTTGACCGAACTGAATAACATATGTATGTACATACATATACATATGTATATAAATATGTATATATATGTATATATATATATATATATATATATATATATATATATATATATACATATATAATATATATATATATATACATATATATGGAGTTCGGTCTTTCGTGTCATGTGAGGAGGACGTGCTTCTGCGTTCCTCCCGCTATTACTCGCTTAAACCCGGCTATTGCACGAAATTTAACTTAACCATCTAATCACTTATTTTACTAATTGCATCCTAGTATAATTTAAGTGTAAAAATAAACAGCAAATCGGTCGTAAAAAGCGGTTTTATATCAGTTATTTCGAAAAATTTTGTGCTAATTTTTGTGTCAAATCGGTGTCAAACGAGATACATCTCCCTACCTGAATACAAAAAAAGGGTCCTTCGCCAGCCAAGTCGGTCCCACAGAAGCAATAAATCTTCCACATAATTGCTTCCAGCCAAAAATCTTTAACGAACTTTACTTAATAGAATAATAGCAAACAGAAACGGTGTTTCCCAACTGTCTATCAGTTCTTTTTCATATTTAAATTATATTAAAGTAATTCGTGTAATTTTATATACTTTACTAAAGTTATTATTAAAATATTAAATTGCAAACCGCACTCACATATATAAATCCGTTGTCTCCAAAGAGGCGTCTCACGATAAAGATCTGTAAAAAAGTAGTATAACAATTGCTAATCTATTATTATCATAACTAACTACTTTCACTTACAAAGTAACCCTGTTAAATGGCATGTAATAACTCATAAGTGATCCAAGTGATACCTAGGATGACTATATGTCAAAGCTGACCACAGAGAAGAGTTTATGGCGGTAAGAACTCACTCCTTGAATGGAAATCTCTCTCAAGTACCGCCTTTTTCTCAACACATCTTGGATAAATGCGAGAAAAATAATATCCAAACCTCCAACAAGGTAAGAGTGACGATGGATGATAGCTTAGCTAATAGAAACCTGTATTTAGCCACGTACAATGTAAGAACGTTATCGAGTGAAGGAAGTGTGCTTGCATTAGAGAATGAACTAGAAAGTATCAAATGGGATTTAGTAGGACTTAGCGAAGTAAGACGAAAACAGGAAAACCAAATAATCCTAAAAAGTGGTAACTGTCTCTACTGGAGAGGGCTACCAAATGGTAGAATAGGAGGAGTAGGGTTTCTTATCAATAAGAGAATAGAAAGAAATATTATAGAAATAAACGACATATCGGAACGTATTTGCTATGTAGTATTAAGAATCTCGAGCAGGTACACTTGTCAAATCTTCCAAGTGTACGCCCCCACATCTAGCCACCCAGACGAGGAAATAGAAGACTTCTACGAAAAACTACAGGGCGCATACGATAATAGCCGCCACCACTTTAAAATAATCATGGGCGACTTTAACGCAAAAATAGGACAAAAGGCAAACACAGAAAGAGCAGTAGGCAATTTTGGTACCGGCCAAAGAAACGACAGAGGCGATCGCCTCATAGAATTCGCAGAACACAACAGGCTCTTCATCACTAATTCATTTTTCAGGAAAAACACCAACAATAAGTGGACTTGGGAGAGTCCTAAAGGAGACAGAAACGAGATCGATTTCATCCTAACAAATGCCCTGCACTCCGTTAAAGACGTTAGTGTTTTAAGTAAAGTAGATATAGGCAGCGATCACAGATTAGTCCGTGCCAAGATGGCCATTAATATAAATTGCGAACGTAGGAAATTAATAAAAGGATGCAGTAACTCTCCAGATTTCGCTCAACTAAGGTCTAGGAAAAAGGAATTCGAACTCGAACTTGGAAATCGATACGGGAAATTAAACCCAGAAGCAGACATCGAGGAATTGAACACTGTAATTAGTTCGGTTCTAACCTCAACAGGTAAGAAATTAGGTGGTTTCAGGAAACAGATTAAATTAAGCAAAATTTCAGCGGAAACAAAAAACCTAATTAAGCATAAAAGGAATTTAGATAGGGATAATAATAAGCAAGAATACAATCTAGTAAATAAGGAAATTAAGAAGAGAATAGTCAGGGATGTCAGGGATTTTAACAGCAAGCTAATAGAAAATACCATTAAGAATAACCGTAGCCTGAAAAAGTGCAAACAGGATCTTTTCTTAGGCAAAAACCAAATGATCGCAATCAGATCAGAGAGCGGAGTAATAATTAGGAATAGAGAAGAAATCATAGACAGAGTTTACACGTTCTATGCAAAACTATACGAGAACGACAACGGCCAATTCCCCACTCTGGAATCGACACACGGCCAAAGGGTTCCTGCAGTATTGCCTAGCGAAGTAGAGGCCGCGCTAAAAACTGCAAAGAATGGTAAAACCCCAGGGGAAGATAATATTCCCATCGACTTACTAAAATGTGGCGGCCCCCCCCTAATTAATATCTTAGCTAGGCTTTTCAGCAAATGCATCCAGAACCAAGCTATACCAGAAGGATGGAATAACGCAACTATCATTTTAATACACAAAAAAGGCGACAAAAGCGATATCAAGAACTACCGACCCATTAGTCTACTTTCAGCGGTCTACAAGCTCTTCACGAAGGTTATTACAGAAAGGCTGAAGAATATCCTCGACGAGAACCAACCTATAGAGCAGGCAGGGTTTAGGGCAAATTTCAGCACAATGGACCACCTCCAAGTAGTTGGCGAACTAATCGAGCGCGCCAACGAATATCAACGGCCACTGTGCCTAGGTTTCGTCGATTATGAGAAAGCCTTCGATACAGTTAGTCATAATGCAGTACTTAACGCTCTAAAAACACAGGGAGTGCCGGAACCCTATGTGGGACTGTTAGCTACAATATATAAGAATGCCACAGCTTCAGTTAAAATTTTTTCAGGTACAGATAGATTTAGCATAGGAAAAGGAGTAAGACAAGGAGATACAATCTCGCCCAAGTTATTCAATGCGGTGCTTGAGGGAGTTTTCAGGAAATTGGATTGGGATACAGCCGGAGTAAGCATCAATGGTCGCTTTTTGAGTCACCTTCGGTTCGCAGACGATATAGTTTTAGTAGCTCGTGATTCAGCTGACCTACTTATCAGACTAACACAGCTGGACAGGGAAAGTAGAAAAGTAGGATTAAAAATTAACGTAGATAAGACTAAACTAATGTTCAATAGTTATTGCATGCCTGATAGCATCCCCTTAGATGATAAACCAGTAGAAGTAGTAAATAATTATTTATATTTAGGTCAAATAATTGACATGTCTGGTAGTAAAAATGAAGAGATAAAGAGACGTATGAAATTGGGGTGGAGTGCATTTGGACGGATGAATGCTGTTTTTAAATCAAAAATGCCACTCTGCCTGAAGAAAAGGATCTTTGATCAATGCGTTTTGCCAGTGATGACGTATGGATGTGAAACTTGGACACTGAACGCCAAGATGCAAAATAAAATCCAATGCACTCAAAGAAGTATGGAACGCTGTATGCTTGGCATAACGAGGAAAGACAGGAAGCGGAACACGTGGGTGAGAAATATGACAAGGGTAGTGGACATAGTGGATAGAGTGAAGAGATTGAAATGGCAATGGGCGGGTCACGTAGCTAGGAGGATGGACGAAAGGTGGACAAAAGAAGTGCTTGAATGGTACCCGAGAGAAGGCAAAAGAGTAAAAGGAAGACCGCAAGGAAGATGGGTGAACGAAATTAGGAAAATGTGCGGAATGAGATGGATGAGTGTTGCGCAAAACAGAGACGAGTGGAAGCGTGTTGGAGAGGCCTTCATCCAGCAGTGGATGGCGAATGGCTGTAAATGATGATGATGATGATACATATATATATATATATATATATATATATATATATATATATATATATATATATATATATATATATATATATTTAATATAATATGCACAATATGTATTCATTACTGATTGGAACTATAATAAATACATTTCATAGTAAAAGTACACCTATAGGTATAAAGGTGTAAAGTTAATATAAAGTAATAATAAGAAAACATTTTAGCGATTGTAGTTTTTATTGACACTTGGTATGACATCCTCATAGATCGATTGGCAATCATGGTCGGTAGAAGCTTTACGGATGACATTAACATAAGCGATTTTCTAGTTCGGTGTTTTTCAATCACTATACCTGTAACATGAAAGGATGTGTAGTTTTATCTGAAACGAAACGTTTTTCAAATGAATATTTTCGTTTGTTTGAAAAAGTTTAAGTATATATTTTTATATGGTATACGATAGGCGATGCTTTGAAAAAAAATATATTTGACAAGGTACGATCATTTTATGGGTATATTTATTTTTCATCCCAATTTTTTTTTATTTATCGAGTTTATTGATCGAAACCACGTTTTCATAAAAATCACAAAACTAAATCAGATTGCGACAGCATTTGGGATTTTTATTCACATATTATACCTAGGTTTTGTAGATTATGCCTTCGACACAGTTAGTCATAATGCAGTATTTAACACAGGGAAACACAGGGGGGGTGTCGGAACCCTATGTGGGGCTGTTAAGAGGGCTGTACACCCGAAACCTTAATTTTGTTGCCGTTCCTTTCTTCGATATATATATCGAGTGAATGTATATATTGAGTGAATACGACAATATATATCAATATATATATTGAGTGAATGCGACAGTTTCGCTTCGACCAGATAATACGTATTTTAAATCGACAAAATCAAGGTTTCGTATTCTCTTATTTTATCCTCCCAAACTGGACCAATTTTAAAAAAAAATTCATCATCGGTATGAGAAAAATATTTTCTATGCAACTATGTATGTGCGTGTTTTTTTTTAAATCGACCGTTAAATAAGCATGCTAGACTCTTTTCGTGGGTGTAAAAAAGAGGCGATTTTATAGATGTTTGGCGGCTCCTAGCTCCTATAAAAAATAACTAATCAAAAAAATAAAACGATAGATGCATCTCAATGGTAGATATCCATAGCATATTAAAAAATAATTTCTCTAGTGCCATAATTGAGGAAGGGAGAAGTCTAATACGTTTGTATGGACAAGGCGCTGGTGTTCAGCCCTCTTAACTGTAATATATATAAACAGTTTCGGTTAAACTTTTTTCAGATACAAATATATTTAGCATAGGCAAAGGAGAAAGGCAAGGAGACACCATATCTTTCCAATTTATTCAATACGGTACTAAAGAGGGTTTTTAGGAACTTGGAATGGGATATAGCCAGTGGTGCTAGGGCTTCCAAGTCGGCTTTAACCGAAAACAAAAACCGGCTTTTTGACCACTTTTCAAAAAACCGAAAGCCGAATTTTTTGGCTCAAGTGAACTGGCTTTTTAAGATTATCTTTAATTAATGTTTTTTTTCCTCAAAACTAACAATTATGAATTTCAAATTTCTATAAAAGATAAAAAAGGGTATATCTAAATAGGTAATAACTTCGTAATGGACAAAGACCAGGTCATAAACCAATAAAATATTATTGCAAGTAGTTTCAATGACCTACACAAATTCAGGTAAAAAAGTATAGAAAACATTATTATCTCAAAACCTTGTACTCGACAACAAAAAAAAGGAGTCGTAAGCTCAAATGCTTTATGGAAAAATGCATGGGATATTCGGGAATATAATTGATTTTTCTTTGAAGGAATTGGAAGTGCTTTAAATTTTGAGGCCATATACAGTTGCGGTTTCGAAAACCGGAACACCATAGAAAAATGTGATTTTGCGTGAAATTTCAGTGATCTTAAATAAAATAAACACCCAAAGTCATTAAAATGATAGATTATATCATAGTACTTTATTTTAACGACAATCGTTAAGAAAAGAAACAACAAAAAAAAGGTAGGGAGAATTTTAGTCCGAGCCGGTTTTTATGACCAAACGCAGTCTCCACAGTTGAATGAAATTTTGAATGAAAAAACACAGTTGAGCGTAAACTTTTAATTTTATTAGTCACATGGTATTATTTACAAATTATAAAAACTTAATTAATATTTTGTTGCGGCTCCTTTTAATTTTATGACGGCTTTTATACGGTTAGGCATAGAATGTATTAAGTTTCTTAAAATGTTGATGGGGAAGTCTTCATACCATACTTTTTCAATGGTCTCTTTTAATGATTGATGGCTAGACACATTTGTTTTACGAAGCCTTTATTTAATAGCCATCCATACATTTTCAGTTGGGTTTAAATCGGGACTATTCCCAGGCCATGTTAATGTCTCTACACCCAATTCCTGCAAATAAACCCGAACCTAAAAAAAGTAACAAAAATATTTCAGTTTTTTGATCGAAATATTATTAATTACATTCAATATCATTAAATAAAATTAATACTCACTAATTTAGCCCGATGACAAAACTTTCACCTAGATTTTTACTTTATCTATGTACGTAGTAACAATAGATGAAGTTTTGTGATCATGCGAAAATTCGAACTCGAGATTTGGACTGATTCGAACTCAGAATCGATTACTGATCACGTTTTCATGATCTAGAAAAAATGTGTGTGTGTGTCTGTGTGTGTGTGTGTGTCTGTGTGTCTGTGTGTTTTGGGGATTTTTTGAACACCGTTAGTCCTATCGAACTAAAACTTGGTATCGGGTACTAAAATTCTTATAGACATGACGAAAATTTTTTTCAAATTTTTAAGTTGACCGGAAATGGTACCTCCCCTTATAGGTGTCCTCTTTTTTTTAAGTTTTTGAATTCAATTATATCCCAAACCGCTGACTGAATCGGATTAAATTTTTTTACATGTGATAGAAATAATAATGTCTATAACCTTATATTTTTTAAATATTTTTATCTGAACCGGAAGTAGTAGTTTTACTCTAGAGAATCGAGGTTTTTTATTTTTTTCTCAGAAACCTTTTGGTTTATTGAACTGAAATTTTATATCTAGAAGTTTAAGCGTAATAAAAAGTTATGTATAAAATTTGGTAAGCATACCTCAACCGGAAGTGGCAGTTTACTCTTGTTCGATTTATCATCCACTATTTTTTTCGACCCCTTAAACATGTGTGATCTTCACAAAAAAATTCAAGTATAATTTTTGTATTAATGTGATGAAAAAAAAAAATCACTTAATTTAATAAATCGGAAGTGGGATTTTCTCCTCTTAGAAAGGTCAAAAATGTTGTCGCCTGGATCCTGTCCACACCCCTGAACGTATTAAGCTGAAAAATTATATTTGTATTCTTTATGTACTAACTTAGATTTGGTAACGTTTTGGTCAGAATTCGTAAGCCGGAAGTAGTATTTTTTTTTAAAACAATATTTCTTTATTTTTTCACTATTTTATTTTGACCTTTTAAATTATTTTAAGCGTCTTGATATTTATTGTGTATTATAAAGATAGTGATTTTAAGTAAAAATAAAAAATAAAATCACCAAATTTAATGAACCGGAAATAGGATTTTCTCCTCTTAGAAAGGTCAAAAATGTTGTCGCCTGGATACTGTCCACACCCCTGAACGTATTTAGCTGAAAATTTATATTTGTATTCTTTATATACTAACTTAGAGCTGCTAACGTTTTGGTCAGAATTCGTAAACCGGAAGTAGTATTCTTTTTAAAACAATTTTTCATTATTTTATTTTGACCTTTTAAATTATTTTTATCCTCTTGATATTTAATGTGTATAATAATTATACTGATTTTAAATAATAAAAAAAATTTGAACAAAATCCGACAACCGGAAGTAGAACTTTTGTCTTGTGCAAGGATTTGCATATATTTGCGCTCAATTTGTATCGCTATCATAGTTATTAGTTCAATATCTAATTTTGTTTTGTAACCTTCTTATATTCCTCAAATACATAGATAAAGTCATGGGTTGGTCACACCCTAATTTTTTTTATGTGCTATTCCGTTAATGGAACCTTGCAAAAAACTATATTCGACCAATTCCATAATAAGAAAAACATCCCCAAGCCATGTGGCTTGGGGGATGCTTCACTGTCTCAGGGTACATTTTTGGTCGAATCTTTCTCCAAATTTTCTTCGAACGTACGGAAAACCATCGGAGCTGAAGAGGTTAAATTTCGACTCATCAGAAAATATGACTTGTCGCCGATATGTCGTCCAATTTTTGTGATATTTCGACCACTCAATCGGTTTTTCATCATTTTCTTCGTAAGTAATGGTTTTTTCGCAGGTTTCCGAGCGTGCAGTCCAGCTTCTCTGAGTCGTTTTCTTAAGGTTACATCACTAATTTCAATTGAAAATTGATCCGAGATCTCTTTTCTTATCTCTACAGCAGTTTTGAACCGTTGCCGTAAAGATAATAGAGTTATCAGGCGATCTTGTCTCTCGGATGTGCATCTTTTTGGTCCTGTTCCCTTCTTACGAGCAAAAGTTCCAGAATCCTTTTTATTTTTCATTATTCTTAACACATTAGATACAGAACGTCCCATTTGTTGAGAAATTGATCGCAATTAATATCCAGAATCTGCCAAAACCGCGATTTTTATATTCTCCTCCAATGATAGTTGAGTGTAATGTTGCATGGTATTTTTATTTTCAACGATTTCGATCCGTACACCTCGAAAACTCACACTAAACTGAACTCAATTCGTAGAAAACAATCATATTTAAAAGACCCGATCGTTTAAAACCACAACCTAAAGGGACAATATTTTTATTGCCCAAAAATCGTAAAATCACAAGTGTTCCGGTTTCCGAAACCGCGACGGTACCTACTTTTTATTATGGTTTTAAAATGTTTATGTTTAAATATATATTTAATTATTTAATATGAAAATAAAAAAAAAAGTTCAAAACCTCGCTAAATAAAATTATTATAATTTCGTATTTTTATATGGCGAGCACGAAAAATTCAATTAATGTTTGAAAAATAAGGCCAATTAAAGAATCGACTTTAGTGTGTGGCTGAGACCATGGAGTTCAGGTATACCTGAATTTATATGAAGTTTTAGCTTTTCATCGATTCGTTCATTATGTTCGGCTAGTTTTAGGACACACACACATAGATTAGCGTCTTTATATATACACTAGTGTTATACCCGATGACATATCATCGCATGGGTGTTGCCACATTAAGTTATTAAATAAAAAAAATTAAAAGAAATGTGTCATCGGTCATGAGTTCTTTTCTCTTTACCTGCTATGTAATATACTGCGATCTTTTTGAAGTTGTTACCGTCCAAAAAATTTTGTATAATTTTTAGATTTCTAACAACGGGTTTCCGGAAACCCATGGAAACCATTAGGGTGATTAGAATTTGAAGTCGTTCTTACATATTTTTAATTTGTTTTTTTTTTATATTGTTTTTAATTATTTATACTACTGGATAATATATACGAAGTATCAATAGATGAAGCTTTATGATCGTGATAACATTGGAATTCGTCATTTTTTAGACACTCAAATTTTTATTGAGTTTATATTTACTTTATTTTATTTAAAAAGATAAATTTGAATTAACTTTTAAGAAGTAAATCTCATACTTACTTATTACATATACAACGAGAAAATACATAAATGTAGTAAGTGGTTGAAAAAGGTAATGAAAGTAAATACTTTATGTATTTATTATACTTATTTATAAACCTGAATTTCCATACTACATATCAATAAGCGTAAAAGATCATTATTGTAATTTGAAAACTTTATGCTAAAATTTTCTACGTTCACTGTTCCGACACTGTAAAATATTATGTAAATATATATGGCGGAATACGCCCTTCCTTAACTTTCATATCTGAGCTTTATGTTAGTACATACACAACAGTAAATTTTAGACTTGACAGAACCACGTCTAACTACATATGTATGTATGCATGCATATACATATGTATGTACATACGTCCAGCGTGTAAGGTGATGCACAAAAATGCATTTTCTATATGCGTTAGGTCGCACACGTCAAATTCCCACACTTGTTTCAATAGTTTCAGGGATCGGTCAAACTCTTCGCAGCGCTCGAATTCGTTTTTAATCTGCACGTGCTGGATTATGTCGCAAAAACTGTACGAATTTCAACGGATCGCAGTTACATTTTCCGACGTCAACTTTAAATTGGATTCGTCTGGGATTCCGGCGGCGTTCGACCGTCCGCGAAAGGTTTTTACTGTGACTTCGCCATTTTCCACTTTACGTGCCTTTTTGAATTGGCTGACGGTTATTTTATTTGCCGTTTTAAATTTGTTTCGGGCGACCGCCAGATATTGCAGCTTTTCATCTAGGTGATTAAAATATTAACCACTTCATCACCGGTGCGCGCTCCTTCGTATTTAAGGCGATGAAATTAATTTTGGTTTCTTCACAGTGACGTCTAAAAATATCCAGTGATACTATGAAATTGAAAAAAGTCAATATTTTTCGTTAGTTTGTGATATATTCAAGAGGGAGTGCCAAGGGTTGGCACTTAACACATAATAAAATAATCGAATCGGTTTCTACCAACGCGTGGCGATTAAGTGGTTAAAATAAATTGAAATAGATTTTCAATAACACGATTATGTGAATAGTTGAACTTACATTTAAATTTAATTTTATAAAAGTCGGCATTGCAACGTTGCTTGGGCAAATGAAAGTTGGGGGAAAAAACTTTAAAAGACCCCTTTCAAAACACAATTGGTGCTACAATATTAAAAATTAAGGAACTGAAAGACATCTTTTCTTCTTTTCAAAATCCATTCTAAAAGGTATCAATTAAGGTTACAAATTAAATACGGTCTACGTTAAAACCGAATATCAAATTTGATTGA
This sequence comes from Arctopsyche grandis, assembly GCF_051622035.1. Lineage (NCBI taxonomy): Eukaryota > Metazoa > Arthropoda > Insecta > Trichoptera > Hydropsychidae > Arctopsyche > Arctopsyche grandis. The sequence goes on along the minus strand of NC_135355.1, from coordinate 21,186,890 downwards.
GTTAATAACTGTGGATTTGCATTTGTGAAAATTTATGCTAAGAACCTTTAGCATTTATGGCAAGTCCCTTATCTGAGGACAATTTTAACAGAGGGGGGGGATAATTGTAACAAACTGTTATTATTAAAGGGCGGTTAGGAAGCGTGCCGTTCATTGTTAATTTTTCACTGTGCTTTGTTAAATTTTATGAAGAACCTTTTTTTTTGCACTCTAGCTTTGTAAATAGACTCAAAACGCTCTGATTCCTGGAAAAAGCACGCATCCTATCCGCCCTTTAGTTATTATAGACATATTTGGGGCCTAGTTTGGTAATATGACATTAAAAATTTCAATGAAATCAATTATGATGAAAACGACCTGAAAACAACAACAATTTTAACGAGTTTTTATTAATTTGTTTCTTTTTCTTGTTATTTTTTTTGTTTCAAATTTCTTTATTTTAGACTTAATTTTCAACTTTTTTTTCATTTTGTTTTTCCCCTGTCATCAAATTCAACCTGTATACCATCCATCTATGGTTTGTTTGTATATATTACGGTTGTTATTTTTTTCTACGATTTTTACTGTTCAATTTAGGTGGTACTTTCGAACTGTTCTTGTAATTACTGGTTCTGGTGAAAATGTGCAACTGGATATGTTGGTCTGTGGTATCATATCTTCTTCAATATTTTCATGGTGCGGAGTTTTTTTTCTATTTCACCAAAATACTGGTTTCACCAAGTCTGGTAAATTGTCCCCATACCACCATGAACATTTAAATTCTAAATTAGACGGACATATGTAAGTACATAGGTACAAAGTTCTAAATTAAAATTTGAAGTTTCATAATGTCACTTTACGAAAAAATATAGCAAATATGTACATATAATAGATGTCTTTACTCAGAAGTATTACTTTTCACTAATAAAAGTCAAATTTAAAACTTTAATTTGGGTGTCCTAAAAAGGATAAACTGACCTAAATACAAAAATGTTTCAGGGATGCCGCCAAGCGACTGATTTGTGACAGGTTGAAACTTATTTAGCGGTCAGTTGGTGCTCATTCTCAACTTCATAGATACATACATACAATATGTATATGTATAACCGAAATATCACGATCGTTACTATTATCCTCAGTTATGTCTATCTCCAGTCCACAATGACGAAACTTCATCTGGAAAATGGTGTAATTGTGGTAATAATGACTCCTTTCTTTTGCTTTTACTTTCCTTTATTTGAAGAAATAGAAGAGGGACTGCCGGCTGGTGTTTGGTGATTGGCACATCACCTATTGAATGTTTAACTGATACTGATATATTAATTCATTGTGCACCGTCGGTAGCCGTCTATTTATACATTTGTACTAAATATTAGGTGGGGAGCGACCATAACAACATGAAGATTGTCCATCATCTATTGATAAAGGAAAAAGTGTGCGTAAAAAAATAATTCAACTATGCATAATATGTATAATTAATTATATTGTTTATGACTAGAGAGACGTATTTTGGGCATTTTGCTATTAATGATTAATTGTTGCTAAAATTCGGAATAGATGCTAAATTCGTAAAATATGCGAATATATGCTAAAATAACAAACAAAAGTGAAATTTGCATAAAATTAATAAAATTAATAGACAATTTAGAAGGGTCTTCTTATCCCTTTGCCCATTCATTATGTGAAGAAATTGAGGGGATAAAACAGAGCTTGCAGTTTACCATAGACGGTGTTTTTCCTGTCGAAACCAAGCAACTGCTTTTGTCTACTACTATAAACAAAAGACAGTTGGAGCTGTGTATCCAAAAGGCTGCTCAAAAAAGCGTCTTAAAACTAGACTCGCACTCAAGACTTAATGCGACAAATCTATTCCTCCAAACATTGAGTAAACTATTCAATCCATCTGTGGCAGGTACAAAATCAAATATTAATGTTAAAGAAACAGTTTTGTTTTTTAGAAACCTGCCATTGTTTAATGTATTAACAGAAGCTCAATGTTTGGAAGTATATCAGCACTTTTTTAGACAATTAATAGAGAATATAATAAGTGAATCCACGCCGAATATATTGCTATTATCGATGGCAACAAAAATTAAATATGAAGATTTTGGTTGTGCAGCTCTAAAATCTATTTGGTGTCCCGTCAATAGTGTGGATGCTGAAAGGTATTTTAGTAAATACAATATAATTGTTACCGACCGTCGCACGAATCTCAAAAAAAAAAATCAGTTGAAATATGCTCCATGTTGAGTTTTAATAAATTTTAATTGGTATTATATTTTTATATTCATATTTTTTGTCTTTGTATTTTTATATTCATGTTTTTTCATTGTAATTTTAATCCCAAAACATTTTTGAATTTTTCTGTTATTTTTTAATTGTTGTGTTGTCTTTAAATTGTATATACATATGTATATAAATTTTATTAAAATTCATCGAAATTTTTTATTATTTAACATTAAACTCTTCATAAAAATTGATGCTAAAATTGAACATTTTTAATGCCCTAAAACGCTAAAATGCAAAATGAAAATGCTAAAATTGACAAAAGTAGATGCCCAAAATATGTGTCTCTACTTATGACTAAAGCCCGGACCCAGAAGGTGCCAAATGTTGTAAATGCATTGTTAAAGGTTTGCCGAACCTTTTTTACAAAGGATTTACAACAATGGAACAATGAGCGGCACCTTAGCTATCCTACCTCTACTTATGACATTTAATTATAAATAAATTTATATGAATTTGTGTGTATTTAAAAAAAAATGTTAAATATGAGGTAAAGATTTTGTTTTTGACATTTTCATCTTAATTAATGCATCTAGTACTCAAAGTGTAACTTCCTATATAACATCTAGTATAACTTTTTTTAATGTAACTCGCCTTCTTCCTTTATGATAAAGTAAAATTAGCTTCAACAAGAAAAAAAATATGGCTAAACACTTGATATACGTATCTATATGTGTACATACATACATATACATATGTACATTTATGTATCTGAAATGTGTAGATTTTCGGGTACCAATTAAGGGCTTCCCGGCACGTACAGCTCAACCGTTTTTATTGACCGCTCCCGTGGGGTGGTGGAAGAGGCCGATGGAGCGAGGGCTTCGGATGAAAGGCCGGGCCAAGACGGATGTCTTTATTTGCGCCAGTGTTGCGGCTTCGGGGGCTTTGGGGTCTTCGGCATTGGGGTGAGTGGCACAGGCACGGTCGGATTGAGTCAATTTTTACGTTAGCATTCGAATGCCTTAATTTACATACCGACGACGGCCGGAATTCGCTCATCAAGTCGCAAATGAACACGAGCCGAAGAACAAAACCACCCACGCCAGCCGCTCCTGGACCACCCGGACATTAATCTGCTTAATCGTCGGACGTGAAGTAGGGGGAGGGTCGCCAACTCTGTGGCTACCGCGGGGGTGTATTTAGCCCCTAGAGCAACGCCATGCGATATATGTATATTGCCGCTTGAGGTTTCGGGCTAAATTGTCCACAGTTGCCACTACAAACTGAACATTTAGAGCAGTGATGTTTAAGCTTTTCGGACTTGATGCTGGTTTGTGTATTCTCTTTCTCTCCATCTCTCTCTCTTTTGTTTTTAATGAAAATTTAAACGGTTCCATGCAGTATGAACTGCCAGTATGAGGCTATTGTATTGTTGAAATTTTGAATGGAGCTTTGAAGTGTTGATTGCTTTATAATGGAATTCATTATTCGTACATATGTATGTACAACCTTAGAGTACAATGGTAAAATGGTCCACAATACCAAATTAATCAATGCAGCCTTATAAATATTGGGAAATATATATCTGGAGGATTGAATATGAAAATGGCAATTTTTCGTAATTGTCCTACCACTATTTATCTGTCTAATTAATGCTGTTGGCAAAAAAATATGTCGTGAGTAGGGATCCCGGGCGTTTTTCAATACCTATGAATCCAGGAATTAGTAAATTTAATTCCGAAAATCTCGCATTGAAATTGAGAATATTCGTGGCAATATTTAAAATATCACCCACTAGAAAAGAGCATGGAAAAGAACATTTAATTAGATATATTAGACTGTAAAACCGGGTGGAATAGTCAATTTGTATTTTTACAATCGCTAGTAAGATTTTTAAAAAACGCTAATAGTTAATTGTTAATGTAGTGTCAGGATTAACCTGCATATTTGTTTTCATTTTTATGATGAATTTTATTTATACAATCGAAATATTGAAACATAAAATTGCATTATATGTATTTGCAATTCTTGCGTCTGATAACGAATGACTTTGTGACTATTATTTTTCAATACATGTAGATGCACATGTAATTTTCCCGTTTCTATAATAAAAGTTTTTATATTCATCCCTTGTCGAGAGTTCGTTCTTATGCGACATATGTATGTATATTGACACATATCTGATCTCAGCACTGAATATATAATATAATATTTCAAATGATACTATCTTATTGTGTTCAATGTCAGCGGTGATCTTTCATTGTCATTTTATTATTATTTCTCTAGGTATGTATATTTTAAGTATGTAAGACGTATGTATATTTTCAAGCTATCCGCTTTTCCGCATAGCGTTCTATATCTTTCGAATCTTTCCGCTTGACGGCTGCGTTCGAAATCTCTCATACCTTTTTTATTCATCTTCTTGACAAAAGAATAGATTCAGCAAAGCGCGTATTCTGTTTCCATAGGCAAAAGTCTGCTATTGACAAATGGGCTACACCGGAAACACATCAACCGTGATGCAAAATATTCACGGATGTCACTTTAAAACGGAAATCCTGAATTTCTAAGAGTCGACTGTGCAGTTGAATTCAATTTAGTTATGTTCAATCTCCTTAGAGTACCTCGATTGAAACATTCAAAAGCTAGAGGATGTTTCATTTTTACAACCAATTTGTCAATTTTTCTGGATATTGTCAAAGATAATGAAATATTCAAAACAAATTTAAGTTGACTTCTCTTAAAAAACTTATTATCTTTACGTCTTTGAAAGGTTGAAATTTGATAGAAAATATATTGGAAAAAAAATTATGCTACTTGGTTACCATATATGTAAATCAATCGATCAGCACTTGCATTATATGATGTATGTACATATGAGTCGCTATATGTATTTGAAAGTGGCGGAAGTCCATTTTTTATTTCCATAAACACTATTTCAGTTTTTAATTCACAAATTATTATTACTACTTTTAATTCAGTATATCCAGAATCTCAGGAAAGCAGAATAAACTTATTACAAGCCAACAGTATTTTTAAATATTGTAAGACGCAAAACATTATGTTTAATGTTTTACGAGATTTTTCTCGAAATGAAGAAAAGTGGACTTACGCCACTTACAAATATAACGGCTCATATATGAATATGTGGAGTCCGAGTCCGACTGTCACCGTGTCCGCGCGCGTTTCTCTCGCTCTCACTTTGCATTTCGAAATACTCGGACTCCCCACCCATCTATCACTACAAAACTAACCGTCTACTCACCTATTTAACCAATTGCATCCTAGTATAATTTAAGTGTAAAAATAAACAGATGATCGGCCGTTAACAGCGTTTTTAATATCAGTGATTGCATAAAATTTTGTGTTAATTTTGTGTCAGTTACAAAAGCGTATACGAACGAGATACATCTCCCTACCTGAATACAAAAAAAAATAAGGGTCCCTGCTCGTCAGCCAAAATTCGGTCCCACAGAAGCAATAAATCTTCCACATAATTGCTTTCAGACAAAAATTTTTAACGAACTTTACTTAATAGAATAATAGCAAACAGAAACGGTGTTTCCCAACTGTCTAATAGTTCTTTTTCATATTTAATTTATATTAAAGTAATTCGTGTAATTTTATATTCTTTACTAAATTTATTATTAAAATATTAAATTGCAAACCGCACTCACACATATATAAATCCGTTGTCTCCAAAGAGGCGTCTCACGATAAAGATCTGTAAAGAAAGTAGTATAACAATTGCTAATCTATTATTATCATAACTAACTACTTTCACTTACAAAGTAACCCTGTTAAATGGCATGTAATAACTCATAAGTGATCCAAGTGATACCTAGGATGACTATCAGACAAAGCTGACCACATAGAAGAGTCTATGGCGGTAAGAACTCACTCCTTGAATGGAAATCTCTCTCAAGTACCGCCTTTTTCTCAACACATCTTGGATAAATGCGAGAAAAATAATATCCAAACCTCCAACAAGGTAAGAGTGACGATGGATGACAGCTTAGCTAATAGAAACCTGTATTTAGCCACGTACAATGTAAGAACGTTATCGAGTGAAGGAAGTGTGCTTGCATTAGAGAATGAATTAGAAAGTATCAAATGGGATTTAGTAGGACTTAGCGAAGTAAGACGAAAACAGGAAAACCAAATTATCCTAAAAAGTGGTAACTGTCTCTACTGGAGAGGGCTAGCAAATGGTAGAATAGGAGGAGTAGGGTTTCTTATCAATAAGAGAATAGAAAGAAATATTATAGAAATAAGCGACATATCGGAACGTATATGCTATGTAGTATTAAGAATCTCGAGCAGGTACACTTGTCAAATCTTCCAAGTGTACGCCCCCACATCTAGCCACCCAGACGAGGAAATAGAAGACTTCTACGAAAAACTACAGGGCGCATACGATAATAGCCGCCACCACTTTAAAATAATCATGGGCGACTTTAACGCAAAAATAGGACAAAAGGCAAACACAGAAAGAGCAGTAGGCAATTTTGGTACCGGCCAAAGAAACGACAGAGGCGATCGCCTCATAGAATTCGCAGAACACAACAGGCTCTTTATCACTTATTCATTTTTCAGGAAAAACGCAAACAATAAGTGGACTTGGGAGAGTCCTAAAGGAGACAGGAACGAAATAGATTTAATTAATATAAATTGCGAACGTAGGAAACTAATAAAAGGATGCAGTAGCTCTCCAGACTTCGCTCAACTAAGGTCTAGGAAAAAGGAATTCGAACTCGAACTTGGAAATAGATACGAGAAATTAAACCCAGAAGCAGACATCGAGGAATTGAACACTGTAATTAGTTCGGTTCTAACCTCAACAGGTAAGAAATTAGGTGGATTCAGGAAACAGATTAAATTAAGCAAAATTTCAGCGGAAACAAAAAACCTAATTAAGCATAAAAGGAATTTAGATAGGGATAATAATAAGCAAGAATACAATCTAGTAAATAAGGAAATTAAAAAGAGAATAGTCAGGGATGTCAGGGATTTTAACAGCAAGTTAATAGAAAGTACCATTAAGAATAACCGTAGCCTGAAAAAGTGCAAACAGGATCTTTTCTTAGGCAAAAACCAATTGATCGCAATCAGATCAGAGAGCGGAGTATTAATTAGGAATAGAGAAGAAATCATAGACAGAGTTTACACGTTCTATGCAAAACTATACGAGAACGACAACGGCCAATCCCCCGCTATGGAATCGACAAACGGCCAAAGGGTTCCTGCAGTATTGCCTAGCGAAGTAGAGGCCGCGCTAAAAACTGCAAAGAACGGTAAAACCCCAGGGGAAGATAATATTCCCATTGACTTACTAAAATGTGGCGGCTCCCCCCTAAATAATATCTTAGCTAGGCTTTTCAGCAAATGCATCCAGAACCAAGCTATACCAGAAGGATGGAATAACGCAACTATCATCTCAATACACAAAAAAGGTGATAAAAGCGATATCAAGAACTACCGACCCATTAGTTTACTTTCAGCGGTCTACAAGCTCTTCACGAAGGTTATTACAGAAAGGCTGAAGAATATCCTCGACGAGAACCAACCTATAGAACAGGCAGGATTTAGGGCAAATTTCAGTACAATGGACCACCTCCAAGTAGTTGGCGAACTAATCGAACGCGCCAACGAATATCAACGGCCATTGTGCCTAGGTTTCGTCGATTATGAGAAAGCCTTCGATACAGTGAGCCACAATGCAGTACTTAACGCTCTACAAACACAGGGAGTACCGGAACCCTATGTGGGGCTGTTAGCTGCAATATATAAGAATGCCACAGCTTCGGTTAAAATTTTTTCAGGTACAGATAGATTTAGCATAAGAAAAGGAGTAAGACAAGGAGATACAATCTCGCCCAAGTTATTCAATGCGGTGCTTGAGGGAGTTTTCAGGAACTTGGAATGGGACAAAGCCGGAGTAAGCATCAACGGTCGCTTCTTGAGTCACCTTCGGTTCGCAGACGATATAGTTTTAATAGCTCGTGATTCAGCTGACCTACTTAACAGACTAACACAGCTGGACAGGGAAAGTAGAAAAGTAGGATTAAAAATTAACGTAGATAAGACCAAACTAATGTTCAATAGGTATTGCATGCCTGATAGCATCCCATTAGATGATAAACCAGTAGAAGTAGTAAATAATTATTTATATTTAGGTCAAATAATTGACATGTCTGGTAATAAAGATGAAGAGATAAAGAGACGTATGAAATTAGGATGGAGTGCATTTGGACGGATGAATGCTGTTTTTAAATCAAAAATGCCACTCTGCCTGAAGAAAAAGATCTTTGATCAATGCGTTTTGCCAGTGATGACGTATGGATGTGAAACTTGGACACTGAACACCAAGATGCTACATAAAATCCAATGCACTCAAAGAAGTATAGAGCGCTGTATGCTTGGCATAACGAGAAAAGACAGAAAGCGGAACACGTGGGTGAGAAGTATGACAAGAGTAGTGGACATAGTGGATAGAGTGAAGAGATTGAAATGGCAATGGGCGGGTCACGTAGCTAGGAGGATGGACGAAAGGTGGACAAAAGAATTGCTTGAATGGTACCCGAGAGAATGCAAAAGGGTAAAAGGAAGACCGCAAGGAAGATGGGTGAACGAAATTAGGAAAATGTGCGGGGTGAGATGGATGAGTGTTGCGCAAAACAGAGACGGGTGGAAGCGTGTTGGAGAGGCCTTCATCCAGCAGTGGATGGCGAGTGGCTGTAAATGATGATGATGATATGAATATGTCATGTTTTCCAAATGGTCGAGAGTTATACAACATTCTTAAATAACTTCCTCTTAATTATGAAACGAGTTTGTTGACAAAAACAAAAGGCAAAGCTTTACACATATGTATGTATGTATAAAAAAAAAATCGTGTGTGAACAGTTGCCCTAATCGAATTGCAAATAAAATTTTATTCAACAGACTGTGGAGCTTTGCGAGAATTAACTGAAGAGAACTTTTGTTGCGATTGCAAATTTACACGCTTTTAAAGCTGATTGGAAAGTTCCCGTCAACCTACATTTTCCACATCCAAGGTAAACTTTAAAATGAATGTTAGCGTCGCACTACAGTAACAGTCGGATTTAATCCAATATAAAAACTTGTTCGAATTATTTGCTAATTCTCATTTAAGGGTGTATGGATATTCAATTAAATTAAAATATTTGTTTGAAAATTTTGCTAACGAAACTCTATTATTCATATCGGATGTGTTAGCGAGTTTTCACCGGCAAAAGAGCGCCGCGGTGTGAAAAACCTGAGCTATAACGTGGAAAACTTCACCTACACCAGAGTTGTCCAATAAGAATATCAGCTTTAGTCTGAATCGGCGTTGTTTTGACCTCGTTTATCTCGACGACACCCCAGGCGACTCAGGTGGAAAAGTTACGTTGAGAAATATCCGCGAAAATGGAGGATGACATTGCGGCAAATTAAGATTTAGAAATTTATGTACCCAAAAGTGCAATTCAAACTCGCATTTATTTTTGTTGCAATCACTCGAAAGCGTTTTAGTGTATATGAGAATTTACGAATCGGTGAATGAACGAAGCATTGTATGTAATGAACACATTTGAATCAACAGCGATTTTGCTCAGTTGGATCGAATGCACATCTGTGTACAGGTGAATTCCTAGTTTGCATATTCATGTTATTCTGAACTATGTCATACGCAATATATCGGTATGTAAATTTGTATGTAATTATAGTTAAATTCTATGAACTGTTTACATTATATGTGGCAGGGAACTTGTTTCTGTCATCAAGCGGAGAAAGATGGAGTACCTCGGACACATGATACGGGGTCCAAAATACAAATTTCTCCGTTTGATAACCATGGGGGAAAATAGAAGGAAAAAAATGGATTGGCAGGATGGCTTCGAAACATGCGCATGTAGACCGATATGAGCGCCGAAGATCTGTTCCGAGCCGCTGAAGACCGATGCGGATATATTCAAATAATCGACGAGGTGGTCGCCAACGTCCGGATGCGGACAAGGCATTAACAAGAAGAAGAAGTTTACATTATAATGTAAAAGTGGATATCAAAGTCGTGTTTTTGCATTTGAAGTGAAATAAAAATATCCCATTGAACACTTTCTTGAATACTGGAGGGAATTTTGCGTCGCCACTGATATATGGCGTAGGTATTATTTTCGCGTGTATATCATATTCAGAATTATGGGTCATCTCTGTTTAAAATAAATCGCGCAAGCTCATAGCCCGCGTGAAACGGCCCTCGGGCAACAAAAGGTCCGTATAAACGGGGACAATGGCAGCTCGTGAATTTCGCAATTTAATTATTCGTGTGTTTCTCCGCGTGCGAATAATAAAAAATAAAAAATAAAACAACAACGTGAGCGTTCGTGTAAATTATTCAGTCGAATCTCGTCCCCATTGTGTGTACAAAGCGCGCGAGGTCGCTAAAGTGCCAAAACAATCGTCCGTGGTCACGAACAATCGTCGCGACCCACACTTTGAAAATTCATCTCTCCCCTCCCCCCCACCACCCATTAATGCGCTTTCCTCGAAATATGACTTCGGATAAGCACATTCTCAAATTTGAGTAGAGATTTTTTTTGTGTAGAAAAATTTATTATTATCATCGCAACGCAACTCTCGCTCACTCGAAGACGAGACTGAAATTAACATTTTCAAGAGGTCTTTGTGCGTTGAAAATAATTATGGTGGATTTTTGAATGCGACTTGCGTGTGCGTGTAAATTATGCAAAATTTTCGCGGAAAAAATGTCTTTGAAAAGATTTTTTTGCTTTAAAAAGCGCCGCAGAGAAAAGGAAGTTGGTACTCGCGCACGCGGAAAAGGATTTTTTTTAAATATCGCATAAGCATTTTCATCTCGTGCCAGTCGGAAAAGCGTCGACGATATTTCCATGAGTAGAAAATATGCATATTGTTTCGTAGTGTTCGTTAGAGCTCATTAAAATACTGAGAGGGATATAAATCCCTCTTCGTAACTTCGTAATTGTATCTACTTGAGAAAATCGCTTTTCATTTTATGATACATAACAATATTATATTTTTAATTCTTTTTAAATTATGTATCAAAAATTTTCATGAACTGATTCTATTATCGGAAATTTCACATGAGTGCATGCATGATGACTTTGTTATCTTATGTATATTTAGTTGATCGATTCATTTCGGTAATAAACTGAATCACACAGCGTACGACGACGTGGCGTCACAATGTATGATATAATAAAGGTATTTTATAACCCCATATAGGGATTATGACTTTCAGACTACTTTATGGTCGATTTTCACCACGGTAAAGCACCATAGTTAGTGACATTTCTTTCGTGAGCTTTATAGGGTGATGTTTTCGGGAAAGTTTTTTTTGTTACGGTATTAAATTTTATTCCAAATCGAGTTAATACAATGTATACCGTGGAATTGGTATAGCATCCCCGGAATTACACCAGGTCTATATATGAGTTTAGGAAGAGAGCGGCGGCCATTCATTTTTACTCGAATTCCGAAAAAAAAAAAAACCACCCCCTACAACTTTTAAAAGAGATAACGAATTACATTATAAATGCGACGCGCTTTTGTTTAGCGGAAATATTAATATTTTTAAGTACGACTTAAATATCCTCGCCGCGTTTTTTTATTCAGCCGCTTCGTCGTTGATGAACGACTTCTCGTTTTTCCTTTTAGAAATAAAATCACTTGCGAAATTTTCCATTTTAATACGAATTTGTGAGAATTTTCAACGTGCTATTAGCACCTATGGGAAATTAATTCTAGAGAAACTACATATATGTAATTACGCATGTAATAAAAACGAAAACTATAAAATGTATATTTTATGTTGAATTTTTTTCGAAACCTTTGCGACGTAGAATAATTATTGCATACGTGTAGCAATTAGGTTTTTTTAAAATGCTGATTAGATTTTTCTTTTACTTCATTTGTGATTTGACAACCTTTTTTATTTGAAAAAAATACAGTAATGTAGAATTTATGTGTTTTTAAGTGTGGAATTCGAATTATTCAACAATTATTGCGTGCTTTTTTGCTACCGGTTCTTGTGTCTTTATTGTATAGCTTTGTAATCAATTTATAAATAAAAAATGCAAAAATGATTTACGAACCAAAAGGTTCGTGGAAAAATATCTCGTTAGTTAAATTTGCAAAATAATAATACGGAACAAATTAGAATTGTATGCTTGAAATGTAATATGGTTCATTTTTTAAATCATTTATTCGAGGTTAGAATAAATAAAAACGACGTCATTACGTATTAAATTTATTTAACTTAATCAAATATAAATGTAAAAATAGTTCGACACTTTGCAAGACATCAACGATAAATTCTTGAGTTTGTCATTGGTGGCGTAAGTAAGTTTAGATGCAAGAGCTTAGTTATGTCACCAATCATCGTGAAATCTTTCAAAGCGTAGACATTGACATGCATATAATTATTTATCTTATCGTTTATTAAGAAATTATTTCTATGTCAGGTGACATTAGTTTGTGACGGATTTCGATGTGGCATCGTCCCGCTTTGGGTCATCTTCTTGATGGTGATTCGTCGAAGGCTGGTCATGGGTTGGTCCTGTCACGGGTGTTGTTTTGGGACTGGTCGATGGCCTGTCGTAAAGGTAGCTCGTGTCGCCACCGAGAGGAGATCTAGTCCTGGGACGCCACCAGCTGCTGCCTGGACTGCTGTCAAAGCATTCAAAAAAGAACTACATCAATCAGTTATATATACATGACTATTTCATCGTTTCAACTGCGCAATTTAATATCAAAGTAGAATTGAATCCTTTGGCGTATGTATGTATGCATGTACGTGCGCATCAATTGATCGATTTGCAATTGTGGTGTACAATAGTGGCCATTTGGTGCTATTCGTAGGTCGTAAAGTGGATTGGCAATTATTGAATGGGCCGGTTTTCAATTTTCAAACAGTTTGCCTTCATACCCTTCTAATTTAATTTAAACTAATCGAAATGTCGATCGACTGAAAATTGAAAAAAAACATATGTCGCGATTTTGATGCAATGATGGTGGAAATGAGATTTGACCTTTTAAATTTACTTGGCACGTTGATCAAAAGTTTTTTGAACAGATTGTACAATTTTCGAAGAGTCGAAGATTCGTTCACACAAAGAATTCCGATTTTATCTCGGTATTTATAGATTCAATAAATAAGGTCGTTAAAATGATTTACGATTCAGAATGATCTGTGAGATTGGTTTTAAAATGTTCCTATGTACATATATACATATATGTTACAGTCCAAGTGTACATTTAGAACGTTCATGAGCATATTATTTAGTTCATAAACGAACCAATATGGCGAGTTATATTGTAGTATACAATTCACACAAAAGAACAAATTGATAAATTAGCTAGTTTGTTCAAGCATCACCTAAAAAATCGGATGGAATAGAGGCAGTGATTGAATATTTTGATCAATACTTATATAATAATAAACAACAAACTTTCATTTTATATCAGCGATTTCTAAGCTTATTGCTACTAGGCCTCCCCTTCGAATATATTATATATAATATTGGTGCCTCTGGCTCTGTCTGTCTTTATTTCATAAGATATCACAAACACTTTTTTAAATCATAAAAATGTATTAATATAAATATAGACAGAATAATACAACTCTTCTTCCAACGATATCATCAGCAAGCGGTATTTGTCGCAATTGTTACACATATGATTCGTTATGATAGCATCATTTCAACTATATTAGTTCTGCTTGCAAAACTAGTGGTATGTGGTTTTTTACATTTTGCCATTCTGTAAGAAACTTTGTACGATGATAGCAATGCATTTGATAGAATAAAAATTATTTTCTTTAACTTTTACTTCTGTTTATTAAATCAATCTATTACTATTTGAAAAAAATCTATGATTTTACCAACGTATTCAGAATATACAGTTTCAAGGTGCCGTATTTTACTTTACTCGTTATTTTATTTTTACTTTACGAGCTCCCAGTTTTGAAATCGCTCTTTTATATTGAAAGCAAATTCTAGGAAAAATACTAATTCTCTTTCATAGCATTATGTTATTATATAATATTATGAAATAATATTACCGGGAAAAATATGTTTTATTAAAAAATATGCCGAAGTATGTTAAGTACATACTTCGGCAAATAAATTGATAAATTACATCATCGTTTAAATTTACAAATTAATGTGAATGCAATAATATACATTTATTCGACTTTTGTAAAGTTTTTTAAGGTTTCACTGTTTACTCCTTTTGATTTTCAATTATATAACACTTCTAGACTTCTAAAAACCATAAAGAATTTTCTTTATGGCCTTTGTTGTGGCGAGGAGAAAAAAAAGCGCTCACGTCGATCATATTTTTTTCCGTCGGTGTATTAAAAAGGAACGGGGTGTTGAAATATGGGCTATATTTATGTAGGTTGTGCATGGGGTTTGCGTGTTGACCGACGAGGATTAATGGTGATTACGTTGAAACGCGCTAGACTTTCGGCGCATCCTGTATTTCGGCGGTCAGGGGTGGTCAACGGGAATGGCGAGCATATTATTTTACGGCATTGCAGTACATTTTCGCTTCGAATTAATTTCGAATGAATGCTAAAGCCGTTAAAACGGTTCAAATTCCGTTAATTATCGCACCGGAATCGTTCCGCTTTGATTTGTTTCAAGTGCCACCAACTATTTTATCGAATGGTGTTCGAAATTCGATCCGTTGAAAATTTTCACGGTTTTTGTTCTATGTCAGTTCGTTGGATTTTATGGTGTAATTAAAATGTTCGCATAATGAGGAGCATGCAATGTGGCGTGATTTTGCGAAAATTACCTAATCTCTCGTATTATTTTTTGTCATCGATGTCATTTTTATAATTTATACCTTAGTATTATAAGTCTGTATTCAGTTTATTTATATCATTAAAAGTGTTTACATATATGTGTTTATTTATAAAACATGTATATACATAGTGAGTTTGCTGTAAGTATGTCATATGCTAATGACTATGCAAATGCACTTTTCCCCCGATTCAAGTATATCATCAGCTTGTTATTTGGAATGTTTAAGTCGATCAAATTTATTTAGAATATAACGATGTTTATTGTTGCAAAGTTAAAAATGATTAAACAACTATTTTTTAGAGTTTAAAACAATATTACGATAGCGTGTTAATGCTTTTTACTTTATCTACATATACATCCATATGTACATATATTTACATACGTACGTAGTAAAAATAGATGAAGTTTTGTGATCATGCGAAAATTCGAACTCGAGATTTTGACTGATTCGAACTCAGAATCAATTACTGATCACGTTTTCATGATCTAGAAAAAAATGTGTGTGTGTGTGTGTCTGTGTGTGTGTCTGTGTATTTTGGGGATTTTTTGAAGACCTATCGAACCGAAATTTAGTATCGGTCAATTTTTTTCAAATTTTTAAGTTGACCGGAAATGGTACCTCCCCTTATGGTGTCCTATTTTTTTAAGTTTTTGAATTCAAATTATCTCCCAATACAAATAATAATTTTTATAACCTTATATTTTTTAAATATTTTTATCTGAACCGGAAGTAGTACTTTTACTCTAGAGAATCGAGGTTTTTTATGTTTTTCTCAGAAACCTTTTTAGTTTATTGAACTGAAATTTGATATCTAGAAGTTTAAGCTTAATACCAAGTTACGTAAAATTTTGGTAATCACCAGTCAGCCGGAAGTGGCACTTTATTTTATATGTGTATATCAGACATTTCGCGTAGTTTTGTATAGTTGAATATTTCATACAAAGTGTGCATTGTTTCGCTATATTTGAGATGTTTCGATGCATTTTTGAAATATAAACTTTAGAGAGTCAAATTTAATATCTGTGAAAGACATAAAAATGGAATTTTATTACAGCACATAGTTTAATCACTGAGCGTCGATATTTCAGAGTCAGCTCGTCGCGCTGTGTTGAACTTCCGGTTCGATTTTGCCAACACGCATTTCCGCCAAAATGTGCCAATGAATGCCATATTTGTTTACCGTTATTTGCAGTGTATACGAGTTCATAAATCGTTCCGTTGCGTCGCGCCACGTTTGCGCGGTCATTCGGTAGGTACATACATATGTATTATAAAACTAACAATAATGTTCATCATTATACATTGCAAATTATTATATTGTATATTGTATAATATATGAATACAACATGTGCATGAATTCTGTATTTTTATACACCCGAATAAAATTTTCACCGCCATTGTCGTTATTTTTTTCGCAAAAAATAGTGATGTGATGTATGATTGCATAAGTTCATGCCTGATTTTTATAGATTTTTAAATTATAAACGGGCACGAACTTATGCTATTAGCTAATATTATGTACGGATACTAGTTGAATTACCTGACGTTGCTCGGTTGAGGAAAAATATTTTTGCAGAAAATTTTATACCGGGCTCAAAGTAAAAATACCATAAGATCATGTTGGAAATTTGGCGTTAACTATTTTAAAACTAGAGATTTTATAGTGGAAAAACTAACCAGCGATGCCCAAAAAACACAGATATTTCCGGGCTTTGCCCATATTATTAGAGCACTTCGATCCAAATCTGACGGATCTATATAAAAAAAAATTACGCCGTGTCGATAAGAATTTCAGTAACCAATACTAAGTTTCAGTTCGATAGGACTAACGGTGTTCAAAAATCCCTAAAATACACAGACGCACACACACATTTTTTCTAGATCATGAAAACGTGATCAGTGATCGAATCTGAGTTCGAATCAGTCAAAATCTTGAGTTCGAATTTTCGCATGATCACAAAACTTTATCTATTGTTACTGTTGAAAAATTTTTACATGTAAAAGAAATTATAAGTTTTATACCCTAATATGTTTTAAATATTTTTTTCTAAACCAGAAGTAGTACCTTTACTCTAGAGAATCGAGGATTTTCTCAGATACCTTTTAGTTTATTTAACTGAAATTATACTGAAAGTATTAGCTAAATATCAAGTAATATATAACATTTGGTGAGCACCCGTCAACTGGAAGAGACTGTTCGATTCCTTAAACATATGTGCGCTCTTCACCAGAAAATTCAAGTATAATTCTTGTATTAATTTGATGAAAAAAAAATTATTTAATAAACCGGAAGTGAGATTTTTTCCTCTTAGAAAAGTAAAAAATGTTGTGACCACACGATTTTTTCCACACTACTGAGCCTATCAACCTGAAAATTTATATTTGTATTCTTTATGTATAAACTTAGGGTTAATAAGATTTTTGGCTAGAATTGGTTAACTAGAAGTAGTAATTTTTTTAAAAACAATATTTCATTATTTTATTTCGACATTTTACATTATTTCTATCTTCTTGATATTTTATGTTTATAATATGTATAGTAATTTTAAGTAATAAAAAAAAAGTTATTTTTATATAACTAAATTTATTTTTATGTGGTTTGTAGATATACGACCATGATATCTGAATAATAATGGAAACGAATAAGACGTTTATCATCTTCAGATGAATCTCACCATTCTCACAAGAATTTGAGCTTAGTATGTATAAGAGGTTCACAGGAAGTCGCTTCATGTATTTTAAAACATTGTGAAAATATAACAAATCAAGTAATTAGCATACAGTATGCTTGTCCAGGCCAAAATCGTACGATCAAAATGGCACTACCGTGGTTGAATATATGTAGTTCAATCTTCTGATAATAATATTGAAATAATTGATCAAAAATTTTTAATATTGGAACATTCGTTTTTGCCAAATAACCGTGATTTTGGTTTGATAGAAATGAAAATAAGAAAAACTAATAATTTATAAATCCCTGAACACTATTATGAATTAATGCAACTGTGTGGTAAAAGAATTTCATTTTCTGTAGAAAAAATAAAGCAGATGGATTTTATTTCAACAAAACCGTTAGAAGCTACTTGCAAAATTTATATGTGAAAATAAACTGTATTCCTAGAAGACTATAGAAGTTTTGAAACCCTGTATTGTTTAATGTAAATTTTTTTTTTAAAATATTTTCAAACCTTTAAATATCTCAAAACGAAAGAAACATGACTTACGCCACTTTCATAATTATGGGCACATATATTTAGGGCTGTATATATGAACATATGTACATATATGTTAGAATAGTTATATCTAAGTGTCTCAAGTGAGGGATTTTCACGCGAACCTGAATGATTGATTTGCGACGTTTGCGCTGAAATGCAATGAGATCTTCCCCGGTTCGACTGTGCATCAATCGAACGTGGTTCGAATTTTCATCGACACATGGAGGGGGTGAAAGGCTGCGTGGGGGATGGCAGAAGGTCGGTTTCGCGTATTCGCGAATTTATATTCATCTGCAAGGGCTCGAATGAAATTTGTTAAACAAGGCGCGGGTGGAGAGACCATTTATCTTGGGTCCTCCCCAACGTGGCCACAACGTCACCTACCCACCCCCGCTCACTCTCACCTCTCTTCGTTCGACCCACCCCGATATCAACCCTCGCTTTAACGTTTTCGGTTTCGTCTGCAAAATGGACCCCGAGGAAATCGGAGCTTTCCATTAAGAAATTTATGAGGTAATCGCGGCGCGCGCTGCGTGAAAAGAAGTTTCTTTTGGGGCTGCTAGAAAATTGCCTCGTTTCAGACCAAACCTTCATCAATCCAATGGAAAACACTTGAAATATTTCAATTTTAATACGAAAATTTAATGAAATTGTATGTTAGACTATTGAAAAAAATATTATGCTCCAACTTTCTATACACGACTTATTAATCCCAGGAATACGCGTCTATGCATCTATGAATGTTTATTATGTGAATTATTTAAAATAAAAACTCGATATGTGTAGGGACATTATTATTTGGATTGTGACGTATGTACATACATATTATATGGATGTAAAGATTATTATTTGACCATTTCATCGCGGGGACAACTCGCCGACAAATTTCATGCAACTATTTTTTAATTATGCGATATGGCAATAAAATATTTCGAACAAAGTATGTATATGATTTCTTGTCTTCTTGATAAAATAAATCAAAAAGTTTTCGATTGATTTTATTATTAAAGAGTAACTACATATGTATAATATCAATGGCGGATTAAGCACTTCGGAGGTCACAGGCGCAATGTAATTTAGAGCCCCCCCCCACCAATTATAAAGTGACAAATTTTTTTGTTGTTTTTTTTTAATTGTGAATTATGGGCCCATTATAAAAAGTGCGTTTTTTATATTTACAAGTCTTGATTAAATAATAAAATCTATTTAAAACCTTATTAATAACAAGAAAAAAAGGAAAACATTTTAAAGTGGAACTTTTCGAGCTTTGATGGCACAAATTTATCTATTATATTATCACAATCTAATAAATTCACCACGTCACTCTGAATGAACAGCACTGTTAAATTATTTAAGTTATCTTGATTTATCGAATTCTTTAAATTATTTTTAGCTCGTTTCAAAATTGAAAATGAATGTTCACCAGTGGCATTACATATAGGAAGCATTATGAATATTCTTAAAATTGTTTCAATATTCGAAAACGTTGACCTTAAGCCTCGAAATAATAATTTATAAATATCAACAGGATTTGTAATATTTTCACTTTTGACATATGCCATAAAATGTACAATTTCGTCTTTAAAATATCTAGGGTCAATATTATTTTTATATTTTGAAATTATTCGTTAAATTCATTTTCATTTATTTTGAAATTAAAAACTAATTTAAAATATTTAAGCAAACTATCATAAATTGAACTTCATCTCGTTATTTCCGAAATTAATGCATCACAGAAAAAGTTATGAACATTAAAAATAAAGTTTTCTTTTTGCAATTTTCTTTTTTTACGTCTAGCATCTTTAAATTGCTGATTTTCAGTTAAAATGTTGGCATCTTTTTCGATTTAATTGAATCAATTTCTCGTTTTTTTTATAAACTCTGCAATAGATTTTATCAATTTTGTTCCCAACAACAAATTGTGGTGCATATTTTGTAACGATTTATTTGCAAAATTGTTGCACTGTAATAATTTATTCCACAAAGTAGTTAACAGTGCAGTATATTCATCGAAATATACTGCTAACTTTTTTGCCTCCAATTTTCCCATAGGGTTTTCAAATTCGGACGCACTGATTTTAATAAGATCTTGTTTAATATTTTGATTTTAAAGCAAAAACAGCATCTGCTATAGATGCCCATCGTATACTATTTATTCTTTTTAAATGTTGGTGATTCGAAATATTCCATCGTCGAGTCGATGATGAAAAAATATCGTACAGATTTTGAATAAAATAAAAATAATATAACGCATTTGAACAGGATTCCGCAGCATAGTTCCCAATTAAATTTAAGGTATGACTAGCCCATGGTATAAAGGTGGCTGTATTACAATGATGTAATATTCTAGCCTGTAAACCTTTGTATTTTCCAGTCATATTTGCTGCGTTGTTATATGACCCCTTAAATTTAGAAATATGTATCGAAATAGTTTCTAAAATTTTAATATGATCTACTCTAAATATTTGTCGTGTTTTTCAATATTTAAAAATCCAAAGAAACGCTCTTTTATATCTCCATTTTTATCCACAAATCTTAAGATTAATGTTTACTGGTCTATATGAGATACATCAGTTGACTTAAAATAGTTTGAAATACAAACAATCGAACACAGTGATAATTTCGGTAAATTGGGTTTTCCATAATTTGTAGTTTTTACGTGTTCGTGCGGGGATGGAAATAGGGGGCAGCGCGGGGGGTGAAGTGAGAGAACGACGATAAAATATATGTAGTATATGTAGATAAATATATGCGAATTGACCGCAAGTGGTGTGCATGCTGAAACAGTAGCGACAATAGCCTCGGGTGCACCTAATGTACCAATCCCTCTCCAAAACAACCCGTTGAAATATCAACACGCACAACCTTAGTAGTGTATATTGTTTATATAAAATAAAACTTCTGCGTTATGACTAATGAAATGTTCTTCAAGTTTATCAAGTTTTCAATTTCCACACGAGTGGTGAGAAATGTCGTTGGAAAATGAATTAAAAGTTTTATATCATTTCAACCTGACGTTTGGAAAATTGGAAGAGAGGGACAAGCTCAGCCCTCTGCAACGTATTTCATAAGTTAATTTGGATAGGACTGTTTTGCGAGAACGGCTGCTATGCGACAACTGGTGAAAACACAAAAGCAGGCTCCTTCTCCCTCTTTTCCTCATTTCCTCTCCAGCTCTACTTCGTTTGAAATATATTTTATACGGGAGCGAAAGTGTTATCTAAACACGTATTGTGCCACCGACGTCGACACTGAACAAACCAAACCACACACATTCACTCGCCCCCCTCCCCCAAATTATGTATGTAAAATTTAGATAAAGTCAGTCAATAAAGTGTCATAATTTAACCTTTTCGATTTCGCGCTCGGTTGCTTTATCAAACTTGAATTAGCCGATCCATTTCACGTTCGGATTGTTATTAATATTTAATGAACTAGTGCTTCTTACTTTTGTGAATTTAACTTTCCACTCGGCCCAAACTAATTGCGTTAAAGTCTAATGGAGTTTGGTGAAATTAAATTAAGTATTTATGCAATTTGATGATGAAATTTTCAATCTCACCTCTGATCGTTCCATCCCGTGCCAACCGCTGCTCCGGAATACCATCCCCTATCTCCACCCCTGTCTCCTCCGTACTGCCAACTGGCCGCGTATCCCTTGTCGTAGCCGTCCCCCCAAGTCGAGCCCACTTCCGGTCGGCCCGAAGCGAAATAGTATCCCCTTCCGCTATTGTCGAATCCGGAAGTGCCTCTGTACGTCTCATCCCACGGTCTAAAACTACCGTGTTTCCGGTACCGATCGTCGTCCCTGTTATCGTATCCGTTACCGCGATCGTATCTGTCATATCTGTCATCGTACCTGGAATAATCTCTGTCACTGCGCCTGTCGTCGTATCGATTATTTCCGTATTGGTCGTACGACTGCCAACCGTTTCTATCTCTGTCAGCCGGACGGTACGATGGTCTTCTGTCGTATCTGTCATCTGGATAGTAAGGTTTTCGTTCGTAGCGGTCGTCCTCGTAGGTTGGCCTGCGATCGTCATAAGAAGGTCTACGATCATCGTAAGAGGGTCTACGATCGTCGTGGCTGGGCCTCCTGTAACCGGAGTCTCGATCGTCGTACGAATTGGGACGGTTACGATCTCGGTCCCTATCCCGGTCTCTGTCCCGATCTCTGTCGTGATCTCTGTCATGATCTCTATCTCGGTTCCTGTCGCGATCTCTGTCGTCATATCGGTTGCGGTTTCCTCCTTTACGGTCATCGTCGTATCTATTGTCAAACTTCATATCAGGTCTAGACCATCTATCATCTAAACCTGGCCCGCTCTTATTTCTATCACTTTCAGAAGGTTTTCCATACGAACCTTGATACCTGTCTTCGTTTCTGTTATTATAATTCTTATTATCTTTGTTATCATTGCGATCGTTTTGAGAAGGTCTGGATCCGTAACCACCTTTATTGTCTTCATCGGGATACCTGTCTCTATTGTATCGGTCGTTTCTATCGTTTCTGTCATTTCGATCGTTTCTATCATTATATCTGTCGTCATTTCTTTTCGGTGGCCAATCGTCACATCGGGCACAATCGCGGCTACTTGCACGGGAATTTCTTTGAACCGGCTGTTGCTCTCCGTATCTGATTAATTGGATATCACTGTTCTTTTTTGGAAGATAAAGTGAAGGCTTAGACGTTGTTGTTGTGCCTTCAAGTGGAACTGGAATAAACGTATCACTCTTTACAATGTCCTCACAAAGCGCCAGTATCACTAAAATTGTCGCCCACACCCTCCACCAATTGATCTGAAATACAAAAAATTGTACATTAAACTACAAAAAAAAAATTGTTTATCAAGCTTTGAAATATAAATATAAAATGTACATTATGCAAAAATTCACAATATGATGATTTTTCAGAGGTTAAATTAGTCAATTGTGCAGTATAATAAATATATTTTCAAAAAGGCATACATTACTTTAGTTCAAGTTACATTATTACATAGATTTATCAATGAATCGATACATTATGAGTCGTTATATTTGACAGAGGTGGAAGTCTTATTTTCAGTTCCAAATACAA
Source organism: Arctopsyche grandis (assembly GCF_051622035.1). Taxonomy (NCBI): domain Eukaryota; kingdom Metazoa; phylum Arthropoda; class Insecta; order Trichoptera; family Hydropsychidae; genus Arctopsyche; species Arctopsyche grandis. Next base: position 21,163,535 of record NC_135355.1, on the reverse strand, counting down.
TATTTCAGTCTGACTTAATTCACAAATTGTTATAATTTCCATTAATTGATATATCTAGAATCTCGGAAAAGTAGAAAAAAATAATTACAGTCCACCAGTATTTTTATATATTGTAAAACGCAAAACATTATATTTAATGTTTTGCAAGATATTTCCCGAAAAGTGAACTTACGCCAATTTCAAATATAATGGCTCATAAAAACTATTTAGTCTTTTCATAATATTTCATATTATTAGTGTTAACTAGTAAGTATCTACGTACTATTCCATAGAGCTAACTTATAGTAGCACAATTCTGTACCTCGATTGCTCTTAATCGAAAAGCTTTGCTATGAACCTCTACATATGAGACCCTACACTACATATTGGCCAGAATATCTGGTTCTCAAAAAAAAGATATATGAAAAAACTTTTTCCAATTTTCGTCGAGAAAAATCAATTTATTTAAGGCACAGGGCATTGTTTAAAATCAATGATTTCTTTTATTTAACATTCCCTTGATACGACGAAAGTTTTCCACTCCAAATGAAAATCCCTTTTTCGCTCCATTTTGATGTATGTACATATATGTACTGTATGTAATACCTACTTATATGCATAAAATAGTTTATTTTCAGTTTGGTGGAGTGCAACTACGTATAAAGTGCATGTCCAAGAAAAATGCATGATATGATATATGCAATGCATAATACAAAAATACAATAAGGCTTGTAATTTATTATTTTTGCAATTTGAAGAAAATTAGAGATTGAATTGTATAAAGAGATTAAATTTTTTAATTGTGAGTTGCGTTTTTTTACACGGGGCGCTTTTGTGAACTAATGAGTTTGCAGAGTAATTATTTGCACGGGCAAATATACAGACAGTGTTTATGCACACAAATACACATATTCGTATTTGTGTGCACAATACGTACGGGTGCAGCGTTGCGAGGCAAAAACATAAACTTTTCCACTTTGGCGAATGAGCCGCGCGCCGGTCTGGAAATGAATGGTTTCGTAATTAGCGAACAAATAATACCCATCGGAGAGCAGGCGCGGTGAACTGTTGATTTTTTGCTGAAATAAATAATCACCATAACTGCGTTTGTGTCGTCGCTGCCGAACATTGTTCAATTGCATCCCAGATTGTCGTTCACTATTGCTATTAATAAAACCGGAGAAGAAATCGCTTCGAGCACACACTAAATGATTGTATTGTTATATCATACTTTTTCCGAGAGCTTTCCCAGGGAAAAATTCTAAATGGAAATTGACACGGTGCATTGCGGAAAATCGACTTTATAACTTGAAAGCTGATTATTTGAAATTCACATTGGCTATTTTCCATATACAAGTAGTGATGCCTACATAAATACATACATATAAATATATTCAAATAATAGGAAGAGCGTACATTTCCTAGCACCATAATAATCCCTATCCACTACAATTATTACAGTCGGCAACAGAAAGCAATGCATACAATTTTCAAGAGTGTAATTAAAACAAACGTTAAAATACCACTTCCGGTTGAAAAACAAAGATATATTAAAAAGTCTCGAATATGTGTATGTATAAATTATAGTAAAACAATCAAAGATACATTACAGTCGATTAACATTTTTAAATGAAGTTTACAACGTAATGATAAGCATTTCATTAATCAATACAAAGTTTCATTGTGATACAATTAATGGTGATCAAAAATTCCCTTATAAAACGTGATCAGAAATCGATATTGAATACAAATCGGTCTTATTGGTCGTAGTTTCCTCGTGTGTATTTGATTTTTATTGTATGAGTTTAACTGCTTCTAAACTATCCGTATTTTGAAGCAGTGCGAGATAGATCGGTATGCAAACTGCATGTCTGGTGCATCAGACGCGTTACCGGTTTCGAGAACTTTGAAAGTGATATTCAGATGTGAACCAAAGCCATATATCTATTGAAAATTCTCACCACGTTAACCGACAGAATTTTCAAACAAAGTTGTCGGCGTCGATTTCGAAGGGTACTTTTTGAATATCGATATCGAGTGGAACCAGCTAGTTTCCGAAGTATGTATGTAGATATTGGAAAATTCACTTTAATTCGCATCAGACGATTCTTTGAAATATTAATATTCCTATAATATCGTAGAATTATAAAGATAATGTAATGAAAATAAATTTAATACAAAAATACGTAGGTATTTTAGCGGTCTCCGTGACGAGCCGGAATGTTAAATTACAGAAAACGCAAATATCGGATGGCAAAGATCGAAAATCGAAAGATCTTAAGTCGAAAGATCAAAAAAAAGGGTGCATGGTAAACGGTACATACTCACGTACATATTCACTTAATTTGCGCGAGCAGGATACAACAGGAACAAGAAGAACAGGTTTTTCCTCCCGTATTAATGTGCACGCGCAGAATACGGGAGGAAAAGCCTGTTCCTCTAGAACAAGCTACTTATATTCATACTATACAGCACCACCCGTTTCGGCACGCAATATTTGTTTTGGACTAGTGCAAAGAAAAATCGTCATACATATACAACACAAAGCGCGACGAGACGGAACAATATTGTTTGCGTCGAATCGTCGAATCAATATTATTACAATATGACATTTCCGAAAATATTCATATGCACAATGCAATACATTCGTTACTATAAGGGTGCATTCGCCAGTATGAAGCACGACATGTATTTCTACAATTGCCAAAGAAAATCAGATTTTGCTTGATACGTTTCGGTGACATGTACATATGTACATACATACATACATACATACATACATACCGGTGTATAATATTGGTGCTGGTTGTAGATGCAAGACATTCCCTACTATGTATTTTATTTATTTAATATTTTTACTTTATCTGCTATTATTATAATGCTATTGTTTTTTTATGATTATGTATTAAAGTACATATATTTGTCGGTATACATTTATAAATAAATATGTGTAAGTATTTTTTTTGTTCACTTCTCTTTGTTATATTTTCGACCATTGTGGTGCATTAGGGATTCCTTTAATTAAATAAATGATATGAATAGATCATATCGACTGCTGCTCTTTCGGATAGTTATTAGCACATATGAACGTGTCCATACATAATTTACTAAAGAATATTTTTCATACTGCTGTTTGCTTTGCAGTTGCCCGTTTGATCTGTAATGGTATAAATAAACCTTAAAACGTAAAACTGGTGTGAAATAGCCGGTTAACACTTAGACACTTGGACGACGGACACTTAGCCAAACGGACATTAAAAGACGGAAATTTGGCTGAATAAAATTTTTAATTTCTTAAATTTATCAAAAATGTCAAATTTTATTGATAGGTTGATGTAATTTCTGAATAATGTATATGTTTTCAGTGAGCTTTGAGTAATTTCGATACACAATCGGCCAAATGTCCGTTGGCCAAATGCCCGTCCATTCAACTAAAAGTCCGCGCACGTAAATAGCCTGAGTTTTTAATAGTATATTTTATCGAAATAAAGTAAAAATATAGATATTTCGATACATATTTATTGGTAGGTATAAAATATTAAATGTTCATTATAATTTTTTCATTTCATGAGCTCGTAGTCGAACATTTTCATAAAAAATTGATGAATCCATTGTGTTATTATTTACTATTATATGTATGTACATACAAATGTATATCCCATAATATATTATTACACGTAGAAATTATTTATATGTCTATATATATATATATATATATATATATATATATATATATATATATATATATATATATATATATATATATATATATATATATATGATAGCGTATATATTTAGCATCACTGAGGTCATAGGTTCGTGTCCTCGCCACTGCTGGTTAGATTTGGGGGTTTTGTGACTCCAAATCGATCGTTTCTCTGTCAGAGTTTGCCAATTTTATCTGATCATTGCTGAAACGGTTCCTGAAAATTGGTATTAAAAAAATCTAATCCTGTTGTCACAAAAATCTGCCTGTGTATAATTTGTATTAATTATACACAGTAATCTGAAATCCATAGATGTCACTATGATAATTATTTCTGATTTGTTTATGTATTTCATTATTGTTATATTCTATATATTCTGATTGTATATGTATGTATTACTGTATTTCTGATTTCTGATTGTTTATGTATTTCATTAACGTACACCCGTCGCATTGGAGCAAATCTGTAATGGCGAGTTTGTATTGATTTGTGACAATAAAATAAAATAAATATATGTATATATGTACATATATTTTGCAAAGGTGTAATTTTGATTTCGGAAGGTTCATATATCGTACAGTCGTGTATAATTGGATATTTTCAACATAATTACACTATTATTTAAAGTATATTATAACACCCAGTCATCAAAAATAACGAGACATACTAATTGGAAACATCCGTTTCGAGAGGGTCGCACGAATGGGATTCTCGCCGTTTGTCCACCTAATAATGATTTGCTCGTTCAACATGCAATGTGAAGGTCGCTTTTGTAGGAACCTTGCCGAATTACGAAATATGCAAGTTGATTGCGACACGATCGTATAATACGAGGTATGGCGTTAAAAATGCAATTTAATGCACGCCTTTTAGCGACAGCCACCCGCTGCGTTTCAAATTAGAGCGACCATAAATTTTCCGCGTCGTGTCGTAGTCGTCGGAAAACTCGAATGAAAACTCCAGTGTACACTTCGCTCTCTTGACTGTTGCTAATTGGTTCCATTGTAAAATCGGCTAGTAGCACTTATGGGAAGATTTATCATCTGTGCGGTCGGGTTCGTTCGTATAAGAATGGCAGAATGAGAGTGAACGCGTCACATGTCTCCTCAGTGCACTTGAGGAAAATCCCCTTTAAAGAGAGCTTTCCTAAGAACTTTCCGAAAAATTAATCACCATCAAAATTTAATACAAGTATATAAATAATTTTCGTGGTTGTACTGAATATTATATAATACAAATGCAAAATTTTTACAACTCTAAGAAATTATATTAGTAGTTTGAGTCGTTTTTTTTAATATTAGAAAGTACATATATATGTACATACAGCTGTGAACAAATGTACATATAGGCGACTTGTAAAATATGCTGGCGACCGAAAATAGTTTGGCATTTGAAACAGTCATTACCTGCATTGCATCTTGCACTAGGAATTCCTCTATTTTTTAACCCTACCTTGTTTTCCTTGGGTTTATTTTAAAAAATATATATACGAAATTGTCCTATTTACGCAAATCAGTGGTTCGAGAGAAGTGGTGACGTCACGTTTTTATATCGTTTCCATTTCTGTTTTTGTTTTGGTTGTATTTAATTAAGTGCATCTTCTTTTTTTGAAAAATGCCAAAAACAGGGGAACCGCGTGAAGATAAGACGATGATAAAAAATTTCAAACAACTTAAAATACAGCGATGTGTCGTCCAAACTACAATAATATATTATAACCCCAAGAAATCGTTTATATGTAAATACATATACGCATATTTAAAGGGAACAGTGAAATTGCGAAATTGGAGCTGGATTGTAATGGGCAAACTCTAAATATCGATTTCTGCCGATCGAAAAGCTTTGTGTTAAGCCTCTAGCAAAGGCAAATCTCAAAGTATGCTATTTATATTGTTGAGAAAAACTTAACTTCCTAATAGAAACCGCGTATTTTCTCCCCAATATAATTAAGAAAAGAAAAGGAATTTAAAATCTCATGTCATGGTATATGTTTTAAAATTTTAAAAGAATATTTGTCTTAAAGAGTTTTGTGTCTCTGCTATTCATTCATGTCTGTTTGCTTCGGAATATACATAACTAAAAAACCACTGCGAAAATACCATGTCTATATCATTTAGTTATATAGCAAATTATTTATATATTCATCATCGATTATGTTATTTATAGATAAAATAAAATTATTAAAATATTTGTTATTTACATTATTAAATTACACAAAAAAAATAAATAAATTGAAAAAATTCAAATGCTTTCAAATCTATAGAAAATAGCATCCGAACATGTGTATATGTACATATATTGACTAAAATACACCTTCAAAATAGCATTTAAGCATTTGTATTGTGTGGTTATCATCCTAATTGTTATGATACAAACACTCAAAAAGTCGTATGCCTCATAAATAATTAAAATTGCTCGTTAACGTACGCATAACTGAAAAATATGCGTTCAAAAGTTGTTGAAAAGCTCATTCGTTGTCACATGTGTAAAAGGCATGAATTTTTAGGCATTTTATCATTAAAATAATACATAATTACTTCATTCGTTTAAGTATTTTCGATGTGAAATTTTTTATGCAATACAAAAAATATATAATAGCTCAATTTTTATATGATTTGAAGTTTTGCGCATGATTGTTATTGTAAAAAAAAAGACTATAAAAACGTCTTGTTATAAAATTACCAACATTTATTCTGCAACTCGCAAGAAAATAATAAAACTTTTGTAAAAAATGAACATCACGAACACAACACAATGGATTTTTTCATTTATCAATAAATAAAAGACATTATATGTAAAATAGGCAACTTTGAATTATTTCACCACTTTAAAGTAACATTGAAATATTTCATACACACCTTCTTTATAATCAGCTCCATTTTGTCTATAATCTATGTACGTGTTATAGTTTCGTTCACTGAAAACCGATACAGTTAGTAAGAATCATAGTCTATTCACTTTATCAGCACACGTAACAACACTTATGTATGTATGTAAGTAGATTCGGGGAGATTTCACTGATAATTCATAGTGATGTGTTTGTTGGAGATATGAATATGACCGGATGCGCAGCACACTGACCGATAGTTGTAGTACAAATGTTATACAAATACAAGTTGCAAAGCCTTATATGTATGTGCGAGGTATAATGAATGAATTTATTTATTCCCAGGCCATTGTTTGTCGGCTAGGTGTTCGCTGGGCTGGCAGGGGTGACCATTGCCCCTGTGCGACCCTCGCTTGGACTCACCTGGTACTCTGTTTTATTGAAAACGACTCTGCTGGTAAATAACGATTCTCTCCCTTCCCCTTTCTGCTTGTTAGTCCAATTAATTTGTTCCGGCGGCTGTTGGATTTTGCTTCATCAATAGTGTGAACATGAAAAAGTATCTTATTTGAAAATGCGGGTTTTGTGTAACCACCATATTGAATATTGGCTTTTGTTAAATTGCCAGGATTCGAAAATATATTATTTACTTTTTTAGTTTTTTTATTGTTTTTTGAGTAAATAATTGGCAATTTATTCCATCGATGAATTTCATTATAAATATCACGCCTTTAGAGTACAAATGTAAAACTCTACAATATTTATTTTGAAGACGCAAATAAATCAGGGGGACTGGATATAAGAATGATAAATTCATTGTAGTCGTACTCCAGTTAACTGTGAAGTAAATTATTAAGTGTCCTTGGCTTTTATTCTCTACTGTGTGATACCTTTGACATTTCAATGGGTGAAAATTCAGGGAAGGAAAGCTATTTTTAAAAGATACCTTTGTATTTTGATTTATGAAAACGGGAACATGTGTAAGTAGCTGCATAAATAATAATTCAATTAAATCAAATTGTGGACATATAATTTCACATTTTTTCTCTATGAACGCGATGTGTACATATATACATATGTATATATGTTAAATTAGACACCGTTTCATATTAGATTATCATAATTTACAAGCAACTCGTGTAAGTTTGCCTAAAGTATATTTATAAGCAAATTTTCATCAAATAAATTATATTAAAGGTTTTAATAAAATTATTATTAATGAAAATCCGCATTTCATTTTCAAATAATTTTCGAGGAAATTAATGCGAGGAATCCAATTAGATTAAACTTTTAATGATATTGATAAATCCCAGTTTGGTACTAGACACGTTGCACTCTCTTCACTTGATCCTTTCAATACTAATTCCCAAAAATATTCTTATCTGAAGCGCGTGTATCGTATGTTTAACGGAGAGCTGAATGAGGTTGATCTATTTGGTATTTCCCTACATCAATTCAGGTCTAACATCAAGAGAATCTTGACCGATTGATTCATTTCTTCTCCTATTCTATTTTATAACCTTTTTCCAATATTTCCAATATTTTTATACTTTAGTTTAGTTATGTAATGTGCTATTTAATCATGTTATAGCTTTCGTTCTTTTCCTTTTCATTTGTTTATTTTGTATTTACCTTTTTCATTAGTTTTATATTTGTAAATTTCAATTTCTTCTTACATTCTATTTTATAACCTTTTTCCAATATTTTAATACTATAGTTTAATTATGCAATGTTCTATTTTGTCATGTTATAGCCTTTATTCTTTTCATTTTTTTTTAAATCTTTGTAAAAATCTGTTATTGGACTGGGATGTTACATATATTATATATTTACTATTTGTTTTTTATACATATTTACATCCTGATGTCTGTTGATTTTTCAATAAATAAAATAAAATAAAAATAAAATAAATATTTTTGAGTAGTTAATGTAGTCGTTGTACATAAATGAATCTTTGCCTTAGCCTTGTTATAGAACCGAATCTTGTTTGACCGACTCGGAATATCTAAATTTCTCATCTGATTGAACAGTAGTTTGTATATGTATATAAAAAATGCTTTATTTTGTATACGTGTTTGTATGTATGAACATATTTCATATCTTTAATATACGAGAAATATTGTGATGATTCATAGATTTTTTACTAACCTCTTCTTACTTTCACTTACGATTACTATTAAGGAAAAATTTTGGCTCTTATCCGATCGTTTTTATACTTTGCTATTTTACTCATTTTGGTCATCAATATAAGTGGAAGTGTCATCCACTTATACGATGTTGAAAAATAATCGTAATAGACACGTTTGAAAATACTCCCTCGAACTTCTCCCTGACGTTTATCCAGCGTCTTTTTTAAGAATACACACTATAAAAATATTTAAAAAACGTTTGAAAAGCAATTATTAGTTTGAAAGCAATATATTTTTAATAGTTAATGTTTACCTCGTAAAATAAGTATTTCACTGTATTAAATTTTTTTGTTTATATGTTGTTTATCCCTAATACCAACAGATGAGAAGTTTTCAAATTCCGCGAGTACCATACTAACACACTTATGAAGAGTCTCGGTGATTACAACAAAATGTCTATACCCTTCAGGTATAAACACAGATTACCTAAACACAATCTGCTTAAGGTCATCGACTTTAGAGAGTCTTTAATTAATATTATGTATTAGATGGATTATGAGCATTTATAAGAATTGTAAATAGGTTTTTGAGCTCTTTTTCCTATTATGCTGTACATTAACATTAGAATAATATAATACTATGATTACTAACAAAATTAAATTAAAATTGTAAAATAGAAAATGATCAGTAGATAAATAGCTATTAAAATAGATATAAGATGTATTGTGAACATAATTTCGTAATAATAAATAGCATTTAAAAATCAAATTCCGCGAGTCGGTCAGACCGGGCGCATCGTTATAGTTATAGAATAGTTTTATCAAGGTCAAGTTTTATAAAGGTCAGTTTATATTATCCGGTATTGTATTTCAACAGGTCAGCACAACACCGCACAGCACTGCACATTTAAGACTAGTTCTGTTCATACCATTCAGCACCGATCGCTTTCGACACGTTCATGCTTGTTTACAATAACCGCAAGGCAAAATCGTCTTACGTATACAATACAGGGCACTACGATATGGCTCAATCTTGCTTGCGTTGCATTGTTGATTCAATATTGTCACAGTATGATATTTCCGGAAATATTAATATGCACATGGCAACACTATTGTTACTGCGGATGCACTCGCCCCTATGATGTCACGTCATGCGTGAATATTTACACATTGTCACAGTTTAATGTAAACTAACATTAAACAGTAAAATATATGTACATACATATGTATGTATGTATGTGTCTATACTAAGGCCCAGGTCAAACCGGGACAGAAATTCCCAGGAATGAACCGAATTTTTGATGTCCCTTGTCCCGGGAATTCTTAACTCGAATCCTGGGAAAAGTATTTCAATTAAAACGTTCTTTAAATGTTAAAACATTATTTATTATAATAAAGGCGAATTTAAATCCTACGATGAAACTATTATAAAACAAGTATAGCCTTCTTGGATTGAAGACTTCACGATGGAAGAAAATTATTTTAGATTCTGATGAAGACGAAACAAATTTTGTTTTTGTCGATGAATGACGAATTGAATAAGGAGTTATCAAATACAAATCTACAAAATAACGTAAATAATAAAGGAGGTTTGTAAATATGTACATGCTGACACAAAAAAAGCAGATAGCTAAATAATTTTTTCGTCCCTTTTAACTAAAATTTTAATTTCGACCGAAACTGAAAGACTTTTTCCATTGCTGGAAATATTTCTGCCAAATCAAAAAAGTATGCTTACAGATTCTCATTTAAATATTTTAGTATTGAAGCTGTTTCATATAATATAAATTTACTTTTATAATAAAAAAATTCCAGAGAATAAATATATTGTTAACTAATTTTTAATATTTATATATATATATATATATATATATATATATATATATATATATATATATATATATATATATATATATATATATATATATATATACAGCAGCAGTCACATAAAACGGAACGCTTAAGCGAAACATGTTTTTGCGTGAAATTTCGGTAATCTTATATAAAACCAAAACCGAAAGTCATTTAAATGATAGGTTGTACCATAGTGCATTCGTGTAGTACCAAACGTGAAAAAAAAAAGTTGACAAAAATGAGTTGGGGAGAAATTTTATGGAGGGCAGATTTTACGACCGTGCGTTGACTTCACGGTTAAATGAAATTTGAAATGAAAATAACACTATACATATACATTTTTAATTTTATTACAGTCACATATTATTATTTACAACTTATGAAAAAGAAATTAATATTTTGTAGCGGCTCCTTTCGATTTTATAACTTCTTTTATTCGGTTTGGCATGGAATCTACTAAAGTTTTTAAATTTTCGATTGGGAAGTCTTCGTACCATATCTTTTCTATTATTTCTTTCAACGATTTAAGAGTAGTAACATTGTTCTTCCTTATCCTGTACTTGATACCCATCCATAAATTATCAATTGGATTTAAATCGGGACCATTGCCAGGCCATGGTAGTGTCTTTACACCCATTTCTTGTAAATAGTCCCGAACCAAAAAAAAAGTAAAAAAAAAAAATCAGTTTTTTGATTGAAATTTTATAATTTATATTCAATGCTATCAAATAAAATGAATTCTCACCAATTTAGCTCGATGACAAGGGGCAGAGTCATCTTGAAAAATTATATCATCGGTATATGAAAGGTGGTTTTCCATCGATGGGACAAAGCTTTCTTCTAAATTTTTTTTATATTTTTTTCCATCGATGGCACCTTGTAGAAACTCCAATTGTCCAATGCTATGGTACGAAAAGCATCCCCAGACCATTTGACTTGGAGGATGCTTAACATTTTTAAGGGTACAATTTTCATTATACCTTTCGCCAACTTTCCTTCGGACATACGGAAAACCATCAGGACTATAGAGGTTAAACTTTGATTTGTCGGAAAGTATCACTCGTTGCCAATCTGATGGACTCCAATTTTCATGTGCTTTCGCCCATTCCAATCGATTGTTTTTCATTCTTTTGGTTAGTAGTGGTTTTTTTGCAGCTTTCCGACCGTACAGTCCAGCTTCTCTGAGTCGCCTTCTTACTGTTGAGTCGCTGATTTCCATGGAAAATTGTGAAGATACATCTGTTCTTATTTCTACAGCAGTTTTGAATCGCTGCTGTAAAGATAATCTGGTTATTACACGGTCTTGCCTCTCCGATGTGCATCTTTTCAGTTCGGTCCCCTTCTTACGATCAAAACTTCCAGATTCTCTTTTTTTTTTATCAGTATTCTCGAAACAGTCGATATAGAACATCCCATTTTCTTACAAATCCTAAGTCCTTCGGACATACGGAAAATCCTGAACTCGCCAATGTCACGATTTTACACTCTTCTGCAATGATAACTGAGCTCGTTTTTTCATGTTGACGTGTTAAAATTCGAATTTGATGCTTTCTCCTCGAAAACCCACACTAAACTGAACTCAAATCTTAGAAAACAATCATATTTAGAATATTTGGTCGTTAAAAACCCTACACATAAAGGGATTATCCTTTAATGACCTCGAAGTCGTAAAATTCACAAGCGTTCCATTTTATGTGACTGCTGGTGTATATATATATATATATATATATTTTTTTTTAATATTATCACTTGTTATGGGATCCTGGGGATCCCGGAAACGATCCTGAGCTCAGTCCCGTGTCCCGTGAATCAGAAACCATAGTATACTATATGTATACATACATACATATATAAATACAGACGTACATATGTAGTTAGTTGTTAGTCAATTTTTTTGAAAAATTAATTAATTTATTTTGATTTCAATTTAGAATTTTTCAGAATATTTTAATTTTATCACCATTAAAATCATAATTGAAATAAAAATAATACATATGTATATGTATGTACATATATTTTCATACATACACGTTTTTAGTTCAAACATGAGAATACAGTATCGTGTGTAACAATGCATGCTGATGCAGAAAAGGTGAATACGTTACGATGATAGTGTTTCAGTTCAGTGAATTCAATTTTTTTAACCGGAAGATTTGAAGAAATAAAGTGAAAAATTCATATTCGGAGTATTTTCCTGTCTGTGAAAATTCGATATTGAAAAACGGTAAATCTCACTCAAGTCCAACTTCGTAAGTGCTCTTCGCTCGAGAGAAATAATTTTATTTTAAAAATATGTATATTTATAAACGGGTACATATTTACGCTTAAATTACGTTTCTTGAAAAGTTCAACTGCCGTCTGTCTATATTGTATGTATGTACATATATACATACATACCTATAGATACATATGTATGCATATGTACATACAGTGCGGTGTATAAATTTAATCATTGCAGCTTGTCGGACATTCAAAGCTATGCGCGGTCGTAATAGTTTTGTTTGTTCACAGGGTAATGCTTTAACTACATACATACATATGTATGCATAATATATGTATATTTATGTATGTACTTAACAAGGGAGGTACAATCAGAGTGGTTCGAACTTTTTTATTATTTGGACCTCATTACATCCTTTGATTATGAATTATTAATCAAAATTTCAATTCAACTTCTGTATTTTTAAAATCTCTCAACGCAACATCGAAATGAAATATACATATAATACGTCATAGGCATTTTTTAATTTAACTTTATGAACAACGCATTCATTCCATATTAAAAAAACTAGGTTTTTCAGCTATTTTTTCTATTTATGTTCCACGTTAACATAAAAATAGTATAATACTATAATTACATACATATGTACTAATAAAAATAATTGTAAAATAGAAAAATATCAGTATATCATTAGCTATCAAAATAGATATAAGATGTATTGTAAAGATAATTTAGTAATAATAAAAATCATTTAAAAATCAAAATCAAAATATAAAACAATGAAAATAGCACTTCATATAGCCTACGAGAATGAATCCAAAATAACAAATTTTTGTCATTTCAAAAAGAAAAAAAATATTCGCTCGAAATATTTTTTCACTATTTGATTATTACATATACTATCAAATTATCTACATTCAGCTCTCGAGCCACATTTTGCACTTCTCTGGACAACATAGCGCATCTACCGCATGTTAAATTGCAATGTCAGGCAAATTCACTGTCCGCTATTAATTGTGAAAAATAATCAGATTTGTTAAATAAACGTAAGAGTGAAAAGTAAAAATAGACGATGGATTCGTTGATTTAATTTATGTTTCACAGTTGATAAACTAAACCTTTAAATTATCTTTTGGTTTCTGCTTTCGGTTTTGTTTTCTTTTGGCTGTTTCGAGTTCGATACAAAAAAAATGTGTTGGATCGAGATATTGAATTTCGGGCCCCATTGCATAATATCTATTTAGCGCCGATGAAATCGGTTATATTTATTTTTCCACGGATTTTCCAGTGATGTCGGGGGATACAGATTTAGTGAAGGTCCTCGTATGGTCTCTGGACCCTCGTTATAACGGGATTCGACCGTATTAAATTATGCAAAGTGGCAATTTTGCACGGGCCGTTCGGGAGTATTGACACGCGGTTCATCTGCACCGGTGTTAATAATGCATCGCGACTGGGCTGGATTCATGGCCGATGAACTTCGTTTCCATGTTTTTGTTAATTCGTGTTTTTATTTTTTTGCCTCGTATGTGTATCACACCGTGAAGTGATGGAATTAAGTGTGAGAAATATTCGACGATTTTCGAACGGACTGTGCTCACGACACCGTGATGGACCTGTGAGTACAATGAGCGAGAACGACCGTCGCTAGAGCAATATTTTACAACAATAACGTTCCACTAACTAATGATAATGTATTATATGTGTATTTAAATTGAGATTTTGTTACTAGGAAGCTTTTTGTTCCGGTTTGTTTCTATTGAGTTTTCAAGGCGTTTTCAAGCCGGAATTTTTAAAATTTTGTATGAATGTCGTTTGCAAAATATGAAATTGCTTAGATTTTTAATGTAAAATTCTTTATCTCCACAATTCTGATTTTTATGTATATTTTTATATATTCTCAATGCCAGTCTCTTTGCCCAACTGCGTATGGAAGTAATTGAATATGCACACTCATATGAATGTACATATGCATGCAGGGTCGCACACTGGTTGAAATTGATAATCTATGTGTTCAAAAGTCCGAAACGAATTAAATGCCAATCCCAATATTTTTTGCATTTCTCAGTATAGAATAAACAAGTGGTTCACGAGAAAGCATTTTTATGTTTGTCTGCTCACAAAATTCGGATGTGACCAACCCATGACTTTATCTATGTATTTGAGGAATATAAGAAGGTCACAAAACAAAATTCAATATTCAACCGTATAGATACATTCACACATATCGGCAGCAATATGAAATACTAATAGCTATGGCAGAATTTTCGATACAAATTGAGAGCAAATGTATGGAAACTTGCACAAGACAAAAGTTCTACTTTCGGTTGTCAGATTTTGTTAAAAAAAAAACTGTTACTTAAAATCACTATCAGTTTTATACACAATAAATATCAAGAAGATATAAATAATTTAAAAGGTCAAGATAAAATAATGAAATACTGTTTTAAAAAAAAATTACTTGTCAACTCTAAGTTATAAATGTATATGAAAATATACATTTATAAATTTTCAGCTTGATACGTTCAGGACAGAATAGTGGTCACAACATTTTTGGCCTTTCTAAAAGGAAAAAAATGCCACTTCCAGTTTATTAAATTAAGTGATTTTTATTTGTTTTCATCACATTGATATAATAATTATATTTGATTTTTTTCGTCAAGAGCACATATGCTTAAGGGGTCGAAAGAGACAGTGGAAGAAAAATCGAACAAGAGTAAACTGCCACTTCCGGTTGCCGGATTCTTACCAAATTTTATACATAACTTAGTATTAAGCTTAAACATTTAGATATGAAATTTCAGTTCAATAACCCAAAAAGTTTCTGAGAAAAACATAAAAAGCCTTGATTCTCTAGAGTAAAAGTAATACTTCCGATTCAGGTAAAAATACTAGGTTATAAATATTAGGTTATAAAATTTTTAATTTCTATTACACCTAAAAAAAATTCAATCTGATTCAGTTAGCAGTTAGCAGTTTCAGTTCAATAGGACTAACGGTGTTCAAAAAATCCCCAAAATACATAGATATACACACAGACACACACACACACACACACGCACACACATTTTTTCTAGATCATGAAAACGTGATCAGTGATCGATTCTAAGTTCGAATCAGTCATAATCTCAAGTTCGAATTTTCGCATGATCACAAAACTTCATGTATTGTTACTACGTACATATGTACATAGATGAAGTTTTACACAACCGGAAGTAGAACTTTTGTCTTGTGCAAGTTTCGCAATTATACATTTAATTAATTATATAATTTATATTAAATTAATCATACAATTTATATATTAATTATACATTAAAGTATACTATTTCTATATTCATTATACTTTATATAACCCAAACACAATTATTTAAAAAAAATCGCAGCTTAGTAAGACATTGTGCATTGTAAATTTTAATTATATTTATGACTTAAGTATTTATATTCTTAAATAATTAACAGAATGTACTTTGCATACTATTATGATATCTCTTTAAATGTGATAATTTTGGTATATGTACATGAATTGTATAATATTTAAGATAAATATAAGCAATTATATTTACATAAGATAAATAAATTCTCAAAAATTAAGCATTTGAATCTATGTACATATTCCAAATACTTATAGGCGTAATTTGTTTACGTCTTCAAATTACTCACTCATTTGCGAAATGAACATCACCGAGCTCACATCCCCATATAAATTAACATATGTAGGTACATATACATTTATGCGAGGTTTAGTTATACAGAGAATATTTTGATCATTAGCATCAGTGTACGATGGCTCAAAATTTGCCAAGACATCACAGTCAGAGATTCTGCTTCTTATTGACCTTTTGAGCACCCCGTAGAAAGATTCATGAATATATACATATGCATGTATGTATATAATATTAGTATGCCATACATATGTGTATTCGTAGGATATGTAAATAAATTTCGAAGTTATTTGCATAACTTGCGAATGACGTATGAGCAATTCTGCTCGTCAATTTCGATGAAATTCACCGCGGATAGAACATCCCCATCGGCCACAATTTGGTGAAGGGTAGTAGTTAGGATCGGACGGGGGGTGTAATTTTGGGGTGGTGGTAGGTGCAGTCAATAATGCACGAGTGCCCGTTTCTGACCCACTTGGCACCGTGAACAATTCACTGAACTAATGCTCGACCAATGAAATTAAATGATTGTGTCGTTGTTGCCAACTGCTCCGATATTTATATGTGTTCAAAATCGTTGTAATTATATATGTATTTTAAATGTAAATAATTATCCTTTATTTATTCGATAACTCTGTATTCCTTTACCGCGGGGTCCGATTCCTTCCAAATACCAGCTATGATCTAAGTTAGAGTAATACATATAAATTGAAAACTGTGATTATTCATTTAACACTCTCTTATTTATAAAGTAAATACATACAATCATATGTGTATAATAGGTCATTTGCGTAGGTATAAGGAAAATGTTTGCTTTTAAGTTAAATAAAGTGTGTATGTATCTATAATGTACATATGTATGTACTTATAATAAGTCATATGTGTTGTTACCAAGCTGTGGAATCCGACTTCGACTTTACCTTACGATTCGACTCCGACTCCGACTCCAACTTGAACGATATTTGAAAGATATACTTTCCTTGCTAACGTATAAAATTGTTAATAATAAAAATAAAAGCGAATTAAAATGTTTAAAAATTAAGGGAATCAAATTTTTGTTTATTTTATCGAGGTAAGCCAGTTATCAGTAGAATTTTTGTTATTAATCCACAAGAATAGTCGAAATATGATTTTTCTAAGTGGAATTTTATTTAATTCTCATATAAATACAATTTAATATATTATTCAATTCAGATTCGTGTAAATAAGAGTAAATACTAGTACGAGTTTTTAGCCCGCAATTTTACCGATTTAAAATTCAGCACACTTCCAATTAACCCTTTTGAATGAAAAAAAAAATAGTCTAGCCAGAACACTATTCCAATAAACATATTTCAATAGAAAATACTCAATATAAAATAGCATTAATAGTGGGAAAAAATCCCAAGTGAAAATACGTACTTTTGATTTTTGATTTGAACTGGACGACTACTTAGAGAGATTTTAAAGCTGAAAAGTACTATAAAATACCCGACTATAGATTTCAATATTCATTTTGAACAGGAATTTGACAGATTTTGAGACATCGACCGAACAACACCAAGATATAGAAAAATCGCGCGATTTAAAAAACACATAGATGTCTCCGAATCTCGAGCCAATCAACATTTTTTATGACCAGATTCGTGTTTACTGGGCATAGATCTATAAAAAACTCATATCTCGTTTCTGAACCATTTTTCGTGTCGAACAGTGTAATTCAATTTTTTTCGATTCAAAGAATTCGAAGTCCCCGGGGGCAAAGGCGAAGCCCTTGGGAGCACAGCCACGGGGGCGCAGGCGCCGGATTCTGGTGTACATATAATTTCGAAAGAGACTTACTATATATGTATGTTTGTTTGTTCGTGACAGTCAATTTAATAAAATAAATAAATGAGTAGTAAAATAAAATAAATTAAACTATTCAAATAAATTTAATAAAATGTTTACTATTAGATTAGTCATGTTTAAGCGGTTTATATTACAAAAACCGAGCGAAGCCGGGTAATACAGCTAGTCTTTTATAATTAACAAATTAAATCTACGACGACAAATGACGAAAAAGTTGGTTCATGTAAGCATACTTTGGTAATTATAATCCAGCTTCACTTTTGGTTATAGTAATTAATTAATTAATTAAAGGATGGTAAATAATTAATTTTCATGAAATGCCTTTGAAAATTCTGATACTCAAAAGATCTAGAATCTTAATATTACAATCATTAGGTAGTTTCTGAATGTGTATAATATCCTTTATTTTACTGATATTCCAAACAAAAATTCACAACTTACCCACTAACTCCATTATTCTTCACTCCTTTACATTCTGTCGTCTCTATAAGACGACATTAAACCACTTGAGAAATACTAAAAGCTTTTGAAAAGCAGAAATCCAGTTTACCTAGTTATTCTCGTATCGAAGCTAACAACAAATCCAATTCTATTGACAGCCGTCAAAAATACGTACCTAAATATATTTCAATTGTATATATATATGTATATATTTAATTTAATATATCTTTAATTTGTATTAATATTTTTCCCACATTTTACTTAAGCATTTTCTTGTAATAACTCTAAAATAATAGCAATTAAAATATAATTCTTAATTTAATATAATCCTGGTTCCTGATGCTCTCGCATAGCACAAGTTTGCAAGCGGTGGAAATTCTTATCAGCTCCAGCTTAAATTCACACGACTGCAAGTAAGTGAATTTATGCGGTAGTAAGGATTCGTAGATGGGGTTCGTTTTTGCAGTGCAACATTGCACGTGTAACAAATTCCATCGTACATTTCCACGATCTTTTTGTTTTTCGACGTCTTCACCAGCTCCGCACGGACGTCGTTGGGGTCCAATTTAACGGGTAATAATTCGTGTCGGCAAAAAAGTTTCCCCATGCTCTATATGCAAATCAGGGGATTGGCTGCATTTTTCCACGTTGACCTTACTTTGAATAAAATTAATGACTTGTACCTGATATCCTGGAAAATCTCTGACAGTGGTCCAGGGACGCTAAACAATGTTTTTGCGTTTGCCACGTCATTAAACGCGATTTGGCGATGGTGCCACATTGTTCGTAAATGTCGATAGTCGTTCTACTTGCTATGCATTTATTCGTCGACAGGATTTACGTTGTTCTATTTCGATTGTTTTTTTTTCACTTTGTTTCGTGGTAGAATCAGTATTATTGGAATGCTGCTTTGAAATTCTGACATTATTCTACGTATGTATGTACATACATATGTACATATATACATTTAAGTACACCGACGATTGAAACTTGGAATGTGTGTGAAAATACATATCGATATCATTCTACCAAATGAAAATTCGCTATATGTATGTATGCACATCGATACATATGTACAATGTATATAATTATCTTAGACACATGTACATAGGTATGTATACATATAGAAAATGTTAATAAAATCAATAAAAATGATTTTAATATAAGTACATAATACATAGATTGAATGTTTTCACTTACATTTCCCAATTATAAAATATATTTTTAAAAACATTTTATTTATATTTTTTAACATAAAAGTAACACAAATTTTTCGTAATTTATTCATCCAATCATTTTTTGGTATACATAGATCAGTGGTTCCCAAACTTATTAAAAACCTGACCATGAACTTCCAAGTGAAATAACTCTACATATCTGCTTAATGGTCAATTTTGATGTCTTGAATGTTAAACGGGGATACGAAAAAAATATAGATAAAAAAATTTTAAAGTAATATTTATTGAAATTATAACTTTTGATCTAAAATAAAAACACATATTTTTTCAATAAGATGAACCTGATGAAATGATATTATGATATTAGGATAATATTTATATTCGGCTCTTTGTTTGTAAGTAAGTCTCCACGACCACTTATGTATTTCCAGTCGGTTTCTTTTTTTTACTAACCTCTTCTTATTTCGTGATGAGGTTCATAACTGCACTAAATCTATGCTCTTTTAAATAGGAAGACAGGAAAGAAATCAACAGTTCTGTTTAGTGATCCATAACGCAGGATAAAAAATCGGTATGTGTTTTTGTAACCAGAATTTGTGGCATCCTTGTTCAAACATTGGTTTCAGCTCCTCATTTGTGGATAATTCAATAAATTGCTCCTGTATTAGTATGGATTCAATTGAGTTTTTGGGCGTACTTGTAAAACGATCCAATATCCAATACCCAATCTGGGATAACCATGTGAAGGATGTCTTTAAATCTTTGGTTGAGGTATGAATTAAGAGCCGTTAAGTGTTGATAATAATCAAGCAAATATTCATCTCTCAAATTCTAATCTCCCCAAGCTTTGTTTGTATAGATACAATTTTGCAATAAACGCAGATACTATACTTTTAATTTAGATTAAATTTAATTGTAGATTGTAGCTTCAAATTAGTTTCGTTAAATTTAGCAAATAAGTCAATCAAGCTAATATAATCTATGTATGTCACTTTGGAATCAATTTAATTAAGGCTCAAATCATTGCCTTTACTTTCCAGGAATTCCAACACTGAATAAAAGTGCATAATAACGATCCAAACATGCACATTTGGACAACTAATAAATAGTAAACGATCATAGTCTTCATCATTTTCCAAACAAAGTTGAATTTTGGCAACCAAATGGTGTCGTTGTATGACAAAATGTTCGGTATAGCTTGTTTTCACAAAAATACGCGGCTTAGCTCTTATTAAAAAGTAAGCAGATGTGTGCACTTCACAAAAAAAATCAATTATAATTATTGTATCAATGTGATGAAAATAAAATAAAATCACTAAATTTAATAAACTGGAAGTGGGATTTTTTCCTCTTATGGTGCGTAGGCACCAGGCCAACTTTTGAAACCAGTAACGTACAAAATATCGAAATAAAAATGAAATTAAATATCAAAATTAAAACTATTTTTATTATATTAAAATTAAATTCAAATATCCAAAAATAAATTATAATTTAAATTACATATTGAAAGTTAAAACAGAACACACAATTTAAATAAATTTTCGAGATTGAGTTAAAATTAGCTATTCTGTCCACATTACTGAACGTATCAAGCTGAAAATTTATATTTGTATTATTTATGTACCAACATAGAGCTGATATGGTTTTGATCAGAATTCGTAAACCGGAAGTAGTATTATTTTTTTTAAATAATATTTCATTGTTTGACCTTTTAAATTATTTTAATCTTCTTGATATTTAATGTGATAATATTGATAGTGACTTTTAGTAATAAAAATATTTTGAACAAAATCCAAAAACCGGAAGTATAGGTAGAAATTTTTTCTTGTGTAAGTTTCCCTACATTTATGTTCAATTTGTAACGAAAACGCTCCCATAGCCGGTATGTGTTAACGTGTATGTACATATGTTTAATTATCGAATTTTGTTTTGTGACCTTATATTCCTCAAATCATAGATAGTCATGGGTTGGTCACATCCGAATTTTTTCAGTTACAACCGTACGTTTTTCAGTTTATCTCATATGAATTTAATATTATAAGTTTTCAAACTATCTCATATACATATGTACATTTTTAATTCACCAATATATTATTTTTAGTAATATTTTATTTCAATGTTAATGTACAGCATACTAGGAAAAAAATCAAAAACCTATTTACATTATTTGTAATTGTTCATAATATACTCGATAAAGTAAAACTTTGTGTTATACCTGAAGGGCATATATAGACTCCTTATTATATTATATATATATAACACATCTTGGATAAATGCGAGAAAAATAATATCCAAACCTCCAACAAGGTAAGAGTGACGATGGATGATAGCTTAGCTAATAGAAACCTGTATTTAGCCACGTACAATGTAAGAACGTTATCGAGTGAAGGAAGTGTGCTTGCATTAGAGAATGAATTAGAAAATATCAAATGGGATATAATAGGACTTAGTGAAGTAAGACGAAAACAGCAAAACCAAATAATCCTAAAAAGTGGTAACTGTCTCTACTGGAGAGGGCTACCAAATGGTAGAATAGGAGGAGTAGGGTTTCTTATCAATAAGAGAATAGAAAGAAATATTATAGAAATAAGCGACATATCGGAACGTATATGCTATGTAGTATTAAGAATCTCGAGCAGGTACACTTGTCAAATCTTCCAAGTGTACGCCCCCACATCTAGCCACCCAGACGAGGAAATAGAAGACTTCTACGAAAAAATACAGGACGCATACGATAATAGCCGTCACCACTTTAAAATAATCATGGGCGACTTTAACGCAAAAATAGGACAAAAGGCAAATACTGAAAGAGCAGTAGGCAATTTTGGTACCGGCCAAAGAAACGACAGAGGCGATCGCCTCATAGAATTCGCAGAACACAACAGGCTCTTTATCACTAATTCATTTTTCAGGAAAAACACCAACAATAAGTGGACTTGGGAGAGTCCTAAAGGAGACAGAAACGAGATCGATTTCATCCTAACAAATGCCCTGCACTCCGTTAAAGACGTTAGTGTTTTAAGTAAAGTAGATATAGGTAGCGATCACAGATTAGTCCGTGCCAAGATGGCCATTAATATAAATTGCGAACGTAGGAAATTAATAAAAGGATGCAGTAACTCTCCAGATTTCGCTCAACTAAGGTCTAGGAAAAAGGAATTCGAACTCGAACTTGGAAATCGATACGGGAAATTAAACCCAGAAGCAGACATCGAGGAATTGAACACTGTAATTAGTTCGGTTCTAACCTCAACAGGTAAGAAATTATGTGGATTCAGGAAACAGATTAAATTAAGCAAAATTTCAGCGGAAACAAAAAACCTAATTAAGCATAAAAGGAATTTAGATAGGGATAATAATAAGCAAGAATACAATCTAGTAAATAAGGAAATTAAAAAGAGAATAGTTAGGGATGTCAGGGATTTTAACAGCAAGCTAATAGAAAATACCATTAAGAATAACCGTAGCCTGAAAAAGTGCAAACAGGATCTTTTCTTAGGCAAAAACCAAATGATCGCAATCAGGTCAGAGAGCGGAGTAATAATTAGGAATAGAGAAGAAATCATAGACAGAGTTTACACGTTCTATGCAAAACTATACGAGAACGACAACGGCCAATTCCCCGCTCTGGAATCGACACACGGCCAAAGGGTTCCTGCAGTATTGCCTAGCGAAGTAGAGGCCGCGCTAAAAACTGCAAAGAACGGTAAAACCCCAGGGGAAGATAATATTCCCATTGATTTACTAAAATGTGGCGGCCCCCCCCTAATTAATATCTTAGCTAGACTTTTCAGCAAATGCATCCAGAACCAAGCTATACCAGAAGGATGGAATAACGCAACTATCATTTTAATACACAAAAAAGGCGACAAAAGCGATATCAAGAACTACCGACCCATTAGTCTACTTTCAGCGGTCTACAAGCTCTTCACGAAGGTTATTACAGAAAGGCTGAAGAATATCCTCGACGAGAACCAACCTATAGAGCAGGCAGGGTTTAGGGCAAATTTCAGCACAATGGACCACCTCCAAGTAGTTGTTGAACTAATCGAGCGCGCCAACGAATATCAACGGCCATTGTGCCTAGGTTTCGTCGATTATGAGAAAGCCTTCGATACAGTTAGTCATAATGCAGTACTTAACGCTCTAAAAACACAGGGAGTGCCGGAACCCTATGTGGGACTGTTAGCTGCAATATATAAGAATGCCACAGCTTCGGTTAAAATTTTTTCAGGTACAGATAGATTTAGCATAGGAAAAGGAGTAAGACAAGGAGATACAATCTCGCCCAAGTTATTCAATGCGGTGCTTGAGGGAGTTTTCAGGAAATTGGATTGGGATACAGCCGGAGTAAGCATCAATGGTCGCTTTTTGAGTCACCTTCGGTTCGCAGACGATATAGTTTTAGTAGCTCGTGATTCAGCTGACCTACTTATCAGACTAACACAGCTGGACAGGGAAAGTAGAAAAGTAGGATTAAAAATTAACGTAGATAAGACTAAACTAATGTTCAATAGCTATTGCATGCCTGATAGCATCCCCTTAGATGATAAACCAGTAGAAGTAGTAAATAATTATTTATATTTAGGTCAAATAATTGACATGTCTGGTAGTAAAAATGAAGAGATAAAGAGACGTATGAAATTAGGGTGGAGTGCATTTGGACGGATGAATGCTGTTTTTAAATCAAAAATGCCACTCTGCCTGAAGAAAAGGATCTTTGATCAATGCCTTTTGCCAGTGATGACGTATGGATGTGAAACTTGGACACTGAACGCCAAGATGCAAAATAAAATCCAATGCACTCAAAGAAGTATGGAACGCTGTATGCTTGGGATAACGAGGAAAGACAGGAAGCGGAACACGTGGGTGAGAAATATGACAAGGGTAGTGGACATAGTGGATAGAGTGAAGAGATTGAAATGGCAATGGGTGGGTCACGTAGCTAGGAGGATGGACGAAAGGTGGACAAAAGAAGTGCTTGAATGGTACCCGAGAGAAGGCAAAAGAGTAAAAGGAAGACCGCAAGGAAGATGGGTGAACGAAATTAGGAAAATGTGCGGAATGAGATGGATGAGTGTTGCGCAAAACAGAGACGAGTGGAAGCGTGTTGGAGAGGCCTTCATCCAGCAGTGGATGGCGAATGGCTGTAAATGATGATGATGATATATATATATATATATATATATATATATATATATATATATATATATATATATATATATATATATATGTATATATATATATATATATATATATATATATATATATATACATATATATATATATATATATATATATATATATATATATATATATATATATATATATATATAAAGACGATAATCTGTGTGTGTGTTTGTGTGTGTGTGTCCTAACGCTAGCCGAACATAATGATAAAATGCCTAAACTTTGTATAAATTCATTCGCGGTCTCGAACCGGTCACCTCTCAATACAAATATCCTCTATATATATGTAGGTATATTCTAGTTGGGAGTTAACCGATTACGCCCTGGTCCGATTTCAGATTGTCCTTTTTTTTAAACATTAATTGAAAATTTTCATTCTCGCCATATAAAAATACGTAATTATAATAATTTGAATAGATTTCGATTTTCATTTCGCATTTGATTTGATGTTTGATTTCAGCATGGGAAGTGGGGGGCGTACCACTTCGTAATTCGTAAATTCTAATTCGTGTATCAATTCCTTTCTGAAACCACCCGTTTCGATTTCGATTTGCAGTAGCCTCGGGGCAATAGTCCCATGATGGTGGCGGCCGCAAGGGCGCTGGGGGGGGGGGGCGTCTAAGGCCGAGTATATTATTCATAAGTATATTATTAATTATTTATGAAAAAATCACACATACATATGTACGTTAAAAAGCATACCTATTTATTAATATTATCAGAATTTATAAAAATTGTAAATAGGTTTTTGAGCTCTTTTTCCTATTATGCTGTACATTAACATTAGAATAATATAATACTATGATTATTAACAAAATTAAATTAAAATTGTAAAATAGAAAATGATCAGTAGATCAGTAGCTGTTAAAATAGATATAAGATGTACGGGTCTACCTCACGGGCCGGAATGTGAAATTACCGAAAACGCAAATATCGGAAGGCAAAGATCGAAAATCGAAACATCTTAAGTCGAAAGATCAAAAAAAGGGTGCATGGTAAACGGTACATACTCACTTAATTTGCGCGAGCAGGATACAACAGGAACAAAAGGAACAGGCTTTTCCTCCCGTATTAATGTGCGCGCGCAGAATACGGGAGGAAAAGCCTGTTCTTCTTGTTCCTGTTGTATCCTGCTCGCGCAAATTAAGTGAGTATGTACCGTTTACAATGCACCCTTTTTTTATCTTTCTACTTAAGATCTTTCGATTTTCAATCTTTGCCTTCCGATATTTGTGTTTTCTGTAATTTAACATTCTGGCTCGTCACGTAGACCCGTAAATACGGCATATGTATATGATAATTGCGCGTAAGATAACTACTTGTCTAGAATCATATGCAGACAATTACGAGCAAAGCTATGGCGCGAAATGCAACCCCGATAACAGGGCACAGACAATAAGGGCGAAAACACAATGAGTGATACCTGGTAGGTGTTTTTTTTTAGATACATTAGCCCTTTACCAGACCAACGCCGATCGGCATTTTGCAAACCATCAACCTGAAAACGCCGATCGACGTTATTTTTGAGTATGTAAAAAATAAACAAGAATACTACCCGCTAAGCCTTTCCAGTTAGCATTGAAAAAAAATTCGTTGAACATGGGTCGTGTAATCCGTGTCAATGCAGAATACGCGCAGAATACGGGAGGAAAAGCCTGTTCCTCTTGTTCCTGTTGTATCCTGCTCGCGTAAATTAAGTGAGTATGTACCGTTTACCATGCACCCTTTTTTTTGATATTTCGACTTAAGATCTTTCGATTTTCGATATTTGCATTTTCGGTAATTTCACATTCCGGCTCGTCACGGAGACCAAAGATGTACATATTGTGAACATAATTTTGTGATAATAAAAAGCATTTAAAAATACCTAAAATGAGTGACGAATATTTTCACATGCCCCATACAAAAAAAGCTCAAAACTGAAAATTAAATCCCACATAAGTAATAATGTAATGTCTTAATATAAATTCGATATATATGCATCATTGAAATAATCATATTCATGTTCTACTGCAAACTTAGAAGCGATGCCAAACGTTCGAAGGATTATGGAGGCATCTAAAAGAAAATGTTGGGTCAACGCATAAACATCTTAACGTAAAAACGCAATACGGAAATTGCACATTTTTTTCCGATTGTGCAGGCTGAAAACGCTGAAGAAATATACTTGTATTCAGAAGATTTTCACCCTTGTTTTGCAAGTAACGACTCGGATTACAGTTTGGCGATAGTTATTGGAGAATAAAGTTCCCATAACAAAGACCAACGCGAAATAGAAATTCCGTGAAAATACATAAATATCTACGCTCAATGGAACTTAATTAAAGGCCAGCAATTGAAAATAAATGATTGCATATTAGTTTTTGACCTCTCTTTCTCTCTCTAAACCGGCGATTTCGATATTTATTTTCGCTTCCTATGTGGTTGATATAATAATACTCATATTGATTTATACAACTGAGAGTTTCGGCTTGTCGCAGTGCGGGGTCTAGAAGCGGACTAACTCCTCGAAAGCTCTGCCCGGTTTTAATCTGAATAGACGTGGAGTAACTCCTGTTAAGATTGAACTCGTCTTTCATGGCTTAACTAAATCCTCGCTGGGGTAGGATATACATTGTACATACATACGTACGCCCGACATCCAAATCTGTCAAATTGCGACTTGGTGATCAATTTTCATTGTAGTTACACATAATTTGGTTTTAAACAGGTTGAGGCTGTGTGTCGGATGGTTGTTAGTTTGACCAAACGCAAGTCGGAACGACACAAAGACCGAAGCAGACGACGCGTGAAGCGCTGGTCACCATACCGGAACATCATCATCACTACCCACATATGTATGTATGTATGTAGGTACATGAGTTCTGGTCAACCATGGACACTTTCACCGAGGCTGGAGGTCATGACACCATAATCGTTTCGGTGTGACGCGCTTCGATGACATTGTCTACCGTGTTGCGTAGACGTGTCGAATTTGAGTTAGTGCATTGGTGCATATTATCGGAGGAGAAATTGAAGGTAATCCCCCCCCCCCTGTGAATTTGATTGAATTCACAAACAAAATCAAAATTCGTATGTGACCAACCCACGACTATATCTATGTATTTGATAAGGCTTCCAATCCCGGGATCCCGAAGTTTTCTGGTACCGTGAATCCCGGTGCTGAAACTAGTCTGAATACCGGGATTACGGTGCTGGCAGAAATTTCTTTAAAAATATTATTTTTACAAAAATAATATGGAAAAAAACATAAAACAACATTATATTATGAACAATGGTGGGATGAGCAATGACAGTCGTAGTCCATTTGTTTGCTCTAGCTTGTTTCGACGCCGGCTTGCCGTTTCCACGAAATGGAATGAACGATCTGTATTGTGTCGCAGATATTGTGCTCAACCGCAATGATATTTGATGCATATTTTTTCTGATTCGATCTCAGAATCGATCACTGATCACGTTTTCATGATCTAGAAAACTGTGTAATGTGTGTCAGTGTATTCTGGGGATTTTTTGAACACCGTTCGTGCAATCGAACTGAAACTTAGTATCGGTTACTAAAATTTTTATCGATACGACGTAATTTTTTTTCAAATATTTAAGTTGAGTAGAAATGGTACCTCCCCTTATATTTTAATATTTTTCAGAAATCACTTGGATTCATCATTGATTCGATCGTCCCTAATTAAATAAAACTTCGTTGAAACATCCAAAAAATCCATTCGTATTCGATTAAAATAAAATGAGGCGTCGCCAATTATTTAGACGTTTCACTCGAGTGATTTTGTGCGCACAAAAGAGCGTTGTCTGTTGTCTGAAAACATTGCTTCTTCCTCTCTCTTGGTTTTCTGCCCAGGCCTACGGGCCCGCCCGTCTTCCCCTGCCATTTCCATTTTCAATTACATCTGAATTCTTGCCGAAATTCATGGTGTACTTAATTAACGCCAACCCTTGCTTCGGCATCATCAAACACCACCCTTTACTCACTTATACGCACAGCTTGTCTTGGGCGTTTCCAAGGAAAATTGACGACTGCGTAGAAAATTTAATTTAAAAAATAAAAGATTTCCATTGTCTAAATATTTCCATAGGCTGTAAGATATCGGAAGTTACACATTTTACATTGAAAATGATACACATCATATATATATATATATATATATATATATATATATATATATATATATATATATATATATATATATATATATATATATATATATATATATATATATATATATATATATAAATATATATATCATGTACAAGGTACTTATATCTGAGAAACCTTCTCTGTACTCTTTTGATTCTCAAACAATGGACCCTATCACTAGAGCTCCATATAGTTGAAAAAAAAAAAACTCAAGAATGCTTCGTACCTATATGATTCTTAGTAAGTAGTGAGGTTTACTTCCACGAGTTAAGGGCTGAGGACAACCCTCTACCATTATATTCAAATATCACCAATTCGTCACTTTTCTGTCACCGTCATGTATGACTCCTTCATTGTCACATGATGTGTAATTAATATTAGCAATAAAACGACTAACCAGTAGAGATAAGACACCTAATTTAATAAACAGCACCATTGATTTGTAGCACACCTCACGCACTGACTAGCCGAAATTGTACGACACGTGTCTTCAACACATCCATTGTTTTAAATAAGTGTATATAAATTCGATCCTGTTAGAATTTAAGTTAGTTCGTAATCAGCTCTTGTACTGAATATATTAATAAATCATTTTGTTTTATTCAAACCGTTCATCTGCAATTATTTATTCAAGCAGTTTGAAACCCAACATTTTTATAGCTCTCGAGCCAACAATATCAATGTGTAATTTAATGTTCCTGGATACAAAAGAGGCTAACGATAAACATTCGTCAACTACTAATTCAGGTCAGTTGGATGAGTTGGCGTAATGTTACAATATGTAATATTTTTCACAATCTTTATTATGATGTAATTTCGATAAAAATCTTGTTGAGATTAAAACAATTGTTCCCAGATTGTTCATTTAATACGTTTTGGGTCAGTGCTTATGAAGCAAATATTCAAATCGACTTTTTACATATGTATAATATATTTTTACAAATGATTTTCAAAGTAATCTACGATTAATACAAATTTGATTCGAAGTACATATGTACATATGTATGTATGTATATTACATACATAAGTACCCAAAAGAAATTTTCTATTAATTTCAAGTTTTACGCAATATATTAAGGTAATTTGGCTTATATACATGTTGATATATGATTATTTCTAAATTATATGGAAGATTTAAAATATAATTAAGATTCGACTCCTTTTTACAAACCTCGGAGCGTCGAAATCGAACGAGTGTCCCGAACTGGGTTCGAGTAAGACCCCAGTATTTTTTAATCAAAATACAGCTTTTCTCAATACAAATGGGTTCAATATACAGTGTACTTTCGATTATCCAGGTGCGGATTATCCGTGCTTGAAAAATATGAATTAATTTTTTTAAATTAATTAAATTTTGTTCTTATATGATAATGAGACACACCGATTGATTGCGACCGTATTTGAAACAAATGATGTCACACAGAAATGTTTTTCGTTCCCTTTTTAAATGTATTTTACTATTGCGTCAATACTTTCAGTCGCTTTTGACCATCGAAGAAGTAACAAGTGCGTGTATTCAGAGCAGATTTTCGAACATACGTATGTTTAATTATTATCAATTATAATACTTTGTGTGTGAAATTATTTTAATTGCTATTAACTCGAAAATATTTTTTTTACATACCTGTTCGAAATATAGTTAAACAAAAAAATAAGTTAGAGGCGTTCGCGAGAAATTGTGATAGTTCTGCAGGTCCTTCGAAACGAAAAAGTATGAAAATGTCAAGATACGAAGATTTGGTTGCAACTATACTCATATGGTTAAATAAAAAATGGCAGAAGGAATACCAATTAGCGGTCAAATGTGTATGGAAACAGCCAAGTTTTTCCATGAGAAATTAGGATTAGTACACAACTTCAATGCTTCGTCTGGCTGGTTGACTCGATTTTTTTTATATTTTGGCAACAGTTGTACTAACTATATGTAGGTTACCCACACATCTACTTAACTATAAGTGTTTTTCTTAATAAATAATGAGTATTAAAATTATTAAACAAAAATGTGTGTTGTTAATATGATATTATACTCGAAACCAAGCCAAAATTTGATGATTCGAATTATCCGTGTTTTTCAAATTATCTGTGCCCTCCCTCCCCAGCATTAGCCCGGATAATCGAGAGTTTACTGTATATCTTATATATTGAATATATTATCTTAATATTAATCATTTTATACATCAACATAAAAAAAGTTTTAGTTCTATAGCATGTTTTTGACAATTTTTGTATTAAAAAATAACGACAAACCAACAGTTGACTGCATGACTCAATAGCCACGCGCTAAAAACGAGCGCAAATGTAAGGAAACTTACACAAGACAAAAGTTCTACTTTCGGTTATCAGATTTTGTTCAAACTTTTATTTATTTATGTAATATCACTAAAAATTTTATAAAAATAAAAAGAAGAAGATAGAAATAATTTAAAAGGTCAAAATAAAATAATGAAATATTGTTTTAAAAAAAATTACTACTTCCAGTTTAAGAATTCTAGCCAAAACCTAATCAACTATAAACTAGTACATAAAGAATACAAATATAAATTTTCAGCTTGATACGTTCAGGGGTATGGAAAAAATCGTGTGGTCTTAACATTTTTGATTTTTTAAGCGGAAAAAAATCCACTTCCATTTTATTAAATTTAATGATTTTTTTTATTTTAATCACATTCAACAAGGATTATACTTGAATTTTCTCGTAAAGAGCACACATGCTTAAAAGGTCGAAAAAAATAGTGGTAGAAAAATCGAACAATAGTAAAATGCGACTTCTGGTTGACGAGTGCTCACAAAATTTTTATATATAACTTGGTATTAAGCTTAAATTTCTTGGTATGAAATCTCATTTCAATACGCCAAAAGAGTAAAAGTACTACTTCCGGTTGAGGTGAAAATATTAAGGTGTAAAATTTATAATTTCTATTACATGTAAAAAAATTCAATCTGATTTGATTAGCAGTTTGGGACATAATTAAATTAAAAAATAATTTAAAAATCTATTAAAATAGTGAATGAACAAGCAAAATTCTGTAGTAATAAATTTGAATTCTTGTTTAAATTTTCTTGTAAAACTTTTATTTTATTGTAATGGTTAAGTTTGATGAAATATCATCGGATAGATTGTTTGAAAAAAATATATATACGTACATACATATACATATATGTACATTTTTGTATACATATATATACATATTCCCTGTAATGCCATACTCTATTCATAGGTATTCATTAGTTTTGATGGGAAATCCGAAGCCTCGTGTACGTAGTGGACTTGTCGAATGCCCCTCGCAAAATCCGTGCCAGTCTCTCATTGTTTTATTGTTATTGGTCTATATGATGTCATCAGATGCCCTTGTCCAATATTCGAAAATGTTGGCAGAGCCCAGGCACCGCGGGTCATTTCCTACCCCACTACTAGAGCCGTTACCACCGCGACCATTGTGCAATGATAAATAGTATTTTCGCAATGGCTACCGTTTCCGGTCCCACTTGAATTGTTATTTATTTTTCTGTTCCGTCTCTTCGACCGAGTCGAAAATTTCTACCTATGCACGTTCGATACGCAATTATGAACAGGAAAATGGTCGTTAATCTCCAGCATGAGGACTCATTGTCGTTGGACACGTGAAATTGCCGACTTCTTGCAATTTCATAACAGCATACATTCGATGCGGTGTCGAAACACAATCGCTCTTTATTATTACAAGTCTTAGAGGTCATAAGCGCATCCTTCACTATACATAAATACGTACATAAGTACATATATATGTACTTTATTTGATATAATATAGGGTTTCGAATAGGTCTCTTTTCAATAAATCTTTCGTTCTCTCTTTTGTCAAATATGCTCAAAGTGGTTTCATTTTTGATTTAGCCGACTGTTAAATATCTTTTCATTATTAAATAATCACTTAAAATTTTATATATGTATGTACATACATACATATATATGAGCCGTTAAATGGCATGAGTTCAATCTTCTCCATTTCGAGAAATATTAAATTTTATGTTTAACAATACATATTTTAAAATACTGGTGACACCAATATCTCACAGTTAATTGCTAATACTACCCAAGTTAAAAGAGGTATGTTAGTCAGTTATTATTTATACTTTATCTATGTACGTAGTAACAATAGATGAAGTTTTGTGATCATGCGAAAATTCGAACTCGAGATTTTGTCTGATTCGAACTCAGAATCGATTACTGATCACGTTTTTATGATCTAGAAAAAATATGTGTGTCTGTGTGTCTGTGTATTTTGGGGATTTTTTGAACACCGTTAGTTCTATCGAACTGAAACTTAGTGTCGGTAACTAAAATCCTTATCGACACAACCTAAATTTTTTTCAAATTTTTAAGTTGACTGGAAATGGTTATAGGTGTCCTCTTTTTTTATGTTTTTGAATTCAATTATCTCCCAAACTACTACCTGAATCGGACTGAATTTTTTTTACATGTACATACTAGAAATAATAATTTTTATAATTTTATTTTATTTTTTAAATATTTTTATCTGAACCGGAAGTAGTACTTTTACTCTAGAGAATCGAGGTTTTTTATGTTTTTCTCAAAAACCTTTTAGTTTATAATTCTTGTATCAATATGATGAAAATAAAAAAAAAATCACAAAATTTAATAAACCGGAAGTGGGATTTTTTCCTCTTAGAAAGGTCAAAAATATTGTCACCTGGATCCTGTCCACAGCCCTGAACGTATCAAGCTGAAAATTTATATTTGTATTGTTTATGTACTAATTTAGAGCTGCTAACGTTTTGGTCAGAATTCGTAATATACATTTGATATTAAATTTTTCACATATAGTTTCAACATCCCTTTCATTGAACCTAATGGCATTGTCATGGACGGGTTTCCATGAAATGGACAAAATTTAAAGTTTTTATGTATAGCCGTAAGAATAATTTATGATGGTTTATTTTATCAATTTCCCTTCCTAATGGTTCTTATGTTTTGTTACTATATTTTTTAATTTTCTGGTACTGGGCCGTTTCATGGTACTTCTCCCTATAGTTTAAGTTTATTTAATAGCCCATATTTACAACTTTTAACCCCGGATATATAATACATATGTATGTACAAATGTATTGTATACACATTTCATAGGAATATCTCAAACATTTTCAATGTAAATCATCAGTTTACAGTGTATTTTTCATTAACATACACACATACCAACGTTACACATAATAAAAATTCATGTTTGTTTAAAGACCTTTTTAAACATGTTCACTTTGTTATGGCATATAATCTACACGTTACGTTTATTATTTACGAAACCCTGCATGCAAATTTTCCAGTTATAACGAATACGATATTTCGCAGAATTAATTGAAACGTCTGACATTCGCGAGCGCTCGCGAAAATTGCTTCGTTAGCTTAATTGTTCGCTTAGCTTTTTCGCAAAAAAAAAGCTCTAACTGCCCGTGGACTGGTTGTCCCTTTCACACCTAGGCCAATGCAATCTCTACGTCCCTTTTCAGTGGTGACTTTTGTATGTTGTGACGCCAGGGATGTGTGCGTTCGGGTCGCAGTCGCAGTTAACCGCAGGCCGCGACCACTTCATAAAAATAAATGGACAGGCCTGCCCGGCCATTAGGGTTGCGAGATCAAATGGTGCCAAAGCTCGTTTCTAACAGCTTTTTTCCTTGCGGGGAAACATATTCATTTTTTGCGACCTCTATATGCCACGGACATGTGGAGTCTGGTCATCTTAATTAGAAGCGCGGATAAAACGAAGACGCTCTGGTACGGTCTAATCATATATTTGTACGCATTTATACGAGTGTATTAAATGTTACTCAGCTACATATATGAAGCTCGCCCTACAGGATGTTACATTTTGACAATGCAATATTTATCATATAAAAGGTTCTGTTTATTGTCCGAGCTTATTAAATCGTTGTTTCATTTCGTATACGATTGAGCCTTATTTTTTTTACTTAATTTGAGCGAAAACCGGTTTCCCGAATTTTTTGGACTATTTGTTCTGGTTAACGGGCTATTATCTCACATGGCGATAGCTTTCACGAAAATCACCCGCAAATCTGTTACAAGTGTGGGAAATTCATCTTACGAAAACCACTCATATTCTTATTTACAAGATTTTTATTAGTTTCACTAGAAGTCAGTTCGCAAATTTTAATTTGCAATGTAATTTTGAACCGCTTCCACACTTGACCGACATACGAGGGTTCACTGTCAGATCGACGTGATGAAATATCACACATGACTTAACAGGTTACATAGATATTGAGTGTGTTTCCAACGCTATATTCTCCACACATTAATTTATTCCCATCTGCTTTATTTTAAAAAGAAAAATAATGTTTGTAATGAAAACTGAAAAATCAATTTCAACGTCGATTAAGAAAAACAAAATTTAGCGGAAAACCAAAATCGACAGCCCTTCTAAACTTTTGTCAATGAGCTGATCTGTGAAATCAAATAAAACTAAAAAAGCTTTTTTAAAAGTTATTCTTAGCTTTTTAATTTTGTTTTTCGCATTAGGTGGTATGGGACGTCTGAGGAACACACTGAGTGGTATGGGACGTCGCGTGTCCTTGCCTTCCTGCTGTGACCGTAAGCAGTGGGTGTTCCCCAAACCGAATTCGGGTGTACCTACACGTGCAGAATGCATATGTTTGGGAATTCCTATGCGTATCCATAGGCAACCGACAAGTTTCTCCTACATTTATTCAAATATGGGATTCACCGTTATCGATCACTGTCAAAGCAAGGATAAAATATCAGAAAAAACTTGACTTAACGGTGATTTTTGGGACTGTGTACCATGTAAATATATTTTTCGCATGTTTCAACTCTTTGAGTGCTGACGTCTGAAAAGAGGTAAAAAATTTGACGTCTAAAAAAATTTTTAAACTTGCTTTCTATTAGATTTCTAAATAAATCTAGTTGGAAATGTTGGCGAAATTTTCAGCGTGGCGGGCTTTCAAAAGAAATGTTATAAAAATTGTAGCTAATACAAACAAACCATAGATCACCACCCTAGATAAAGGTTTGTTTATGCAGACTCTCTAATATGTACATATACATATCTTGTAACAATATAAAATTAGCAGCAGACCGAGCCAGCAGCGTGGCTCGGTCGTTAAGCTTCTGCTTAACACTGAGAGGCGCCGAGTTCGATCCCTTGAGCTGACCTCGATTGAAAAGAAATTTTCTGAGTATATCTGTAATGCTGCTGGTCAGACCAGGATTTGTGACTCCTGGTTGATCGTTTCCTATCAGAGTTTGCCAATTTTCTCTGATTTCATTGTTGAAACGATTCCCGATTAAAAATTGGCTAAAAATCCTTCCTACCCACTATGTCACCACTATTTGAATATGATTAATGTAAATATTACAATAAAAATGTATGTACAATTCATAGATGTCTCGTTAATTGTCGAGTTTAAGTCAGTGTCTCGTAATTTAGCGACTTATATAATAAAAAAATGCTGTATTGTTTGTAATTTGGCCAGGAAGGCGCATTGGGGTTTACCTGTAATGCCTTCCTGGTATGAAATAAAAAAAAAAATTAAAAAAAATTAAAAATTAAAATTAAATTAAAAAAAAAATAAACAAAAGAAGTCTTTTAATTTTGTTCGATGGATGGAACTGCTACACCGCCTTGAATAGACATAAAATTATTATTATTTATTTATTATAATTATTATTATTTATTATTATTATTATTTATTATCAGTAATATTTATATATTTACTTATGTATTTATTTATTTATATTTTGTTTTCTATTTTTCAATACTTTTTTTATTATCTATATATTATTTATATGGGCGTTGGGGATTGCACTATTCTCCTCATCGTCTGGAATAAAAGCTATTATTATTATTAATGAGTGTACTTTTCCAAAACTAGTTCCATCTTCTCCATTGTTGTTAAAATGTAATGCTCACAATCTAAATGCCAAACCACAATCTAAAATACTCAGCAGTTAGGGATTTCCATCGAGAAATTCTGCTATGGCTATAAATTCAAAAATTCCGGTATCAACCAGTCTTTATAAACATTGACACGGATTACACGACCCATGTTCAACGAATTTTTTTTCAATGCTAACTGGATAGGCTTAGCGGGTAGTATTCTTGTTTATTTTTTACATACTCAAAAATAACGTCGATCGGCGTTTTTAGGTTGATGGTTTGCAAAATGCCGATTGGCGTTGGTCTGGTAAAGGGCTAATGTATCTAAAAAAAAACACCTACCAGGTATCACTCATTGTGTTTTCGCCCTTATTGTCTGTGCCCTGTTATCGGGGTTGCATTTCGCGCCATAGCTTTGCTCGTAATTGTCTGCATGTGATTATAGACAAGTAGTTATCTTACGCGCAATTATCATATACATATGCCGTATTTACGGGTCTACGTGACGAGCCAGAATGTTAAATTACAGAAAACACAAATATCGGAAGGCATAGATTGAAAATCGAAAGATCTTAAGTAGAAAGATAAAAAAGAGCGCATTGTAAACGGTACATACTCACTTAATTTGCGCGAGCAGGATACAACAGGAACAAGAGGAACAGGCTTTTCCTCCCGTATTCTGCGCGCGCACATTAATACGGGAGGAAAAGCCTGTTTCTTTTGTTCCTGTTGTATCCTGCTCGCGCAAATTAAGTGAGTATGTACCGTTTACCATGCACCCTTTATTTGATCTTTCGATTTTCGATCTTTGTCTTCCGATATTTGCGTTTTCTGTAATTTAACATTCTGGCTCGTCACAGAGACCGCGTATTTACATATATGCAACGCTTTATTTTTTAATAAATAGATTATTTAACTATATTATACTACTTCATTTGATCGGCCGATATAAACAAAAGAATAAATTAAAAACATGAATTTTTTTTCAAACGAAATTAATTAAATTTTTAATATTATTGTTATTGCCGCGTACATGACGAACATTCACGCGCAGCACGTGAAAAAAAAATTAAAATAAAAAATCGTATCTTTGAATTTGTATAGAAATTATTGAACTGTATGGAAAATATTACATAGATACAATGTATGTGTACGTATCACCCTAGTTCATCCCGAAATGTCATCATCCACGGTTTATTTTTAATTCCACGATTACGTTAAAAGCTTAACGTGGCGTATATAATGATTTACTATGAACATATCTGTCACTAAACCTTATATGTATATCATCAAAATACTGATCCATCAAACAATCGCAATTTTTCAAATATACACACACGTATAGGGATTAAAAAATATTAAAAGCGTCGTGCGACCAGCGACGAGGGACAGCGGCAATCAAGCTTATGGTCAATTTAAACTTCGCCAAAAATTATCAGGGACGTTAACGAAATTGCTCGGAAATTTTGCGGACACTCGACCATAATAAATCCCCCTGCGGCCAAAACGTATCCGCCGGAAAAGGGGGTTGACCGTTAAATTAGTTTTTTAGAAGCTCCCATTTAACGGCCGTACGTACGCGTGTAAACTCGACGATACACAGCATCCGAAAGTTTTAAACCGAGGCTTTTTCATAATAATTAGTCCAATTACGAAAAAACGGAAATATGCACCGAGAGATTGAATCACAATTACGATTTTTAAATTGCATTGTACCGTTTGCAATTTTTGTTACGTAGGGAAAGGGGACTTGATTTATGACGTGTCTTTTATGAGGGCAAATGCAACTCAAGTCTATTCGTTGAATTGTTGCCAGTTCAATTCTGAAAAGTGGCAAGATAAATCTCAACGCTTATAAATTGAAAATTTATGAGATATGAACTATCAAAATGTAATATACAACCGGGGACTTTCAAGCATCATACATATTTTATGTTTAATATAATCAAAGTGTATAGTGGTCTCTCTACGAAATAAATTAATAAATGTATATTTTCATTCCATGCTTGAATTTCCCCCTAAATGAATGCTTTTTCTGGAACGTTATGGATCAATTTTTCACATGAAAGAATACGAAACAAAATCACATATGTATGTATCTACATACATACATACATACATGTAGTATTTGTAACAGCAGTAATAATATATATACATATATATATATATATATATATATATATATATATATATATATATAAATATATATATATATATATATATATATATATATATATATATATATATATATAAATATATATATATATATATATATATATATATATATATATATACATACATACATACATACATGTAGTATTTGTAACAGCAGTAATAATATATATACATATATATATATATATATATATATATATATATATATATATATATATATATATATATATATATATATAAATATATATATATATATATATATATATATATATATATATATATATATATATATATATATAAATATATATATATATATATATATATATATATATATATATATATATATATATATATATATATATATATATTTATATACATATGTATATGTATGTACATACATTTGTTATATAGTTCGGCCAAACGTATTTAAAAATTTATCATTTTACTCTCATATGTACATCAAATTCGGTTCATTCCAATAACCATATATAATATACATACATATACCAGATTCAATTACGAGATTGTATCGCTTTTCATTTAATTAAAACTATAAATTCCATTTTAAACAATATTAAAAGCTGCACGTGTCAAACCGAAACACTTCCCAATCACTTCTGGTAATTTATGGGCTCCTCCTATTATTGGGGTTAATTTACTTATTTTTTTCAAATTGATGTCTGAAAATATAATGTACATACACATATACATATTTAGCTACCACTCCTAGAACTATGGCAGTCGCGTTATTATTTTCTAAGGTGAATAAATCTATTGCATCTTGAATTTTGCGAAGACATTTGCCGAAGAATTTGAATTTGAATTGAAGAATCAGAATTTTCCGAAGACATGTATATATATATATATATATATATATATATATATATATATATATATATATATATATATATATATATATATATATATATATATATATATATATATATATATATATGTATATATATATATATGTACATATGTATGTGTGTATATACCAGGGCTG
This sequence comes from Arctopsyche grandis, assembly GCF_051622035.1. Lineage (NCBI taxonomy): Eukaryota > Metazoa > Arthropoda > Insecta > Trichoptera > Hydropsychidae > Arctopsyche > Arctopsyche grandis. The sequence goes on along the minus strand of NC_135355.1, from coordinate 21,123,286 downwards.
TGGAGTCGGTTCAAAATTTACCGACTCTGAGTCCGACTACAAACTCTGAAGAGTCGGGAGTTTGAAGTTGGAGTCAGAGTTTAGAGAACAGAGTTTAGAATTTAGAGAAATTTAATGATTTTAGTGAAATCGACTCTTTTGCATATAAAATTATTAGGAATTAAAATAATAGCGATTTCCTTTAAGCTGCACGCGTGCGCGGATTCATACACATACAAATTCATTTAATAAAAGAATGAGAGCAAAGATTAAATTAAAAAAAAACCTAAGCATATAAAATTATTTTTATTTATTCTTTTAATTTATACCAGGAAGGCCTAATAGGTAACCTAACAGGTACATTCGATACAGGTATTATACAAAGTAAATTCAAGAATTATTAGTATTCTACAAAGGAAATGGCAGACTGATAGGAAACTTTTGACCTGGAGTCATAAAATCCAAGGTCTGGCCAGCAGAGACCAGTGGGATTTGAACCTGTGACCACTTTGTGCAAAGCATTATATCTAACCACTAGTCTATTTTGCTGGTTTTATTTAAAATATATGTCCAATTCAACGATTTTATTTGTAATGTAATTAAAATTCATGATTTTTATGAAGAAATTTTTAAATTTTAATTTATTAGTGGATTCACTAGTTGAAACATACTATAATACTACTAATAAAAGAAAATATTAAAAAGGATTTGAAGTCGGTTGATTTTTTACGACTCCGACTATGACTTCACCACCCTGGTATTATACATACAATTTTTATGAAAATTTGTAGTGATTATGATACAAAAGAGATTCATGATGTTGCGCTGACAAAACGATTCTTCATGTGAGTTGGTCTTATTAAATATACAATTTACGATCAAGATACCAATGATAATAATCAGATATTATTATCATTGGTATTTTATATAAATTTGACAAATTTTAGTTCAATTTATTTATAACGAGACGGAAAACGGCAGGTATTTTACTCATATTATATTTCGTCGGTCTGAAGTCTTATCGAAAGCCGCTTTGAAAATTTTTCTACAATACGAATGCTTCTGCAATTTCATCGAATAACAAAAGGCAAACACTGCTTTGAAGTTGGCTTGATAAACATTTTATGCGTACATTATGTGCATTCAGTGTGATTTTTATTTTATTTAGCATATTGGCGAAGTGATGAAAGATATTTCAAAAAATATATATCATAGACCACTCTAAATTGCTTTAATGATTTTTTAATTCGGAAATTGTATTGTAATTTCGCGGGAAGACCTTCATCCAGATTGGCACTGGCGATAACGATGGCAAAAAATCGAAAAACAAAGGGGCATTTGCACCAGTTGTACAATCAAAAAAGACCTCAGATGTATTTTCATCGCTCGCTCGCACTAAGTGTTGCATACTTCCGTTTCCGCAACACAATTCACTGTTCCTTTTGCAAAACGTGTTTTTAACTTGTTATAATAACATTTGCATAAAGGTCAACAGTGACTGACTTCCGATTGACCTTTGCAGCAAAACAGCCTCGCAAAGCTAAAGCAAATAGATTTTTGAGTGGGTATAGTAATAAAAAAATGGAATCGATCCACTTTCGAACGAGATCTGTCGTGCGCCAATATTCATGTAATATTTTGTAATTAAAGCTTGCGGGCATACGTTATTTTATGTAAATTTCTGATAGTATCGATAAAAACCACGATATGTCACGATAAAAACCTTCGATACCGGAAATATTCAACGTTTTTTATCACAACAATGTCATGTTCGTAAAAACGTTTTCATTTTCATTTTTCCGGCGAGGGAAAAAATTGATACGCATCGTATAATATGTACGGGGATATCTGTGTATTTTCAGCGCTAAAAGGTACATTTTTTTGAAAGCTCTCATCTAGCGTATGTACCTATGTCGAGATGAAGAATTGCCGTTTTACACATTTCCTTATAAAAAGTCACACGACAAATTCCCCACTTACCTGCGAATCCATAAAAGTCAGCGGTTATAAAATTAAAAAAAATTCATTCGCTTTTTGCTATAAGTAAATCACTTTAATGAATGTTTCAAAATTATTTATTACAGGCAGATCGACATACCGGATTCTATATAACATATTTAAATATCCATCATGTTATCAAATATTTATTTTATCTATGTATGTATGTGTATACATAGGTTTATCACTTCATCTTGAGATTTTGTCTGATTCGTACTCAGTATCTATCTGCTTACAAATCTGCAAAATCTGATCTGATTCCATTTTAATCATTACTAGAAAATGTATCCAGATATATGCATACTTAAATCTACTGACTAAACTATTCTTATATCTAATTATATCTAACTATTGTTACGTACGCCGCGGATTGAGCGAATTGCACTTAGACCAACGGATATCTGTTATCGGATTAACTAAATGCATGCACTTACTTCCAAAGATTATATCTGGACTCTAAGTGCATTTAGGCTAAACAATGACCGTTATTAGTTATTTCTCAGAATCGGTACGGGAAGACCCAATGTCTTGGAAATACATATCCGAATACGTGACTATACAACAGGTAAACAGATTAGGCGTCCTGAGAGATCTACCCTTTATAAGGCGGTACGTAGGCGATATAATGCATTCTGGACTTAGCAGTGACACTGCGTGTATCTCCTTAATCATCAATAAATGCTGTGAAACGACTGTTGGCTTTTATTTGGATCCTCCACCCACCCCTACGCAACACTATTATATATTAATTTCACTCGACTTCAAGATAATGATACAAGTGTAAAACAGTTGACGAGCTGTCATCAAGAGACGCCATTTTAAGTGACGTCGATACGTCAATTGTTGAAGACGAAAATCGCTAGCGTATATCCACGAAGGACTTAAACCAACGGCCATAAATCATCGTCCTTCATCACAATGGACAAGTTGCTCCCGAGAAGTTGGGTGAAAGTTTCCCATAAGAAAAACGGTCCAGGGGTGGCCGATAGCACCTACCCCTTCTCGACCCCACAGCCCCGCAACATCGAACCATATTATTAATTACGCTCTTCATCGCCCACTCCTATCCCACCCACAATAAACTTCACATCCAGCCTTGTCACCCACCTACTCACCCCCAAAACGCACCCTATCAGACGGATCTTTACTCTCCTCTCCACGCCAGCATGTAAGCTCAACGTGTGAGTTCACCCCCTTTTCCGTGTTCTGGACAAATTTCACGTCAACTTCTCTAACTTTGCCATTGGTACGTTTGCCAGAACGTGCGATCTTCTGGTTTTAATTTTTACCCTCAATTTTAATATATATATATATATATATATATATATATATATATATATATATATATATATATATATATATATATATATATAAACATATATGTATGTATGCATGTATGCCTTAAATAAATTTTAGTATACGCCGACTTAATATGACAGTCGCAGTGATTTGTTTTAACGATCATTGGTAAATATATACTTTTTTAATAAATTATAAATATAATAATATACCTTTAATAATTGCACATAAATAGGAATAGTGTTTGTCTTGGTTTAAATTACCTAATATTATATAAAAAATATTGAAAATGATGTATTAGGTTTTATATCATATACGAGGTTGATTATCATACATACATATAGGATCCGGATGTGAAGGATTCCAAGTGAAAAGCGCAGATTCAGTCAGAACTATTTATTATAACATGTCGTCGGGCTTGTTCTCTAACCTCGAGTTCTTCATCATCCCACTTGAACTCTTCTATTAGCTTCTGCTTCAAGGTAGTCCATGATCTAAGTATCCCTTCTGTATCCGGGAACATTTTCGCTGTTCCTACGCAATATACTCTCCCGTAGACCATTTGCTGCAGGGGCGTCCAGTGGAAGAACTTCGCAAATTCTTCCATGCGCTCAATCCACTGGCTGATTGGCACACCGCCAATTCCCTTAAACCGTGGTGCGTAAGTCTCGAATGTATCTCTATCGAAATATGGCACTTCGTCTTCTTCTTCCTCTTCATCCTTGTCGTCATCATCGTCTAAGTCCGCGAACCTTTGCATCTCCCGACGTACTACTGACGCTGCCACTGGCGGTGTCATCTTCCTCGTCATGGATATCATTGTGGCGTATCGTGGTCGCCGTCGTGACGTCACCCACGTCATCGGCGTCTTTTTCATGCACGTCCGCGTTCTAGCTGTCATCGCGCGTCCTTAACCTCAACTGTCACAATTCCGCATCGTCGTCTGACCGCTCCTGGCTGTCACTGGAGTGTCTTCGGGCATCCCGGACGAGCCCCCAAATATAGGATCCGGATGTGAAGGATTCCAAGTGAAAAGCGCAGATTCAGTCAGAACTATTTATTATAGCATGTCGTCGGGCTTGTTCTCCAACAAGTGACCATAACAACACGCATCCGGTCTCTCCCATGCATACCACACACACTTTATCCCTAGCAGTTTGGCCAACCACACATACGGCTCGGCTCGTTTAAAAATCATTCCTATATACATATGTACTTATGTATGTATTTATGTAGGGAGCGAGGGATTTTAATGAATGTACGCGGATTAGATCAAACGGCGTTTACTATGAGTCTTGACATTATGCCTAAAGTGTTTCATACACAGTTATTCATATACATAGCTAGTTCCTAAACACTCTGCATATACACATTATGCGGGTTTGCTACAAATCGCTGCAAATGACGCGGCTGCATGCTCATTTCGATTTCAAAATTCGCGACTGTTTGAATTTAAGCATGTACCTACGAAAGGCGATATATTCATTGGATCGTGCAGATGACATTTCGATGTGCATTGATGATTGGCAATTATTAAAATCTAGTTCGATCTTTCTGGCAAGTTTAAAAGAACAAAAGTCGAGAAAAAAGTATCAGGATCACAAGACAGTATTTGCCAATACAATGCTTTTGAGAAATCGAGGGACCGTGACCACACCAAACGCTGGTAACTGCTCTCATTGGTTGGGTAATGTTATGGCTTAGGCAATCAGTAAGTTTCCCGGCGTGACATGCTCCATACAACTGCATACATTTAATCTGATCGCGCAACAAAGTCACCCAGTGCGGCCCGAATTCATAATCTTACTTTTGTGTTATTAAAATTGCAGAATGGTATACGTTATTTTTCCTGGATAGATTAAATCTAATTCCAGATATAAATCAAACATAAAATATACAAAAATATATTTGTTGAGAAAAAAAATGTAAAAAACATGTGTCATTAAAGTAAATCATATATCTACTTTAAGTATGTACATACATACATATGTATATCTACCAGAGTCTAATAGCATAAAAATAAATAAATAAAAAATGAACAAAGTATTATTTTCATAATATATGAAATATTCCAATTTAATGAAATATTCCAATTAACAACTTTTTCATCAGGTGAAAAAATCTACAAGCTCCAGATTCGACAAAGTCTATTAACGAAACGTGTTCAAAGTTCGGCCGTACGATGGAAGAAAAAAAGTCGACAAAAAGTAAAGAAAGTATTCTATGTACATGCCATGTGGGCACGCGATTCATGTTTTTCTTTATCTTTCAAAGTTAATCTTGGCGACGAAATGTGGGTCTCAATTACATGTTATACGCGTAAGCGTGTATTCCTTAACATAAAACATACGTATAAATATTTGTATTTCGCTTATTGGTTGAGAAGCTGTGTGATAAGTGCGTCTACGGTATGTGGGTAACGACGTGATAACGTGACGACCAATTCAAAGATACATACATATATCAAAAACCGAAAAAAGCGCAAAAGGCAATTGAAACAAAGCAATTTATAAGATGAGTTTGAAGTATAAAATACTTAATTATAAAATTCAATTAAACGTTAAATTATATTCGAAAGCGTTGATGGTTTTTGTCAGTTGTATTGTAGTGGAGTAACATAGTTCCACAATCCTCAACGGTATAAGGTCTGTTGCATTCCAGACATATCTGTTAAACTTTGCTGGCAACTGTGTGATGCTAAGATTCCTACTGAACAAATGTATCGTACCCTGAAGTGTTCCATTATAGTATTGTATGTACATACATACATACATATGTACATAGTACGACTAGTCATAACATAACGCTGTCGCCATTGTTTTGCGGTCAGTCCTTGCTCAAGACCAGCAATACAATCGAACTAACACAGTATGAATGTACATCTGTATACCCCACCCCGTATACAACTTTGAAACTATTCTCATTATTAGATGTGTCTTTATATACGACCAATATCTAACGTACATACATACATATGTACATATATCACTGAAACGCGATTTCGTACAAATTCAACGTAGAAGATAGACCGAAGTTTCTACATAGATATATAGTTTTACCACAAAACAAGAATTTTTTCTTCTTTTCAAATGAGATTGCACATTTTATTACAAATTATTACATGGTTGCGTAATAATTATACACAGGTACGTATTGTAATACTATAACAAAAGAAAATATCATATTACGATTTCGAAGTATAAGACTTTTATTAAAGAAATATATAATTGAATTAATTATAAATGGCGGATTTAACACTTTACGGTCCGCTCACGCGTATATGCGTGAATAAAAACTTTGAGTAAAAGTCCGCTCACGCGTATATGCGTGAATAAAAACTTTGCGCAAACGTCCGGTCACGCGTATATACGTGAATAAAATTAGCTTGCGCTTTGAGTACATACACGCACACAAAAGCAAATTCCCATACATATATGTATGCATACATATCTTTATGTGTGTATGTATATCTAAATGTATTTATTTTAACGCTGAGATGATCTCATTATCGGTTAAAGGTCATCTGAAAATCTTGATTTACTTTTTTTATATAATAAAATTTTTGAATTGAGAAAAAAAATTTAAAATATTCTCATCATCTTAACGATATAATTAATTGCAAAATTTAAAATGTAATAATTTTTTGTACCAAGGTAACCATCCTTTTTTTAAAGAAAAAAATTTTTGAAGTGGGAAAAAAAATCTAAAAATATAGCACCGTCTTTTAGCTATAAATAATTGTAAAAATTAAAATAAAATAATTTTTTGGACTGGGGTGACCAAACTTTTTTTATACAACAAAATCAGAAAAAAAAGAAAAATTATTAAAATCATTTTTGGGCTATAAATGATTGCAAAATTTTAAATATAATAATATTTTGACTAGGGTAACCAGCCTTTTTTTATTCAAAAAATTTGAAAATACATTTTTAAAATATTCCTATAGTTTTTATACTATAAATGATGACAAAATTTAAAATAAAATAGGTTTTTCGAGTAGGGTAACCAAACTTTTTATATAACATTTTTTTAAAGCTAGAAAACATCTAAAAATATTACCATCATCTCTGTGATATAAATTATTGCAAAATTAAAAATATGATAATCTTTTGACTAGGGTAACCAGGCTTTTTATACAACAATATTTTTCGAGCTGGAAATAAAATTTAAAAGTCTTAATGCTATAAATATTGCAAGCTTAAAATATTATTTTTGAGACAGGGCTTACCAATCTTTTCATAAAACAATTTTTAATGTGAAAAAACAATCAATATAATATGTAAGTAATGTTTAATGACAATTTATTATTATTTTAATTTAAAAAATAAATAAACTTAATTTAAATTTTAAAATTTGTATATCGTTGTAAAAAATTTGAATATTTAATAATTTTAAAATAAAATTAGATTAAATCAAGATACAGTTAATAATGTATGTATGTTTAACTTTAAGCGAGAAAAAATCCAAAAATATTTCCATCGTTTAAATGCTTTCAATTATTCTAAAATTTAAAATAAAAAAATAAAATACTATAATTTTTTGACTACAGTAACCAGCCTTTTTTATACAACAAAAAAAATATTTAAATATTCCCACCGTTCTTATACAAAATTTAAAATAAAATAGATTTTCATTTAAATTTCAATTAAAAAAATTCGTTGTATAAAAAAGGCTGGTTACCCTAATAAAATTTATAGTATATTAAATTTTAATCATAAAGATGATGGGAATATTTTGAGATGTTTTCTGACTTTAAAAAAATTTGTTGTATAACAAGGTTGGTTGCCCTAGTCAAAAAATCTATTTTATTTTAAATTTTGCATAGGGACGATGGGAATATTTTTCGATTTTAATCTCACTACAAATATTTTGCTGTATAAAAATGCCTGGTTACCATAATCAAAATTTATAGTATTTTAAATTTTAATCATAAAGAAGATGGGAATATTTGTAGATGTTTTCTCGCTTAAAAAAAATGTATAAAAAGGATGGTTACCTTAGTCCAAAAAATAACAATGAGAATATTTTTAGATTTTATTTACAACTTGAAAATATTGTTGCGTAGGGGTGGGTGGAGGATCCAAGTAAAAGGCCAAAGTCGTTTCACAGCATTTATTGGTGATTAAGGAGATACACGCACTGGCAGTGCTCCGTCCAGAATGTCTTGATATCGCCTAAGTACCGCCTTATAACGGATAGGTCTCTCAGGGCATCTTCAACGTCCGATTTGCTTGCCTATTGTTATGGTCACGTACTAGATGTCCCACGCTACCGCTGTGGGTTCTGAGAACTCTACCGGAATGCGACCCCGAGTTACCGCTACTCCTGCATTCGGGGGAGATAATCCTCGAAACCAATTATAACGGTCACACAGTCTCTGGGATGCTACTCGGCCTAATCCGATTGCACTTACTCGGCCTAATCCGAGTGTACGTAACAATATTTTTTGTATAAAAAAAGGCTGGTTACCCTAGTCAATATTTGATCATATTTTAAATATTGCAACTTCTTCAGTGGAATTCATCATTGGTGAGTATGAATGTAAGTAATTAAAAATATGGTTTGTACGTTCAACCAGCTCACTCACTTCTGGGGTATGCTGGTATCACTTCTGGGGTATGGTGGATGCTGGTGTTGTCTAACACTAACCATACTTTTTCAAGATTAATACTTAATCTTTAAGAAACATCGAACTTAATATATATATTTGTATATTTGTATGTGACGAACGATCAACCATCAACCAGTATGGGGAACAATTTTTTTTTTTTCATTTTTTTCATATTTTTAATTTTTTTGTAATTTTTCATTTTTTTCAGTTATTTCATTTTGTTCAGTTTTTTTCAGCTTTTTTCATATTTTTCATTTTTTTCATATTTTTCATATTTTTCATATTTTTAATTTTTTCATTTTTTTCATTTTTTTCATTTTTTTCAGTTTTTTTATTTTTTTCATTTTTTTCAGTTTTTTCATATTTTTCATTTTTTTCATATTTTTCATTTTTGTGCTACGGGCGCCGGGGACGCTGGGGGCTCCGGGGGCGAAGCCTTCGAGGTGCCGAAGGCATCGGGGGCGCTGGGCGCTGGGCCGGAGGGCGCTCGGGGCAAAGGCGTCAGGGCGTCGGCGATGCACAAAGCGTAATTCGTAATCACTTCGTAATTTGTCATTCGTAATTCGTGCATCAATTTCTTTCCGCAACCAGTCGATTCAATATCTTTAACTTTATTTTTATTCGAGTTTCAATTCCTTTTCGAAACCACCCGTTGAAATCAACGGGTCCAACACTAGTATATTATATTATCCAGCATTACACGCAGTGGCGATGCTAGGAGTTATGGGCTCTCAACAAAATGTATCCAAGGCCCCTCTCGCGCCTTCCCTCCATAAACCAGATTTTTATTGATACGAGATGAAATAGTTAAAATTGTTTAACCATTAGTATAATAATTCTACAAAAAAAATAATTACAATTAGCTCACCGATTTTAAAAATTCATCTTTCTTCATTTAAGGTTTGCAAAAAGTTGTCATTATGAGTTGGTGAATTTAATGAGTTTCCATGTGCCGGGTAGATCAATTAGATGTAACCATCATCTATATATATATACATCTATATATATATATATATATATATATATATATATATATATATATATATATATATATATATATATATATATATATATATATATATATATATATATATATATATGTGTGTGTGTATATATGTATATGTGTATATATATAGTTCATTACTAAGTGAAATCTTGACATAGCTGAGTTCAATGAATAATTAATTGGTGGTGAAACAACAAACAATAAGTGGACTTGGGAGAGTCCTAAAGAAGACAGAAACGAAATAGATTTCATCCTAACAAATGCCCTGCACTCCGTTAAAGACGTTAGTGTTTTAAGTAAAGTAGATATAGGTAGCGATCACAGATTAGTCCGGGCCAAGATGGCCATTAATATAAACTGCGAACGTAGGAAATTAATAAATAAATGCAGTAGATCTCCAGACTTCGCTCAACTAAGGGCTAGGAAAAAGGAATTCGAACTCGAACTTGGAAATAGATACGAGAAATTAAACCCAGAAGCAGACATAGAGGAATTGAACACTGTAATTAGTTCGGTTCTAACCTCAACAGGTAAGAAATTAGGTGGATTCAGGAAACAGATTAAGTTAAGCAAAATTTCAGCGGAAACAAAAAACCTAATTAAGCATAAAAGGAATTTAGATAGGGATAATAATAAGCAAGAATACAATCTAGTAAGTAAGGAAATTAAAAAGAGAATAGTCAGGGATGTCAGGGATTTTAACAGCAAGCTAATATAAAATACCATTAAGAATAACCGTAGCCTGAAAAAGTGCAAACAGGATCTTTTCTTAGGCAAAAACCAAATGATCGCAATCAGATCAGAGAGCGGAGTAATAATTAGGAATAGAGAAGAAATCATAGACAGAGTTTACACGTTCTATGCAAAACTATACGAGAACAACAACGGTCAATTCCCCGCTCTGGAATCGACACACGGCCAAAGGGTTCCTGCAGTATTGCCTAGCGAAGTAGAGGCCGCGCTAAAAACTGCAAAGAATGGTAAAACTCCAGGGGAAGATAATATTCCCATTGACTTACTAAAATGTGGCGGCTCCCCCCTAAATAATATCTTAGCTAGGCTTTTCAGCAAATGCATCCAGAACCAAGCTATACCAGAAGGATGGAATAACGCAACTATCATCTTAATACACAAAAAAGGTGATAATAGCGATATCAAGAACTACCGACCCATTAGTTTACTTTCAGCGGTCTACAAGCTCTTCACGAAGGTTATTACAGAAAGGCTGAAGAATATCCTCGACGAGAACCAACCTATAGAACAGGCAGGATTTAGGGCAAATTTCAGCTCAATGGACCACCTCCAAGTAGTTGGCGAACTAATCGAACGCGCCAACGAATATCAACGGCCATTGTGCCTAGGTTTCGTCGATTATGAGAAAGCCTTCGATACAGTTAGCCACAATGCAGTACTTAACGCTCTACAAACACAGGGAGTACCGGAACCCTATGTGGGGCTGTTAGCTGCAATATATAAGAATGCCACAGCTTCGGTTAAATTTTTTTCAGGTACAGATAGATTTAGCATAGGAAAAGGAGAAAGACAAGGAGATACAATCTCGCCCAAGTTATTCAATGCGGTGCTTGAGGGAGTTTTCAGGAACTTGGAGTGGGACACAGCCGGAGTAAGCATCAACGGTCGTTTCTTGAATCACCTTCGGTTCGCAGACGATATAGTTTTAATAGCTCGTGATTCAGCTGAACCACTTAACAGACTAACACAGCTGGACAGGGAAAGTAGAAAAGTAGGATTAAAAATTAACGTAGATAAGACCAAACTAATGTTCTATAGTTATTGCATGCCTGATAGCATCCCATTAGATGATAAACCAGTAGAAGTAGTAAATAATTATTTATATTTAGGTCAAATAATTGACATGTCTGGTAGTAAAGATGAAGAGATAAAGAGACGTATGAAATTAGGATGGAGTGCATTTGGACGGATGAATGCTGTTTTTAAATAAAAAATGCCACTCTGCCTGAAGAAAAAGATCTTTGATCAATGCGTTTTGCCAGTGATGACGTATGGATGTGAAACTTGGACACTGAACACCAAGATGCTACATAAAATCCAATGCACTCAAAGAAGTATGGAGCGCTGTATGCTTGGCATAACGAGGAAAGACAGAAAGCGGAACACGTGGGTGAGAAGCATGACAAGGGTAGTGGACATAGTGGATAGAGTGAAGAGATTGAAATGGCAATGGGCGGGTCACGTAGCTAGGAGGATGGACGAAAGGTGGACAAAAGAAGTGCTTGAATGGTACCCGAGAGAAGGCAAAAGAGTAAAAGGAAGACCGCAAGGAAGATGGGTGAACGAAATTAGGAAAATGTGCGGAATGAGATGGATGAGTGTTGCGCAAAACAGAGACGAGTGGAAGCGTGTTGGAGAGGCCTTCATCCAGCAGTGGATGGCGAATGGCTGTATATGTATATATATATATATATATATATATATATATATATATATATATATATATATATATATATATATATATGTGAGTGTCTATATATGTATATGTGTATATATATATATATATATATATATATATATATATATATATATATATGTGAGTGTCTATATATGTATATGTGTATATATATAGTTATATATATATATATATATATATATATATATATATATATATATATATATATATATATATATATATATACATATATCTATATATATATATATATATATATATATATATATATATATATATATATATATATATATATATATATATATATATATATATATATATATATATATATATATATATATATTGTCTTATTCGTACTGCTGTTATGCTACGTGCGGTTGCCGGTCTGCGTTGTGCTAGTATAAACAAACCTTTACTGGTAAAATCCATGTGTACTATGAATGGACAAATCTCAATACAATATGGATATATTTGTTCTCGATGGGTGATATTATTAATTCGTTGTTTTTTTTATTTTTTACTCCTGTCCAGTGTAATCAAAATAAATGGTGTCTTTAATAAATTGATAAATAGGAAAAAAAATTGCAGTAATATATTTTTATTGTATGATACTTATTTTCAATTAAAACACTTCCAATAATATCATTTACATTGAGATTTCATTCTTATACATAATGCACATACAATGTTAACATTTTACTTATGTATATGATTTGATTATGTATGTCATGTCAGATGTTACATGTAAACTATCAATTGACCAAAAAATTGTTGTTGTCTGACTATTTTAACCCTCAAATCAATTTTCAATCACCTGATTAGCTGTACTTTTGACTACGAGAGTCTCTACAAACCTGCTATCATATGTATGTATTTATTTGCACTCCATTGTATAATATATTTTTACTTTTTTTATTCGTGCTCTACATACATACTATTACAACTATTTACAGTATTGAATTGCATTTGAGGTTGTCGAAATTCAAATAATTATATTATCATGTATTAATTTACCAATAAACATATACCATTTAATACACAAATACGTAGACATTTAATATTTTGATTATTCTGATTTTTTCAGTGTTATAGACATTTAATTTCACGGTAACGCTATTCATAATATAAATTGAAGTCGTTACAATCTATCAGGGTATAATACTGCTTTAAATTGTTCCAATAAGTCCTCGTTACATACATATTATGTCAATTACATTGAATCAATATGAACAAAGTTTTATCATTTTTTCACATGCTATATAAATATACTTATTTATAAATTATACATATATTTAATCAAATGATCAGCACCTTTAATTTATAAATGGACAATTTTTTATAAGAATTTTACCAAATTGAATATCGATTAACGACATATGTAAATATAACATTTTTTACGATAGAAAAATTTATTCGAATTTTAATTTGAATGTGTCCCAATATTTTTTCCAACAAATTTAAAAATTAAATAGCTTTGATCATCAGGTCATGTATTCGTATACAGTATTCACTACAAAATATTAAATCAACCCACAAAATAATCAATAAATGACACTTATTATTTTTAATACTGTTATACATTACCAAAGAGTAACGTACGGATAATTGGAGATATAATATCATTAATGTAATTCAATATATTTAGGTACGTGATTTGAAAACATTTAATCTACGATTGTGAATTTCTCATACGGTATCTGTTCAATTTCTCAACGGAACGGACCCAAATAAACACGTACATACATGCATACATTCATCAACACCGTTTTACGTTACAAATATGAGATACAATTATCGGTATATTTAATATACGGAAATGGAATCACAGCAATAGCATACATGTCATCAGATTCGACTGGGCCCTTCAGAACTCTATCTTCCATAAATCGCTGGAGGGTGTGTCTTGGTGCGATCAGGTGTTCCCATTCTTCCCGTGCTTCTGAGAATGGGGTGGATGAGGGGGTAGAGGTGGCCCATGGGCAGCGATATCCTCCCTGAAGGCCAAAAAGCCCAATTGTGCGTGTGAGGCTTCGTTCAAAGCCCTAGACCTGATGCAGGCCCTGTATTGGTCCGCCGATAATTTCTGCCCTCCCGGTCCACCTGAACACACCTGAAATATAAATTCTATTTTAGAACACCAATTATTGAGCTTGTAATATAATAGTCGATAATAATTTAATTGGACGATAATGAAATCTTCGGATCGCTCAAGTCTTTCCGATCGAACCCATGAGAATCGGTCAAGGGTTGTTGAATATAAGCGTAATAACGTATTACACAGTCTAAATGCTTCAAATTGGTTTAAGTCTATAGGGATTTTACGTACGAAATAAATACTATATAACAGTAGCGTTCCGTGAAAACCTCTGTTTTGTCACCCAGATTTACTTACGTGAGTGCGAGCAGGGTACAAGGAGATTTTGTATGACGTCACCTAGTCCTTTTGTATCCTTTTCTCGCACACGTAAGCAAAGCTGTGCGATAATAATAAAAATAGGGAGATTTCCACGACATGCCACCGGTATATACAGGTCCAATTAGAGGGGAGGGGGAGTCGGGGTAAAATTCTACTCGAGGGGCCCCGTGTCGAAAATCGTACCTGTCATATCATATTTTCTTATTTAATTATTTAAAAAAAATAACAACCAATATATATATAATATGTAGGTATTTTTCTAATAATTCTGATAGATTTTTGGCATATTAAAAATGGTTCTATGACACTTACCCCCTGGACAGATACCCCCCGGACACAGACCCCCGGTCAAAATCCCCCCAAAAATCAACATTAGCCCCCCGTGCAAATAACCCCCCGGGTGAAGGATAAAAATATTTTATACAAATTGACAGTGTCTTTAATAAAAAGTCAGTATCAATGCTAATTTATTGCAGCCAGAATAATACATATTCAAAAATACAGATATTAATAATATGTACATACATACATACATATATCAGAATCTTTATAAATAATCAATAATAAAAAATCAGTAATCAATAATAATAATTTAAAATATACAAATTCCAAAATCAATTGTGTTTTAATCTCTTCTTTTTCTCGATTTTACAAATTCCATCATGGATAGTCTTTAAATATTTAAAATATAATATTAATAATATAACAATAATATATACTTCTATTAAAAATTACTTTCAATACCACAGAACGGAAACGCTAACTGGTGACTGAAAGTCTTTTAAATTGATATTTATTGTATTTACAACAATAAATTGATATGAAATATTCTTTATAAATTGAAATTAAATATGCTCTACCACACTTAATTTATTCTTATTTATTACTATTAAGTTATTAATTATTTATTACTATTTTTAAAAATTTTTTATCCATGGCGGGGGTTATTTGCACGGGAGGTTAATGTCTAGGGGTCTTTTGACCGGGGCTATGTGTCTGGGGGGTATGTGTCCAGGGGGTACATGTCTAGATACCATTAAAAATATATGTATAAGACCTTTTATTTAGTTTTTCATAGGGCCCGG
Organism: Arctopsyche grandis; assembly: GCF_051622035.1. NCBI lineage: Eukaryota > Metazoa > Arthropoda > Insecta > Trichoptera > Hydropsychidae > Arctopsyche > Arctopsyche grandis. The sequence continues at coordinate 21,107,446 of NC_135355.1, read as the reverse complement.
GATTTCTCTCGGCGGCCCTGTGTATATATGTACATACATACATATTTGTTGTACATTAGTAGTTATGTTTGTATGAATCACATACAAACATATACATATGTATATGTATCACATGCCAGCTGACAAAACTTTGGACAGACGTCTTTGATGATTTTAAATAAGTGATTCACAAAATTTTATAGCTTCCGTCAAGAGAAAAAGTATAGGTATACGAGAAGATAATACCTATAAATATTCCGCAATCACAATGTAATCATTATATTATACATACATATTTAAATATGTACATAGATTATCTATGTAATTTGTTTGTTTTTGGTTACTTTTTAAAATATAATAAACTAGCTAAAATCGATGACCAGTCAGTCAAAGATATGGATGAACTAAATATAACAACGAAGACGTAAATCCGTCTGGTACGTTTTCCGTGCGAGACTTACGCTGAAAACGAGAGAAAAACTTCATCCTCAAAGAGTTGACAGTTTCAGAGAGACTTTCCACAACACATGAAAAGGGATTCTTTCCAACTTTGGCCATATTACCAGGAAAATGTGGCGAGTCTCGAGTTGTTACTGGAACACTAGAAGGAAGGCGAGCAAGAGGGCGGTTTTCCACAAGATGGTCAGATCAAATTAAAGAACTAACGTGATCGTTCCTAAATATATACTCGTACATAGTGCATTTAACTTGGCACAGCATCTGGAGGAATGGAGGTGATTTTTTGTCATCAAATCCCGGATGACAAGAAATTACCATGACGCTCAGCATTGAGCAAAACAAGAAATAATTAATAAAAATAATTACATATTTATGTAAATATTATAAAAAACTACCCGTATATGTAAATGATACTCAGTATTGAAATTTGATACGTCACGATAGCATTTTATTATTTTAATCATCGCACAGTTTATGTGAAGGGAATTGATAACAACTCGAAAATATCGTATTTGTCGCGACCCCAGAAGAAATAATTCAGAATTCAATCGGAGCTCGGGGCTATATTGAAAATCGCAGTAAGTGACCAGAAGCGGAAGTAAAAAAGTAGTACTATGGTGGAAGAAATATGACTTTATGGCGGATACCGAGAGATTTAGAACGATGGGGATAATAGAATGTCGCGTCTCTCCCTCTGCGGCGAGTTTTCTCTTGCGGTGCGGAGGATAGTGGGTGTATGGAAAATGCGAGGAAGTGATGGGGGTGTATAATGGGAAAGTTCCATAACTTAATATGGGCTGCAGTCAGGGGCGGTCAACTGGAGGAGTCGGCAAACCGACAATGTATCATATTTTAAAATAAAATTTAAGCCCACTAAATATGTACATATGTACATACGGGTCTACCTCACGGGACCGAAAGTAAAACGCCCGAAAACGCAAATATCGGAAGGCAAAGATCGAAAATCGAAAGATCTTAAGTCGAACGATAAAAAAAGAGTCTCTCCCCCCCCCTGTCGTACATACTCACTTAATTTGCGCGAGCAAGATACAACAGGAACAAGAGGAACAGGCTTTTCCTCCCGTATTCTGCGCACGCACATTAAACAAGGCTGTATGACAAAAAGAGAGATTAAGATCTTCCGATTTTCGATCTTTGCCTTCCGATATTTGCGTTTTCGGGCGTTTCACTTTCGGTCCCGTGAGGGAGAGGGATATATATATATATATATATATATATATATATATATATATATATATATATATATATATATATATATATATACCTAGGATGACTATCTGACAAAGCTGACCACAGAGAAGAGTCTATGGCGGTAAGAACTCACTCCTTGAATGGAAATCTCTCTCAAGTACCGCCTTTTTCTCAACACATCTTGGATAAATGCGAGAAAAATAATATCCAAACCTCCAACAAGGTAAGAGTGACGATGGATGATAGCTTAGCTAATAGAAACCTGTATTTAGCCACGTACAATGTAAGAACGTTATCGAGTGAAGGAAGTGTGCTTGCATTAGAGAATGAATTAGAAAGTATCAAATGGGATTTAGTAGGACTTAGCGAAGTAAGACGAAAACAGCAAAACCAAATAATCCTAAAAAGTGGTAACTGTCTCTACTGGAGAGGGCTACCAAATGGTAGAATAGGAGGAGTAGGGTTTCTTATCAATAAGAGAATAGAAAGAAATATTATAGAAATAAGCGACATATCGGAACGTATATGCTATATAGTATTAAGAATCTCGAGCAGGTACACTTGTCAAATCTTCCAAGTGTACGCCCCCACATCTAGCCACCCAGACGAGGAAATAGAAGACTTCTACGAAAAAATACAGGGCGCATACGATAATAGCCGTCACCACTTTAAAATAATCATGGGCGACTTTAACGCAAAAATAGGACAAAAGGCAAATACAGAAAGAGCAGTAGGCAATTTTGGTACCGGCCAAAGAAACGACAGAGGCGATCGCCTCATAGAATTCGCAGAACACAACAGGCTCTTTATCACTAATTCATTTTTCAGGAAAAACACCAACAATAAGTGGACTTGGGAGAGTCCTAAAGGAGACAGAAACGAAATAGATTTCATCCTAACAAATGCCCTGCACTCCGTTAAAGACGTTAGTGTTTTAAGTAAAGTAGATATAGGTAGCGATCACAGATTAGTCCGTGCCAAGATGGCCATTAATATAAATTGCGAACGTAGGAAATTAATAAAAGGATGCAGTAACTTTCCAGATTTCGCTCAACTAAGGTCTAGGAAAACGGAATTCGAACTCGAACTTGGAAATCGATACGGGAAATTAAACCCAGAAGCAGACATCGAGGAATTGAACACTGTAATTAGTTCGGTTCTAACCTCAACAGGGAAGAAATTAGTTGGATTCAGGAAACAGATTAAGGTAAGCAAAATTTCAGAGGAAACCAAAAATCTAATTAAGCATAAAAGGAAATTAGATAGGGATAATAATAAGCAAGAATACAATCTAGTAAATAAGGAAATTAAGAAGAGAATAGTCAGGGATGTCAGGGATTTTAACAGCAAGATAATAGAAAATACAATTAAGAATAACCGTAGCCTGAAAAAGTGCAAACAAGATCTTTTCTTAGGCAAAAACCAAATGATCGCAATCAGATCAGAGAGCGGAGTAATAATTAGGAATAGAGAAGAGATCATAGACAGAGTTTATACGTTCTATGCAAAACTTTACGAGAGCAACAACGGTCAATTTCCCGCTCCGGAATCGACACACGGCCAAAGGGTTCCTGCAGTATTGCCTAGCGAAGTAGAGGCCGCGCTAAAAACTGCAAAGAACGGTAAAACCCCAGGGGAAGATAATATTCCCATTGACTTACTAAAATGTGGCGGCCCCCCCTAATTAATATCTTAGCTAGGCTTTTCAGCAAATGCATCCAGAACCAAGCTATACCAGAAGGATGGAATAACGCAACTATCATTTTAATACACAAAAAAGGCGACAAAAGCGATATCAAGAACTACCGACCCATTAGTTTACTTTCAGCGATCTACAAGCTCTTCACGAAGGTTATTACAGAAAGGCTGAAGAATATCCTCGACGAGAACCAACCTATAGAGCAGGCAGGGTTTAGGGCAAATTTCAGCACAATGGACCACCTCCAAGTAGTTGGCGAACTAATCGAGCGTGCCAACGAATATCAACGGCCATTGTGCCTTGGTTTCGTCGATTATGAGAAAGCCTTCGATACAGTTAGTCATAATGCAGTACTTAACGCTCTTCAAACACAGGGAGTGCCGGAACCCTATGTGGGACTGTTAGCTGCAATATATAAGAATGCCACAGCTTCGGTTAAAATTTTTTCAGGTACAGATAGATTTAGCATAGGAAAAGGAGTAAGACAAGGAGATACAATCTCGCCCAAGTTATTCAATGCGGTGCTTGAGGGAGATTTCAGGAACTTGGATTGGGATACAGCCGGAGGAAGCATCAATGGTCGCTTCTTGAGTCACCTTCGGTTCGCAGACGATATAGTTTTAGTAGCTCGAGATTCAGCTGACCTACTTATCAGACTAACACAGCTGGACAGGGAAAGTAGAAAAGTAGGATTAAAAATTAACGTAGATAAGACTAAACTAATGTTCAATAGTTATTGCATGCCTGAGAGCATCCCCTTAGATGATAAACCAGTAGAAGTAGTAAATAATTATTTATATTTAGGTCAAATAATTGACATGTCTGGTAGTAAAGATGAAGAGATAAAGAGACGTATGAAATTAGGATGGAGTGCATTTGGACGGATGAATGCTGTTTTTAAATCAAAAATGCCACTCTGCCTGAAGAAAAGGATCTTTGATCAATGCGTTTTGCCAGTGATGACGTATGGATGTGAAACCTGGACACTGAACGCCAAGCTGCTAAACAAAATCCAATGCACTCAAAGAAGTATGGAACGCTGTATGCTTGGCATAACGAGGAAAGACAGAAAGCGGAACACGTGGGTGAGAAGCATGACAAGGGTAGTGGACATAGTGGATAGAGTGAAGAGATTGAAATGGCAATGGGCGGGTCACGTAGCTAGGAGGATGGACGAAAGGTGGACAAAAGAAGTGCTTGAATGGTACCCGAGAGAAGGCAAAAGAGTAAAAGGAAGACCGCAAGGAAGATGGGTGAACGAAATTAGAAAAATGTGCGGAATGAGATGGATGAGTGTTGCGCAAAACAGAGACGAGTGGAAGCGTGTTGGAGAGGCCTTCATCCAGCAGTGGATGGCGAATGGCTGTAGATGATGATGATGATTATATATATATATATATATATATATATATATATATATATATATATATATATATATTTTTTTTTTTATATATATATATATATATATATATATATATATATATATATATATATGTATATATATATATATATGTATGTGTGTGTGTGTATATGTATATATTTATGTGTAATTGTAATTGACCAGGAAGGCGCATTGGGTATATCTGTTAAGCTTCATGGTGTAAATATATAAATAAAATAAATAATTATATGTATATGTATGTATGTATGTACATACATTGTACATATACTTATAATGATTGTACATATGCATTTACGTAAATATACATTTGTTGGTAGGTAAGCCTCTAGAACAGTGGTTCTTAACCTGGGTTCGATCGAACCCCAGGGGTTCGGCGGAAATTCAGCAGAGCCAGGTTCAACAGCAACTTTTCAGAACAACAACGCTCTCAACGTTTTGATGTCAACAAATGGTAACGTACCCTGTTATTGACAAGAAAGCTCGGGAGATTTTCATACCGTTTGTTACAACATATCTTTGCGAGCAATCTTTTTCGAGGATGCTGGATATAAAAACGAAGAAAAGGAACAGACTTTGTTGCGAAAATGACACGAGAGTGGCACTTTCTGAACTGGTCTCTAAAAGACAACAGCAGAAGTCACACTGATTTGCAGTAAATATTCATTATTATGTTTTTGTTTTTTTTGAAAATCATGTTTTAATGGTTTTGTTCTTTGAACACAGTCATGTTGATGCACGGTTCATTTTGTGCACCAGTAAAATATATACCTATATCATATTTTATTTTTCCAATTAAGAAGGGTTCGGTCAATGCGCATATGAAACTGGTGGGGTTCAGTACCAACAAGGTTAAGAACCACTGCTCTAGAAGGATTTCTGGTTGCGATATTTGTTTGAGCTATTATTATTATTATGACACCACAACAGATCCCATCAAAGACATTCCTTAATGGGATATAAGACAAAGATTCTTTGTTTGAAAAATATTGTATATATTGTATTAATATTATATGTACATATGTATGTATGTAGATATAACATTTATTAAAAAAACTTAATTCCTGGACCATAATTAAAAAATACTTTTTGTCCTTGATTATATTATGTTGCGAACAAAAGTCTTGTCTGTTGGCACACAAGACACTTGCAAAAATAATCGCAAGAGACTCTTTTGCCGATTTGTCTACTGATAAACCTCTGCGTGAATGAACCCACGGTTATTACACGAGTACATACTTCAATTTTCTAAACTGTGTATCCTTTACCAAAAAAAAAAAAATGTTTCATACAGTGTTTTAAAATAAAGACCGTTTCATTCTATTTATAATTTACACAGAAATTTTGTCCAAGTCATGTACATATGTATATTATAGTATTTCATAAACACTTATTTTATTTGTTCATATGTAATGAGTTTTAGTGGTTCGATTTTATCAATTTACATACCTTAGGATGCCATATGTGAAAGATTCCTGGGTCTGTGGCTCTGACAACCTTCATGTGCGATCGGACGTACTTCCGATACAGCATCACGTCTTCGCCCCCCCATCCGACGATATCTTCGTCGAATCCTCGAACGTTGAGGAAATCCGATCTGCGAAACAAACATAAACCGTGCGTAAGTAAAATTTCGCATGCTGAAATAGGGCTTTCGATCAGTTTTCCACTCATGTCGTTTTCTTTTTTTTCTGCCCCCCTCCCTGCCGAAAGCCCTGTCAAACCGATGATGGTGGGCAATAAAAGCCGGTATTAGCGTGGGTCAGAGGGGTCTTCACAAGTAATCCGGCGGGGTTCTTCCGGATTCGAACCATGACACGCGCCTCACACCATCGTCCGTTTTCCGGATTAAATTTTTACGATGCCACTGTTTCATCCCGCCTCGAAACCCATTTACCAAACTTTTATAGTGGAATCGCTACGGTATTCCTTCTCACTTGAGAATTTAACACTTTCTTATCCTACCACTACCACTTATGAAACTGGTTATGATTTCATTGAAACTCCATTGAAATTATAATTTCACTGTGACAATAAAAAAATTATTTTACTCACAAAAAATCAACGATTTATTTCAATTTTGGGATCGGCTTAAAAAGCTCATCTCAGTCTCAGTTCAAATAGATTTTTCGCCGCGAAATATTGTAGTTACGGGTGATGGTAGGGGAGCTTTTACGATGTTGGAAATCCCCGTGTTCAAGCTTAAAGCGTCCCGGGTAACTGAAAGTTAAGTCAGTTTAAGTGGCCGGGGAAGATGTCACGTACTAAATGGAATTAGCGAGTGACGGGTGAAACGAGTCATTAGAAATTTTCAGGAAATAAAAAAAACTTACACTGAACTAATTCAATTGAAAAAACTTTGACTGCCCACATTCACGTACGATATCCACTGATGGAAAAAAATTTGAGTGAGATGAACAAAGGATAAATTGCTTAACAATGAAGTGTATCTTCAATTATTTGGCAGGATATTATTCCACGGTCGAAGAAAAGGTGATTTTATTACGTCCTCGTTTCCTTTCCTTTTGTGTAAACAAATACGACGCTATTCCAGAAGGACCCTCTGCCGCTCTCTCGATATTTCCTTTTTCTGCGGGTATTTTGTGCCAGTGGGTGGGGCGAGACGGTACAGGGTTTTTGTTGTAAAAATCACCAGGTCTACATCAAACGAACGAGATGCCTCTCCACGCCATTGAAAGAAAATGGCTTGTACATATTTTATAAGGGAGCATGATTGGCATTCATCTCTGGCGGTGGACCAAACCGTAGGATTTTCATAAATATTATATAATACTAGTATAATATATAGCTATCCAACATTTTGATTGAAATATTCAGTGGAGGATTCAACTACCTGTATAAATAATAATGTCTATATACATACATATGTACATCACTAATAAGAGCTATGCATATATGTATTATTACAAATGGAATTACACAAATGAAATATTAGTGTTTTGTCCGTTGATATATCACCGGGGGGGGGGGGGGGTTTAGAAAATTAGTTGATAACTATTTTAAAAACTGATATTTTACGTAAATCGTAACGTTGGTTAAACATTTCCATTGGTTTGAAATTTCTATTAAATTTACACATAAGTACATAAAATATCTGATTTCAATGCATTGGACAAAAAAATTAAATCGACGATAAGAGTTGTTCAGTTTTTAATTTAAAATACGGTTTTCAGTAAATATATTTTGCAAAAGTTTTATTTTCGTGTTGAATTCGGAGATCCAAGGTTTTTTCTACCCGTGTAGCGCTTTAATCCATTTTTCATCGTCTTCAATAAAGACGACGAAAATTTCAGCAAATTCAGCAGTCAGTTTCAAAGACGCTATTTGGGCGAGCAAAGCACAATCTTCTGCTATTGTTTCCAGATCGTTCTGATACTTCTTTCCAGATCGTTTGGTCTAGTTAAACTTAATCGTTTAAAGGGGGTATTCTAGTCTAGAAATTTGAAAAAATCGATTGTTTTTTGTTTCATATTTTCAAATATTAAACCTTTAAGAATATGTCCTTAAGAGGATTTTTCAAAATTCAAATTATTTTCGGAGATATAGCTGTTTTAGTGACGTGGCATCCTACCGGCGCGTAACGTTACCCGAAACTTTAAGCGCGTTTTTCTAGAAACTACTATTTCCAACGAGTTTGACATGATATCTCAAGTTCTAATGGACCAATTAACTTAAAATTTGGTGTGGTTCTTTTTTATATATCCTTGTATGGTCCGTACCAGATTTATGTAAAAATTTTGTTGTTTAATATTTTTAAAAAATTCAAAACTTTGAAAAAAAAGGCCAAAAAATTACTTTTTTTTTCAAACAGTTGCCATTTCGCGAAAAAATTTTTTTTTCGTAGTATGGACCATAGCGACACTCTTATTAATTAAGAATCTTTTTTTTTTTTTTTTTTCGGATGACTAGAAGGGTTGGAATCGTGTCAAGATGGAGGCACCCGTTTTTTACCTCCCCCACTTTACCAGCCTGTAATTTTTTCAATTTTTAATGTTTTTTTTTTTTTCATTTTTGTTATGTATTATTTAAATATTAATAAACATATAGTAAAGAAATGCACCGCAAAAATGTTTTTAGTTTTTTTTTTATTGAATTTTAAAAAACGCCCAAAATTTGTCCCTCTAGACTAGAATTAATAGACTTAACGTATTTTGAGCTGTATTGCGTGAACAGTTCAATTGCTATGTAATTGTAACCTGCCTCAACCCTTCAGAGTTAAGTGAAATAATTTTAAACTTCTTGTATTCACTTTACTCACTATTTTACGGCATTTTATTAATTTCCAATATCAATATAGTATGGAAACTTGCACAAGACAAAAGTTCTACTTCCGGTTGTCGGATTTTGTTCAAATTTTTTTAATTTTTTTAAAATCACTATCAGTATTATACAAATTAAATATCAAGAAAATTAGGTCACAAAACAAGGTCAAAATAAAATAATGAAATATTGTTTTAAAAAAAATACTACTTCCGGTTTACGAATTCTAACCAAAATCTTAGCAGCTCTAAGTTAGTACATAAATAATACAAATATAAATTTTCACCTTAATACGTTTAGGGGTGTGGACAGATTCGAGGCGACAACATTTTTGACCTTTCTAAGAAGAAAAAATCCCACTTCCGGTTTATTAAATTTAGTGATTTTTTTTATTGTCATCACATTAATACAAGAATTATAATTATTTTTTCGTGAAGAACACACATGTTTAAGACGTCGAAAAAAAAATTGGAAGAAAATCGAACAAGAGTAAATTGCCACTTTCGGTTGAGGGATGCTTACCAAATTTTATACATTACGTGGTATTAAGCTTAAACTGTATATATATATATAATATATATATATATATATATATATATATATATATATATATATATATATATATATATATATATATATATACATATTATAGAAATTCTTACATCACAAATTTTAATGGAATGCATATTCACCTCGTAAAAAAATATGTTTTGGGGTTTGAAGAATTAACATATATATATATATATATATATATATATATATATATATATATATATATATATATATATATATATATATATATATATATATATATATATATATATATTATATATATATATATATATATATATATATATATATATATATATATATATATATATATATATATATATATATATATATATTTATATATATGTATATGTACATACACACTTACACGTATGTAGAAAAATTGAACAAAGATAGATTGTATCTAATGGAAACAAAAGAATACATTAATGTGAAAAAAAAACAACGCTGAAGTTGGCTTTCTATTGTGGGGGCTGAGCCTAACGATACATTTTCGTTTAGCGTCTTATCGTGTCACTCGCATCGAAAGGGTTAAAAAAAGCGCTGATCTAAGCGATCCTATATACATATATAATAGATTGTGGCGTATACAAGCAATGCTGTAATTTATCAAACCGAAAATTATACACGAAATTCTTCCTAGGGATAAGTTTATGATGGACGTATTTTGGCCAACCCCTCTCTCCTTACTTAGTCATATTTTCAGGGAAAGGGGAGGACATAAGTCTGAAATTATCACGGCGGAAAGGCAGGGCTAGCAAAGCGCAGGCCGCATTGAATACAAATAAGCGGCCACCACACATTTTGCAGCGAAGGTTGCGGAATAAATATTGATTTGCAGCTGGTTTAACCCCCCCCCCTCTATCTAAACCACCCCTTTCAAATCTCCCTTTTCAATCGCACCCCCCCCTCCACTCACATCCAGCTGTGGACGTGTTGCCAGATAGCCGCGATGCCATCGATTTCGGCTAAATATAATAAAATTCAATTTCTCACAAATACTCTAAAGCGTCCTCTATTGTCTTCGGTAACTGTAGGTTTTGTTGATTTTTATTTGGAATCAATATGCATATATATGTATGTACCTATGTATATATATGTATATATATATATATATATATATATATATATATATATATATATATATATATATATATATATATATATATATATATATATATATATATATATATATATATATATATATAATACAATACATAATGTCAAATATATTTAAATTGAGCTTCGCCGCAATGTTATATCGAAGAAGTTGTTGGTTTGGGGATTAGGGAATAAGGGGGGGAGAGGTTAATCGAATTTCGATATTTTAGCGTTGCGTTGTTCAGTGCAAAATAAATTAAATATTGTTAGGCCGTAGGGTGCCGAGAAAATTTTGGCGCGTGTTTATCTTTTCGTTTTCCTCTTTGCGAGTCGCACGGCAAAGATGACTTATCGCGATCAATTTTGTAATTGTGTTTTTGGACGCAACTGTGCCACAACTAATTAATTTAATTAATATACATTTTATTTTAAATACATAATTAATATTAATTACTTTTAAACCAAAACATTATTTATTTCATAAAAAGCATTTGAAGACGATTCAAAATTACACATTTATCATTTCGAATTATACTTTAAATACTCTTTTTTTTATTTTACAGTATAAAATTGAAGTTTTATTTAATCATTAACCATACACGATTGAAAAACACGCCAAACTCGTAATCTTATTTTATTATCATTATTATTAAAATTTATATTTTGCTAATCGGTGGGCCTGGTTATACCAATTCTCGTTATATGAACGCTTCGTTTGTATACATATTATACATACAATGTACATACTTGAAAATAATTTGTCATCAATTGCGAATAAGATTAATAATTTAATGATTATTATAGCTATATAAATGCAAATGTATGTACATATGTAATGAACCCAAAACCTATTAAATTTAAAATTCTAGTAATAACAATATTTAAAATAATTCATTTACATTTAATAAATATTGAATTAAAAGTTGAGATAAGTCTTAACATAGTAGAGATGTTTCTGGAATGATTACTACGAAGTATAGAAACGGAGAGTTCGTTTAACGAGAATAGTTGTTTCGCAGGTGACCCTTCGCTAATATACCATTACACCTATGCACCGATGCCAAGAACGAACAAATAAATTTGAAATCATATTCAAATAATATTAGGCACAATGGATTTGCCAATTTGATGAGGAACCGTTTCAGTAATGAAATAAAAAAAAATGGCAAACTCTGATAGTAACGACGAACGTGGCGTCACAAATATCCAAGTCTGACGAGCAGCACAGAAGAATTATTTTCTAAAAGGCTCGAGCCCAGGAACCTCTCGGTGGTTAGTATTCACGCAAACACCCAGCTATTTATTTAGATTTATATCAACAAGATTACGAATCTATCGTTAATATGCAGAGAGGATTTCGGTGATTGTATGGCATTAGAACTGTTCATCAGCTTCAACAATTTATTCCCTAGTGAAATAGTTCAAACAGCATAGATCTGTTGAAGGAAAACCCCGAATTCAATTACAATCGGCGTACAACATAATGGTTCACATTAAGCTGATGGAATTTCACATATATATGTATACATAGGTTAAAATAAAAAAGAATAAACGTTCCCATCCAACTTAATTTTTATTTATTACTAGTGATTTTATCCGGCTTCACTCGGTATTTGTAATGTACATACCTATAAACCACTTAAACATGGCTAATCTAACGTCACAGATTATACGAACCAAAACTTATATATGTATGTACATACATACGTACAAGGCCTCTTCCGAAATTATTTATTTATTATTAAAAGTACATAAATAAGTTGTCTAGAGATTTTTGTCGCACCTTTTGGTTACTTTAGTACCTGCGCATGCTACCGAAGAATACTCACAACATTTTGTACTACAACTTTAGGTAGTGCACACCATTTGTACGGAAGGGTAAATTATCAAAAGAGAAGGTTGTGTACATAGAGGAACGTTTGAAGCGTTGGAGGGCCGAGCCCTTGCGGCCCATTAGCCAGCGGTGCGGCCCCCATTTTATCACCCCTGCCTTCTGGGGTTTTATTTCATTACGGGCCGACCGTTTCTATAAGACCTGGACTGAGTCTTTCTCGCCTCATTTTCCAAACTTCCTATCCTCTGTCGTTTATTATAAATCATATATAATACACATACATATGTATGCATATATTTATATATGTATCTACATACATATGTATATACAAGTAAAAGGTATTACTGTGTACTTGAAATTTAATAATATATTGCAGAGTTCATGACTGTTTACCGTTAAAAAACATTAACCGCCATCTATGTAAAACGGGTTCAAACTTCTAATCATCCAATACATTATGTACATAATTACATTAGAGTGTTTAGTTTATGTCATTATTTTTATGTTTATGCAGTTATCGTTGTGCATATATATATCTAATATATAATTTCGGAAGAGACTTAACTTAAGACTTAAACATCGAAAACAAATAAAAGTTTCTATGACGACGATTCCATATTTACTTTATCTATGTACGTAGTAACAATAGATGAAGTTTTGTTATCATGCGAAAATTCGAACTCGAGATTTTGACTGATTCCAACTCAGAATCGATTACTGATCACGTTTTCATGATGTAGAGAAAATGTGTGTGTGACTTTGTGTCTGTGTATTTTGGGGATTTTTTGAACACCGTTAGTCCTATCGAACTGAAACTTAGGAAATAAATTTTGAAAGTAAATTTTTTTCAAATTTTTAAGTTGACCGGAAATGGTACCTCTTTTTTTAAGTTTTTGAATTAAATTATCTTGAATCGGACTGAAATTTTTGTACATGTAATAAAAATTATAATTTTATGACCATATATTTTTTAAATATTTTTATCTGAACCGGATGTAGTCCTTTTACTCTAGAGAATCGAGGTTTTTTATGTTTTTCTCAGAAACCTTTTGGTTTATTTAACTGAAATTTCATATCTAGAAGTTTAAGCTTAATATCAAGTTATTTATAACATTTGGTAAGCATCCGTAAAACCGGAAGTGGCAGTTTACTCTTGTTCGATCTTTCTTCCACTATTTTTTCGACCCCTTAAACACTTGTGCTCGTCACGAAAAAATTCAAGTATAATTCTTGTATTAATGTGATGAAAATAAATTTTATAAACCAGAAGTGGGATTTTTTCCTCTTAAATGTTGTGCCCACTACTCTGTCAAGACCCCTGAACGTATCAAGCTGAAAATTTATATTTGTGTTTTTTATGTACTAACTTAGAACTGATAAGGTTTTGGTCAGAATTTGTAAACTGGAAGTAGTATTTTTTTTAAAACAATATTTCATGATTTTTTTTAACCTTTTAAATTATTTTAATCTTTTTGATTTTAATTAATAATAAAAAAAATTAAACGAAATCCGACAACCGGAAGTAGAACTTTTGTCTTGTGCAAGTTTCCATACATTTGTGCTCAATTTGTATTCCATATATTCCATAATGTTGCCGGTATGTGTGAATATGTCTGTACGGTTCAGTAATTTTGTTTTGTGACTTTCTTATTTTACCCAAATACATAGATAAAGTCATGGGTTGGTCACACCCAAATTTTTTTTTCGATTCATATAAATTTAATAAAAAAACAAATGAATATTTACTTTTAGATTCACCATGCTTAAGCTATTAATATTACAAAAACTAAGCGAAGCTGGGTAAAACAACTAGTGGACAAGTTTTGTAATTATATACATGAATAATTAAATTACGTTTTTCATATGTATTTTGTAAATAAGGGTGTTTTCGGGTTATTCGATGATATTTGCTTGCACAGAAAATACTATAGAAAAAAGTTACTCATATCCCACACGTATCAAAGAGGAAAAGCGAAAACGTAATATCGGATAAAAATATGATATACATTATATACATACATATACTTGCACATATCCAGAAAATTGTAACGGAATATTTTTGCAAAAATAATCTTCCTTGGACGGCGCCGAAATATTTTTTTTGCTATTCGCAATATTAGGGAATATAATTTGAAAAACTTATATTCATTTCCAGAAATCCATATTATCCTTGTTATATTACATTTACATTTTAGATATGTATAATATATGTATGTATGTAAGTATATGTCACAATCCAAATGTTTCATTCGTTCATGAACATACTAGTTTGTTCATACATGAACCCATCTGGCCAGTTATAGTGAACACAAAAGAAAACGAACTACTTTATAAATTTGTTCATGCACAAACTAGTATGCATAAGTTTAAGTATTCTCAGTGGTTCGATCAATCCTCTATGTATGTATGTGCATATATACATATGTATATATGTAGCTCCCAAACACCCTGTGTATAAAAAAATATATATATATATATATATACATATATGCTTTTATATATGCTTTTAAATGAAACCTCGAATTCGACCTGACGGGATAAAAACTAAGGGATGATTTGACATTTGTCACGTGACTGTATGACAAGGGTTTATAAAACACTCCTGAAAATACCATTTAGGCGTTGTGCGCGTTCAAGCTAACAGGCCCTCTCATTTGATGGATCGTCGATCTCATTTCACGGCTTGGCAGGCCAGGACCATTTGTACGATAACAAACAGACCAAAAGTCGATTCTGGCCAGAAGACCATTGCATGAAACGCACCCAGCTATCACAGGCTACATTAGGCACGATCAACGTTGAGCGAAAAGTCCTCCCCCTGCCACCCCCCATATTCGTCCCTACAGCTATTTTAAATCGCCCGCTGGATGAACGCTAAGGATATCGCAATCTTATCCGGTATTTACGAGTGCTGGCAGCATAAAGCGAGCTTTATATTCTCTGCTAAATACGCGCCGAAGCGAATCGTCACGTTTCCGGATTTTCGCCATACGCCGTTTAACGCGTAAATCGCAAGCTTTTATTCAAACCCATAAGAGGAAGAAAATGCCATAAATTCAGAGCGAGTGCACGACACTACTAAAAATATCCCAATTCGAGGGGTGAGCGGACTGTTTCTAAAATCTTTAATTGCGTATCTTTATACAAATTTCCGTTTTCTTTGAATTTACTATATTATATAATCGAATATATTCAGAGAAATTATCCTTAGACTCGAAGAGTGTTAAGAAAAAAAATTATAATTTCTTTTCAGTAGCAATCATACTTGATTATTAAGTATTACAAATATATTTAAATTAAACTAATGCGAATGAAGTGTACAAAAGCAAGCTATGTATTTGATGTATGCACCGCAATTCTGGCGAAATTATACTCCATCGTTTCTTTCTCTATTGTGGCGAAGCGGAGATAATGCGCCAGACTAATGGTGGACATTTCGAACAAACAGATTCCATATCTGCGCTATTTCCCCAGATTTACAGCGAAGAAAAGAAAATCCTTCTACGCAAAAAGATAAAAAGAAAACCAAACGTTGCGATACCGAAACAGTGACCCAGTTTTAACGGGAAAAGTGTTGGATTTTAACGGGAGATTTAAGCGCAATGCGTTACCTGTACTGGCAAGTCATCCCGTAGCCGAAATCTCTCCAGAAACCCGTGTCTCTCGATATGAGCAGCTGGTCAGTCTCCGGAGGGACCTCTTTACCTTGGAGGGTGTAAACCACGTGAGGATTGTACAAACTGAACACCACTGGATAATACACCTGAAACATTGAATAGCATTAATAATCAATTGTATTTCGAATAATTCATTTACTATGTCATTCTATCAAATGCTGAATATGCGATCTAAGTGCCATGCTCCTAGCTATGATAGATTGTCTTATTAAATTTGAAGATCGTAATTTTTCATCACCTTGTCTTGAAATATTTCCAAATAACTTACAGGCTTTATCTTCACTTTTGATGGATGAAATTTTTCTCAAGGTTAACCGCGAATATTTTGTGCGATTCGAGTTATTTTCTTTGACACGTTGAAGATGAAAATTTACACGTAGCAACAATGATGATTGGACATGTCATAATAAATAATATATATACATTTATATATATATATATATATATATATACATATATATATATATATATATATATATATATATATATATATATATATATATATATATATATATATATATATCGAAAATGTCAACGCTGCTTCTGTTTTGTTCATACCTGCATTCCGGAAAATTAATTTCATGCCTGTGTACATACTTTCAAGAATGGAAATACCGTCAATGTCTGCGCATAAGGCGTTATCTAGGTATCTACTGTGTACGACTTTTAAGTACATAGATTCATTGCTATGTACTTAAAGGAGCCTATTTGAGACAGACAGACAGAAAAACATTCAATTTTATATATGTATATGTATAGATATAGATAAAAAGGAATCCACACTTGCAATATGTAAATAAAAATATACAAGGTGAGAAAGGATTGTCGCTTGTCATTAAATTGTAAATTGAGAATTTGTAAATTTGTTGAATATGTTTAAAATATCGAGCGAAATTAAAAAATTTGTTTATTATCTTTTGGAATTCACAACGGCGCAAAACGAGACAGCATCATTTTACGCCTGACACCTAAAAAGTTCGCATAATAACTGTCAAGGAAATACATTACGTGAGGTTTAAAAGAAATGTACGCGCTTGGAAAAAAGTCCGGAATTCGCATTTTAATGCGAAAAATATCGAATTCCAGATTATTTCCAAGACGCTTCTGGTGTAATTACGCGCACAGCTCGTGTCGGTAGCGTCGAGACGCGTAAATTACTACGGGGTCACGAGAGCTGGAAAAAATCTTCTCGGGTTAAAACATCTCATTTCAAGACTAGGCATCAACCCTCCTGTGACCTTAGGTGACTTTTTTAAATTTATATAACAAATATATGGAATCATCATTAAATGAATCAAAATCACACAGATTACATAATGTTTAATTATATTTTACTTATGGTACACTAAAATTCATCATATGTACATATGTATGTACTAGGTATTCCAAAAATACCAACATTTGTCACTACCGGTAATGATTTATTTATATTATATTTAGGCAATAAAATATATACCAACAAAATAATAACTAATTCATTATAGGCTATTTATAAATTCGTTATAGGCTTTAATAAAATAATAACCAATTCATTTATTAATTTAATCAATTTCAACTAATTACTTTCTAAAAAATTATGTCAAAAAAAAGTTAATAAATTTTTGCATGAAAGTTTCTGAAAAAATCAGAAGGCAACGAGGCTTCCTATTGTTAACAAACAGCCAGTTGTAAATCAAATATATTCGGAACTATTCTCAGATGTAAGTAAAATATTTTTGGCTTACTTGACATACTATATTTGATTTTAAATTTATGATACACTTAGCAGCTACTTTGAATATAAGGTTAAAAACGATGTTGAGTGTTTATATACCTATAATATTATATGTATGTAACTTATTATTCGACTAATCCATACAAACTAGCCGAT
The DNA here is from genome assembly GCF_051622035.1 of Arctopsyche grandis. Taxonomy (NCBI): domain Eukaryota; kingdom Metazoa; phylum Arthropoda; class Insecta; order Trichoptera; family Hydropsychidae; genus Arctopsyche; species Arctopsyche grandis. The sequence goes on along the minus strand of NC_135355.1, from coordinate 21,089,365 downwards.
ACAACGTTTTCTTCTAAATTTCTAAACAATTGAAAATTATTATATTTCGATATTATTTTATATTACCGGTAGTACCGGAGTGTACTTTGACCAAAAACTGGTAGAACCGTTTTCGTTGGTACCGGTATAGGATTTCCTAATATGTACATACGTTAGCGCTGGATATCATTAAAAAAATTTGAAGTCGAAATTTCTCAGAAACACAATACTTTCTAATTTATAAATGTTGATTAAACTTATATATAGAACATCTGATAGATAAACTTCTTGATGATTGTTTTATATAATTACTAGTGATAGACCCGATGAAAATTCCATCGGGAGTATTATTAGTAAAAACTACCTACCTACCTATATGTAATTATTATAAAACAGCAATAGAAAAATTAATTTATTAATTGAATTAATTTTCAGTAGATAGCCCTAAATGCTCGTAGAACTATTTTCTAAGAGGTTTTTTTCTTGATTCGAACACCCAAAACTTACATACACACATTCAATCTTACAAAGTCTCTTTCAAAATTATATATCAGACTAGAGTTATGCCCGATGAAATATCATCGGATGGGTTATGGCATATTAAGCTATTAATTAAAAAAAAATAGAATTTAATTTTGAATCGTAGAAAAGACTGAGAATCCTTATTTTGGACCACGGGTTGATTTACTAGGTTTACAAGTCAGCGTATCGCCATGATGTCATTCAAAAGCATTTCATATTCATTCAATTCACATTTTTCGCTAAAATACCTAACATTTCTCGGGGTATTGCGAACCCCGTCACCTTTAGCGCCGGTTTAATCTAATGTGTCCCCTCAGCCTGTTTTTACGGCCGCCCCTCGGCCTCCTAGGAGGTGGTCTGCCCCCTTAAATTTAACGACTTGTATAATTCAGATTTTATCGCGGCACGGAAGTTCGTCGCGCGAGAGTCAATCTCGACGGAAGACACTTGTTCGCAGGCCGAGTCACTAACTAACGGCCGCTAATTAAGTAATTATTTAATTTCACGTAGCCGAAAGGAGAAGTCCTCTTTAATGGTGAGAATATAGAGACACTCTCGTAGCCATGTTGATATTTCATATTTATGCGCGCATTAACCGTGGAAAGTTTGAGTGAGTGCGCGGAGAAAGCGCGACTTGCCCGTTATTTATCGGGCTCTGGCTTTTGTGAAAGTTTTGGTTTTCCTGCGGGTAACAAATTACGCGGACGCCGTTTATATGCCCAAGTTTCACTCACATACACATACAATTATTCTTCCTCGCGAATAATATTTCATATTTCGCAATATACGAAACGTGTGTGCATTATTTAATGTTTTTCTTTTTTTTTATTTCATTTTGAAACGAATAAATAATGTCTTAAATGTATGCAAAGATTTATCCGTCGCTCTCGGTCTTGCACTCCTAAATGTGCGTACATACATAGATATGTACGGTAAAAGTCTCTTTATGATTTACATTTGATACAATTTTCGAAAGAAATTTAACCAGCGGCGTCGACTAGTGGTTAGCATATTATGCTTTCGAGCAGAGTGTCGCGAGTTAAATTCCCAATAGATTCCCACTGCTGGCCAGACCTTGGTTTGTGACTCGGGGTCAATCGTTTCCTATCAGAGTTTGCCATTTTTTTCTGATTTTCACTGAAACAGTTCCTGTAAAATTGACATCTCCATTCCTATATCTCTTGCTAATCTCAAGTTATCTGGCGTCTTGAGTTTCACCAATTGTATTATAAAATGCTGCAAAAATGTCTCCATATATGTACATATGTCACTGTGGATGTGTGTATTCATTTATTATTTATTTATTATTTAAGTATACCACAGTGTCTTTACAGGTCACGCCAATATGACACTGTGGCTAGACAATTGAATGAATTCGCATCGTATAAAATGCTTATTTATTATATTGATTGATTAACTGTATTTATCTGTTAAGTACACTCGTCGCTTTGGAGCAATTTGTAATGGCGAATTTTCATGTTCTATGAAATAAAATAAAATAGGAATATGAAGTAAGCACCTGGATCTAACAAAACACAAATCCTCGCCATGGACAGATTCGAGTCTCTCATAAAGTTCGATGCTTTAAAAGGTTATGAGGAGGTCAAAGATTTTATATACCTAGGTGCCTTAATTTCAAGAGAAAGAAGATTTGGAATGACGAAAATGACGATGGTCAATCTCAGATTGATCATCTTCACGGGAGGAGTGAAGGTGGATCGGGTCGATCACCGGATACCAAATGATAAAAAATGATCTCGACGCTCAGTATAAAACATACGTGAGAAAGATTCAGAAAATATGTTGTAATTTTTGTGATTTTACTAAAGAAAACTTTTTCTAAAGAAAATTATTTTCTATAGAAAATCTAGAGAACGAGATGGGCATCTCACATCATTTGCCTCAAAATTTACATTTCTTTCTGCATTGGTGTTTTGTGGTTTGGATGGATCGGTTTATTTGACATATTTCTAGCCTATCACTATCTTCAACCGATCCGTGCTGAATGTTTAGATATTTTTGAGGTTTGCAGTTTCATCACCATTAAATTTAAGAACTTGCGATGAGATAAGATATTTAAGAGACGAATCCATGTAGTAGATAAAATGGCCGCGTGATCTTTCAAACTTTTCTTTTTCCAGCGAGATAAGCACTGCGTTATAATAAAAATTCGATTTTATGTTTAAGGAGTGTTTTAATATCTAAATAATAAATTTGATTGATTTACCTTGAGTCCTTGTTTCGTATTCCATCGGCATCTATCCAAAAATCTAGCACTGAACACAATATCCACATCACACATAAACAATAGCGAATCACCACTATCTTCCTTGCCAGGCCAATTTCTCTCCGCGCCCACCCTCAATCCCTTACCCCTTGAGAACGTTTCGTTTAATGCTAGAAGTCTCAAATTATTGGCACTTCCTCCACTATTTCTCGTCATCAATACCCTGGACATGATCGCTCTGGCTTCCGAGAGACCGTCCTCGCCGAAATACACGACGGTCAGCAACACTCTCCTGTCGTTCTTGAGACCGATCTTCACAAATTTGTCCATGAAGCCCTGGAAGGTGGTCGTCCTACCCGACAGCGGTAATATGACGTGAATGAAATCCTTCACTCTCGCCACCGGAAGTACCTCTGTTCCAATGTGTTGTATGGGTGCAAACGGCCTCATTAGAGTCACCTTAGTGTAGCCGTTTGGATTGTGGTACGCACTGGAAACCTGAGGCGCGTGATGCCGGTTGCTGCCATGCTGACTATTGTTCTTAGCTACCTTAGTCCTAAAATACAGATCATATTGGGTGCCTGTGGTAGGATCCAATCTGTAAAGCCCTTCTAAAAAATCGTCCAACATGTACTTAACGGTTTTCACGTTAGTGGATTGCGACGTGTTTTTATTTAACATATCTAACGCTTTGACTAAAGCTTCTAGTAAGTCTTTTCGCTTGAATCCTATAGGCTTCTCGACCACCCGTTTTCCGAGGCCTAAGTCTATCGGATACACCCTGCTGAATGTGAAATGACTGAATGGTATGAGCTCGTACTCGTTGTTCAGCGGCATGCCTCTGAGGATTTCTGATGAGGTCACTTGTCTTCTGATGTAGTGAGCACATTCATTGTTGCCAGTTACGCCGTTACCGGTAATGTTCAAATTGACGTTGAAGCTCGATGACTCTGGTGATAGGGGTTGAGATATCATATTGACCTGTCCAGTATTACCTGAAATTAACAAAAATAACATTTTATAATTAATGACATAAAAAGCTATTCGTATATTATACAAGCTATATATGTATTGAAAACCTTTAAATTTTTCTAATATTCTATTTAGATATAGCCGTGTATATATACATATGTACATATGTATAATATTGATTCTCAAAACATTAAGATGCTTCAATTCACGACTCGATCTAAGATCATACATATTTTATACAAGTACATACGTCGTTCAATGTTGATTCATAAATAGATATTTTGCAAAATCAATTTATGTACCTCTAGGTGAAAAATATTCCGCTTTGAAAGAATAATTCACTTTGCGCGCTGCGCTCTAAGATAGAATCAAGGTATTTTCCTTGAGCAATACTTTAATATAGCTCTTATGTACATAATATCGTTGCAATTTCCAATCTCCACATTTTCTATGTAAATGTACAGACATACGTGCCTCACGGTAGTAGAGTATTAAATAGAAGCGTGCATACCTATCACATGTATACATATATAATACATACGTTATTAGTAACCCATCTCGGTTTCGAAGCACCTCATCAAAACCTCGTCAAAGCTAGATTGCCACGAATAGAAGCGAAAGCTCCGTCATCTTGCAATATATTGGCTCTCAATCGTATTAGACAAGCCTTGTGAACGCATTGTTAGTCTGCCGTGCGCTTAACAATGTTACATATGTACATATCAGGTCAGTCCATAAGTTCGTGCGCATTTTCAACATGCATGGGATTCGCGATGACTCATTACTAAACCAAAAGGATTTCGAACCTGTCAAAATTTGTCATCGCTTGAGTAATGTATTAGTCAGTCTGTCACCAATTTTCATAAACATCGGACGCATATTAGTACCCATAAAAATGAATATCGATAATCAATACAAACGTGCTATTTTATACTTGTGTGGCGAATATGCCAGAAATGCAGCGATACAAATTAATAGTGTACATGGTGAAATACTATTAGTGTAAGGACTGCCCAGAAATGGTTTGAAAATTTTTAAGTTGGAAAAAGCAGCATTTATGATGAATCCCGTTCAGGACGTCCCGTTATTAGATTTCTTAAAAATCTTGTGGAGTCTGAGCTACAATTAACAGTAGATCATTTTCAAAAGTGTGGATTCATCTCATGGAACAGTCTTTCGTCATTTTTCATTTAAACATTTCCTGTCCATCATTTCACTACATATTTAAAAAATTCCTGAAAATGCGCACAAACTAATGGACTGACTTGATACAATTGTATTACATTTACATACATACTTCACGGGTGACCGTCACCGCACCGAATGTTAAAAAGTCGAAAATGTTCGTTTACCATGCATACATATATATGAAAAACGGTTAGTATATACATATATATCAGTGGCGTGCGGTAAAACCATCTCTCCCCCCGTCGTACATCCTCACTTAATTTGCGCGAGCAGGATACAACAGGAACAAGAGGAACAGACTTTTCTTCCCGTATCCTAAGCGCACACATTAAACAAGGCTGTATGACATATAGAGAGATAATTTCACCGCATGCCACTCATATATATTACATATACATAGTATCGTTTACCATGCACCCTTTTTTTATCTTTCGACTTAAGATCTTTCGATTTTCGATCTTTGACTTCCGATATTTGCTTTTCGGGCTTTTCACTTTCGGTCCCGTGAGGTAGACCCATACTTCACATACGTCAAATACTCGACAGTCTCACGTGACATATTAAAAATGTCTTTATAACATATGTATCACGTAAAATTTCAAGCTTAAATTTTGCTGTTTGGGTTTATTTGTATGTGTGCGTCAGCAAAAGACTTTGTGTTTGATCTTGTACGAGGGGAGTTGAGGAGTTTTGGCGAGCTCTTTTATTGGAGGCTGTTGTCAATGTCACGATTTGTCTCGACACCCAGACTGCTTCTTCAGCAGTCTACCGCAAAACCAGCTCTTCTCAAACATAACATTTGATGTACATACACAGTATGTATTAAATATTTCAGCAATAGGTAAAATATTTAAATGGTTCAAGGTAGCTACTTAAAATGAAGTATTTACACTTATGGATTTCAATTTTATACACAAAGGTGGTTTTGGAATACTTCGATGATGGTATTGGTTTTGAACTAAATTTATTTTAAAAAAATTAGGGTAGGTAACGATATACATCAAGGGTTCACAAGCAGTCAATCGCTAAGAAGATTTGGTTGATTTCAACATTGTAAATTTTGGAAATAACATTAATTTCCATATTTTGAATTAAAATATAAAAAAATAATTAATTCTATTACATGTATGTAAAGCGTTTCAGATAATGTAAATTATATTGGAAGAAGCTGAGACAAAGATTTGTCAATTCATAATGAAGTAAGGTGGTTGAGCAAAGGATATGTTTTTGTGAGGTTTTGAGAGTTATTACCTGAAATAACATTTTTAATTGAGAGAATGGATAACAATGTGAATTATCTTTACAACGAGGAATGGTTTTGAAACAAGCAATATTGAATAAATTTAACAAACGGTTTACTGACTCAAATGAGTTTCATAAAATTTGCAGTTACTTATCACCTTTAAATATAAACGATAGTAGTTTTTAAAGCTAACAAAAACCATCGTAGTTATTTTTGCAATGAATTTGGGAAATTTAGAATTACAGTTGATTGAATTGCAAAATTACGTAGACACAATTGAAATCTTCCTATAAATATATGGAGCGTATTGAATCCAGAAATATACTCATATTAATAGACATTTATGACATATTTATAAAAAGAATTACTAATATATTAAAATTATTTTTTTTATGCAGTTATTCAACGATATGTTTCCATTTAAAATGAATATTTATGAACTTTTAAAAACTAAAAACACTTGAAATGAGTCTCACCTTTTCTGTTATATGATATTTTGACTTTATTTCAATTACAGATTCAAGCGTTTCATGATAACTCTATTAATATACATATATATAAGTGAAAAAACAAGTTTTTCGAATATATTACATCCACACAAATACGTAAAAAAAATTTATATACATAATATGGCCAATTCAATCAACTAAAATGTAAAAGTGAAATTTTTTTTTTGACATTTAATAAAAGTTAACGGCCAAAATACAGCGTTTTCGTGATCAAAGGGGAACACTCCCAATAGTGAAGGCAAAAGATCAAATATTCCAACGAAAGAATTGTGAAAGATTAAAATGGGGAGAGGAAAAGGACCGTCTGATAATTCCCGATTAAATAATATTTTGCGGCACGTATATTGTTGTTATCCTAAAATTCAATTACGAACATTCACGATTTTTACCTGTAAATTCTTTGTTTTTCTGAGTGCTGTCAATGTAACAAAGCTTATCACATTTTTGTTCTTCAAAATACTATCTACAGTATTATATTACACCTACAGATACTATTGTTCTCATATAGGACATATATTAAACATAAATATGAGCAACTTTGTGGTATTCGTATTTCAATTTCATGATTTTTAATAAATCCAGACTACGAAAAGTACCTATGTATATTATAAGAGAATTTAGAGTATGAATATACATACATACTTAGCTTAGCTATGTATGTATATTCATACTTTAAATAGCTTAGCTTACTATATGTATGTATATACAAATATATATTATATGATAACTGATTTTCTTTGAAATTTCAACACGCTGTTATTCAATATATGAGCCATTATCCAATATATGAGCAGAAGTTCAATTTTTAGTTCTAAAAACACTATTTCAGTTTGACTTAATTCACATTTTTTTGTCAATTGCATGTCTAGAACATTGTAAAAGCAGAATAAACGTGTAATAGGCCACTATTATTTTAAAATATTGTTAAACGCATAACATTATATTTAATGTTTTCCGAAATGCAGAAAAGTGGACTTATGCCACATTCACTTATAACGGCTCATACATATAATATTTATATATGCATACTATCTTTTTCAAACGGAAACGAGAATTGATTCAGCAAATAATGGAATCGTAGAAAATATATGTATAAAAAATTTTTCGCATGTACATGCATTAAATTTCAAAACCAGAATCAAGCACGAGGACGTGTTCTTTCTCTCGAATCCCGACGATTTTTTTATTTTATTTTTGAGAGTTGTTTTTAGACCATTTCCCCGCTTCTTTTTTATGCTGAACAAGGTTTTCTATTATCATACACTCTGGAACCCTTTTTGTTGAACCTTATCCATTTTCTCGCGTAAGCTACATTTTTGTAACTTTCACCTTCTCATTGTATTCGCAGTTAAGCCTCACTATATCCAACACACAGACGCCCATATTCATCAAGAAAAATATTAATTTCTTACACTTACACATGTTTACATATTTGTACATATATAGACTCGGATTATTATTGGACTCGGATGCTACATATATTATTTATTTACTATTTGTTTTTTTATACATATCTATGTACGTCTGTTGTATGTCTGTTGATTTTTCAATAAATAAAATAAAATAAAATAAATAGGATTATAGGAGTTAAGAAAAAGTAGCGTCTGCACAAATATGAGTGTAATTTTATTTCATTGACACCATATTTTCAAATCGGTCTCCGTGACGAGACAGAATGTTAAATGACAGAAAACGCAAATATCGGAAGGCAAAGATCGAAAATCGAAAGATCTTAAGTCGAAAGATCAAAAAAAAATGGTACATGATAAACGGTACATACTCACTTAATTTGCGCGAGCAGGATACAACAGGAACAAGAGGAACAGGCTTTTCCTCCTGTATTAATGTGCGCGCGCAGAATACGGGAGGAAAAGCAATTTTGATTTTCGATCTTTGCCTTCCGATATTTGCGTTTTCTGTCATTTAACATTCTGTCTCGTCACGTAGACCCCTTTCAAATATATCATCTTAACATCTTCTTTCACCATAATATCTTTTTTTTTCTAATTCCTTATCGCACGTACCCCTTAACTTATACTACATGCGAAATTGTCATACTATATCTATACTTGTACAAATATTCCTTTTTTTCACTTATCTACATATGTATGTAGTAACAATAGATGAAGTTTTGTGATCATGCGGAAATTCGAACTCGAGATTTTGACTAATCCAAACTCAGAATCTATCACTGATAAACGTTTTCATAATCTAGAAAAAATGTGTGTGTTTGTGTATTTTGGGGATTTTTCGAACACCGTTAGTTCTATCGAAGTGAAACTTAGTATCGGTTATCGCTTATCGATACTAAGTAAATTTTGTGATTGGATGGAAGAACTCGTGTTTTGGTTCATTTCAATGATAAACAGTGATAGCCTATGAATTTATGTAAAATTGTTTCATCTTATGAAAGCGTAAATGTATATAAAATAATTTACTATTGATGAAAACTTATGTATGTATATCTGAAAAATATTATTTTTTCGTTTTTTTATTTTATTTAAAAGGTATAAAAATTATGTTTTATAAAATAAATAAAATTAAGAAAGGAAGTTGGAGATTTTACAAGACAGGCGATTTTCCATGCGGGAAATTGATATTACGTACTTCTGGGTGAAGTTCATAGTACATACTTCGACTAAAGGTTTATTCCGTTTCGTCTTTTTTATGTCGACCTTTTCAAGAGCATCGTTTTTCAGATTCGAAGCCTTATCCAGATTGTACATACGTCAGGGTCATTGAACACACGACTTTTGACTACCTTTCGATTTGTAATTGCACCGTTGAACAGCGAAACTCGAATAAAACGAGGACCAAAATCCAGTCGTTTTCCAAATCTAGCGCTTTCCTCGTTGGAAATTCATTACATTTCCACCGCCAACTGTCAATTTAAATGGATGAGATATCCTCAATAGGGAGCACGATCTCAATTCGATGTGGTAGTCCGCACATACATCGCATTAAAAGCATTAACGTGCTCGCTAACGGCTATACTTAATATTACATACGAACGAACTTTGGGTCAACTGCTTCTCTAATTTGTTGGAATTTAATAATCAATTATATTTGAATATTCATATTGATCGGGTCGCTCACATGGCACGTAATAAACGAGCTGGGCGGATTATTTAATACGGTTTCATTGAACCGAGCATTGAACGATCAAAGAAATTAACTCGCTCGACTAACTAACCGACCAACTAACACAACCGCGTACAGTTCGTACACTGATAAATTCCCCAATACACACCCTAATTGTGAAGCTGCGAATATTCATGAAGGTATTAACGACCTACTGCCCGTCTTCGAACTAAACGATGTTTAACCCATTTGAACCCACGCGGTCAGTTATGAACTTACTCGATGTATGCCAGCGCGGTCATTCACGGCATTTTACAATTTTGCGTCGTAAAATAAAGGGATCACTCAGGCCGGCCGTAAAACCTTTCGTTACGCTTGGTTAGATGTTGGTGATGAATTTTAAGAAAGTCACACGAAATTAAATCAGTTCCTTTTGGAGTTTTGAGGGAATAACATCGAGCGCTTTTCGACTTGCAGATATGTCGAAGAGAAAACATACGTAAGTTTTTTATTTTTACATATTTTTTATTTATCTTTATGTTTCTAATACAGTAGGACTTATTGTATAATATGCATAAGAGAAATTGCGTTTATATATCTCATATTCCTGAAAAAAAAAATCAAAAGTCGACGGAGTCGTATATGACTCCTTGGGATTATGACACATATTTTTTTCCAGAGAATGCAATTTTACTACTGCAGAGATACGGGAAGAAATTGATAATTGGGACGAGTCTCAACTTCCGGATTCCACATACATACATATTACCACCCCTGGAAACTAATATTCGGTTAAAGAAAAAAGTAGGGTGGAAATCAATCAACCATTTAGTATAAATATGTATAATAAATATATGGGTGGGGTTGATCAAATGGATAACCATATTTCTAACTATAACATAAGTATTAGAGGGAAAAAATGGTACATGCCTATTCTGTTTTGGAACATCGATGTAGCTGTGAATAACGCTTGGATTCTAAGCAAAAGTTTTGGTTGTAAATTTGATAAATTAGGATTTATCAGACAGGTAACAGAGACGTTGTGCAAGTGTTATGGTCAAAAACGAAAACAATTGGTCCCATTCAGACCCGGCAAAGTTAATCAAAATCAAAAGGAAGTTGGAAGACATTTGATATTGGTCAAACAGAAAAGGAGAAATTGTGAACACTGTAAAAATAAAACGTTTTCCGCTTGTGATAACTGTGAAATTCCATTGCATGACAAATGTTTTGTACCGTATCATAATAATTAATTATTTTGTCTTCATGTATTTTGTTTTTACGACTTTTGAACCCAAAATCTCGTTTATGACATTTCTTCTTTTAAAAGGGTGCACCCTTTTTTTGTTGACGATGTGTATATGTCACAATATATGTACCTACGTGTGTTATGTTATGCGATTTGAAAATATCATTTTATCGAAGAGATGCGTGTTTGTTATTTTTAAAATTAATTTTATAAATTTCTTAACAATAAAATTACAAATAACCAGTGAGAAAGTATTATAACTGATTATGTGACTCCATTGTGATTTTTGTTTTATTTTAAAAAACATGTTTCATTAGCCCCAAAGGTCGTTCACGACACCACCTTGAAAAAAATTTAAAAAGTTGAAAAATCAATTAATTATCCATCCCTATCCTATAAAAAATATTTCCCATGAAATAACTCAAAGATTTTGGAAAATAAACGAAAAAATAGTCCTGGGCACATGGGACATGTGTTTTCACGCGAGCTCTGGGTTCAAATGGGTTAATTCCCTTCGTATATTTTCTCTAATAATACTTAGAGTTGTTAAAATAATATTTCATATAAAAACTTAATAACAATAGCGCAACAGACATAAACGTCTCATTTGAAAGTTTTCAGAGAATATCGAAATTGAACAATTCAATTTGTAGAAACTGCAAAAGTCAGGTGCCGTAATTCATCCGACCATCTCCATTTTCTTCTCCTTAGCTTTACTTTATTTTTGTCGTATATTTAAATATTACTTATGCCTACTGAACTCGAATATAACAATTAACATTAATAATCTGCCATATTGTTGCATAATAAACGATTTACCACTTTAATGATTTTTTAGACTAGACACGTATTTTGGGCATTTTGCCATAAATGTTTAATAGATTCTAAAATTCGGAATAAATGCTAATAGATGCTAAATTCGTAAAATATGCGAATAGATGCTAAAATAACAAACAAAAGTGAAATTTGCGTAAAAATTATAAAATTAATATTCAATTTAGAAGGGTCTTCCTATCCCTTTGCCTATTTATTATGTTAAGAAATTGAGGGGATAAAACAGAGCTTGAAGTTTACCATGGACGGTGCTTTTCCTGTTTAAACCAAGCAACTGCTTTTGTCTACTACTGTAAACAAAAGAAGGCAGCTGGAGCTGTGTATCCAAAAGACTGCTCAAAAAAGCGTCTTAAAACTAGAATCGCATTCAAGACTAAATGAGACAAATCTATTTCTCCAAAAATTGAGTAAACTATTCAATCCACCTGTGGCAGGTACAAAATCTAATATTAATTTTGAAGAAACAGTTTTGTTTTTTAGAAACCTGCAATTGTTTTATGTATTAACAACTCATGTGAATTATAAAAAATCCCTCAACGTATCAAGCTTAAAATATATATTTGTATACTTTATGTACAAACTTACAGCTGATAAGGTTTTGGTCAGAATTCATAAACCGGAAGTAGTATTTTTTTAAAACAATTTCACTATTTGATTTTGACCTATTAAACTATTTTAATCTTCTTGATATACATATTTATTATGTATAATACTGATAGTGATTTTAATTAATAAAAATAATTTGAATAAAATTCGACAACCGGAAGTAGAACTTTTGTCTTGTGTTTCCATACATTTGCGCTCAATTTTTATCGAAAATGCTTTCATAGCTATTAGTATTTCATAATGCTGCCGGTATGTGTGAATATGACTGTACGGTTAAATATCGAATTTCGTTTTGTGCCCTTCTTATATTCCTCAAACACATAGATAAAGTCATGGGTTGGTTACATCCGAATTTTTTTTAATTATTGTGTTGTCTTTAAATTGTATATATTTATATAAATTTTATTAAAATTCATCGAAATTGTTTATTATTTAAAATTAAACTCTTCATAAAAATAGATGCTAAATATACGCTAAAATTGAACATTTTTAATGCCTTAAAACGCTAAAATGCAAAATGAAAATGCTAAAATCGACAAAAATATGTGTCTCTACTCATGACACCGAGCAAAAAAAAAATTATCAGAGCCGGGGCTAATATGAACGTAGTTTCCGAGATATAATGCTTAAAAAATATACACAAATGTATATATACAGAGAAATACAATAATAATAGAAGGGCCCTTACGAATAAATAATTGTTGTCAATATTACGCGGTACGCTACAACGCACGGAATAAAATCGTATCAATTTACTTATAAAAATGTATCCCATGTTGTTTATTGTGTGTTTTTGAATGCATTGTGCAATTTTTACCGATCCTTGCCCATCTTGCGAGTAATATAAATAAAAACAGAGAAGTTTTTATCGGACATACGTACGTCGAGCACCAAGCATCAAATACGACTGATGCTAAAATTATTTGGGATTGTCTATGGACAATCATCATTTGACAACAATATGACACCTAAAGCCACTTCTTTTAATATAACATTTCTCTGTATATATGTATGTATAATATATTGTTTTTTGACTATACTGTACGAATTCATATTCTATAGAACGGCAAAAATTAGTTATCAAAATATATACTAGTTTAGAACATTTTAGTTTGTGAATACTTTACGGCTCACTTGCTTGTTTGTTACTGAAGTTGCTAAAAAGTTTTGCAACCTCCAACGTACATAGAGATAACAATGTATTTAAATTCGTAAATGAAAACATAAAAACTTTTAGTACATATGGATATACTTCAAAATTTGACAAATTTGAGTAGATATTTTTTGCAACCAAAAAGAAAATGTATGCATATATGTAGATATCGTTCTTTGATTTAATACACCAATGATGGAAACGGCCTCACTTTAGTGGATATTTGCCATCCCTGATGGAGCAATTTGTAAAGCAGATGAGACTGCTCTTTGGTCAGCAGTCGTGGTGAATTAGTCTTCACACCTCCGCTCTGTTGCGGCATAATGGATTGGCCTGGATCCCCTCTTCTACAACCTAATCTAATTAACCAAGGGGAACAATGTAGGGTGGAAAGCATTTGCAAGCCTCAACGTCAATTCAACCCACCGACATAGTACAATTACAACTCGTAAGAGCCTTCGGTACACCGGCCGAACAGCGAACACTTATGTGACAAGGCACTTGCCTTCCAGAAAGGGTTGTTTTAGCCCCCATACACCCTCCGGTCAACACCGGAAGACTTTGCTCAAACGACAATTGACTTTATGGCTCAATCAAATTTGCGGGAAAGCTTTCAGCGTGCCGACGTCATTCAAAACAGAAAATTTGCTCATTTTTTCCAAAGTGCGGCAATTCAATTACTGCTGCCGTATACGAACACAATTTTATGATATTAATATAAATTTATCTCTGCTGTGTAACAAGAAACTTACTTTGATATAATACAAGTCCATGTATGTATGTAGCTGTATTACGTTCGTGCAGTGTTTATTTTTCACAAATTCACATTTATATCACGAATCACATTAGTAATAACTTAATAATAAAACTGATTTCTGGGTCAACGCAGCATGTAAATATGCTGGAGAAGATGGAAGCCGATTAAAGCAATCAGAAACTGTAGAAATAGATCAATTTGAGGTTATGTATGTATTCCCCGATGACTGTCAAACGAAATCGATGACTTACTAAAATTAATATATGAGCCTGGTTTGGATAACATTTCTTGTACATACCTTGCAAGGTTTATTAAAAAATATGTAGATGCATTTTCTATTTTCTATTTCACTATTTTAACAACGAAGTTTTGACAGTACTAATCTTCGACATATGGAATGACAAAAACTAGGTGGGACGACTTTAAATGGCTTATAAAATCTAGTATCCAAACAAGTGATTTTAATTGATTTATAAAAATCGCTTGTTTGTTAATAAACTATTATGAAATATTGATTCATTAAATTTCAATAAAAAAATATTTTGAAAAGTTTTTCACGTAATTTCAAAAGTTAATAATCGTTCGTGTCACTTGCATACACATTTTACATTCACCCCCATCATTTATATGTATAACAGGACGATCGCACGCCGAGATAAACCAGTGTCAAATCCAATAGAATGAATGTCTCATTATTAATATCACACAAAATCAAATAACAAACCACAAGAAATTTGCAGGTAGACAGTGTCCACCTGAAAATTTCCTGTGTACGAATTTAGAACAAAATAAATCGAACCCAATTTTTAATGAATGTACAAATTTGAAAATTTAAGGAATATACAAATTCGGAAACAGATTAAGTTAGTTTATTGAAACAAAATCCCTGTTGCATATCATAACTGATCTGAAACATGATTATGACTCATTAGTATGCTTATATAATACATACTTACATCGTATATGTAGTATATGTATAATATGCATGTACATATTTAAATAATGCTATACTGGAAATTTTTAAGGATAAAATTGTTTATTTTCCGTTTTACACATTACAAAGTCGTAATGGAATCATTCGGCTAACCGCATTCAGGTATTATTAAATCACAACAAAGTTTTACCTAGAAAATTTATTCACCACATAAAGAGAACGAGTTTCAAGCCTCTCATGTTCAAACTGTAATTACAACAAGGTGAATAAAATAAATATGAAATAAATCAGGAAGGTAGACGGTATGTGGCGTGAAATGGGTTGATTTGTTTTCGATGGCGGCAACCTTTGGGCGTGTGTGGGAAATTAATAAAAAGGCTTTTGCGGACTCTTTTTCCTGTTCAAATTGAAAAAGGCTTTTTCGCGTACTTTTTCGCCTTTTATGGCGGTATGGCTTGCGTACATCAGAGAAGTGAAATTCCCCTTTCTCATTCCCCATTTCAAAAGCGCAAAGTTCTTTGTGTAATTTTTATATATTTATGTGACGTATAAATACATATAACATATGTAGGTACTTAATAAAACTGAATGAATTACACATTTTCACAACAAAATAAAAGCAGAAAATAAATTTATATACAATATAAATTTATAAATTTATTATTCGACTCAAATCCGCTTCAATCAGAATCTCGAAGTTAATAAGATATCATACCGGATACAGTATATTGACAGGGAATGGTATTATTTTAGAATACCTCCAATATATGTGAAGTGAATATATTTTATGTATTTTTCGAGTTACAAAGAATAACAAAAAAAGCATACAAACAGAGTTCTGATATTTTACAAAATTCGATTCATTTGCTTGAGTCAATTAAGACCGAATCAAGACGGTAAATTTATATTTAAAAAAATTTTACCGTCTATTTATAATTTATTCGATAAATTTTCAGCGCAAGCTGATTTTATTTACATATTTTGCAAGTCGCTGAATAAATCAAATTTCTACTCGATCCGATAGTATTTTCTGTATTTTACGTTTCCGTTTTACTTCACGTTTATAGAATTTCCGCGTCTGTTCACAAAACATATGTCTGCTTTCGAATAATAAAAATAACTTGATACTCGATATTGCACAAATACAGGTATTCCTCGACTTACGACGGAGGTGCGTTCCTGAACCTCGGTCGTAAGTCGAATCCGTCGTAAGTCGAGGAATATATTTATATATTTTTTTTCGGTGATTTTACTTACTTTTATTAATACAGTAATTCAAATGAATCCATATTTAAATTTAAAAAAAATTAAACTTCTACATCATCCGTACTTATTAATTATAAATTATACATCCTGATCACTTATCACATAAGTACAATCCATTTCTTCATCTTCAGTTTGAGATACAGTCGTATGAGTTTTTTTGAAAAATGTATCTAATTTTGTTTGAACAGTATCCTGTTTTTTTTCTCTATTTATTTCTTGGTAGCATGCGAGATTTTCTTGAATCCTGCGGTTCACATTTGAAAATCTTTCACTGTCTGGGTCCATCATTTCAAACTTTTGTATTCCTTGATTAATTAAATTAAAAGCAGCAGCCATTTCTTTCAATACAAATTTTTTCAGCGGTTCCGCAGATGTGATTGATTATTTTTCATCAATATCCTCTTCTGCAACCATTTGAGTTTCAAGATCTAATAATTCTGCATTGGTTAGATCTTCTGAATCATTTTCAAGAAGTTGGTTCATGTATTCGTTATCTACGTCAAATTTCTTCGTTATCTTGTCAAACGTTCACATTGTACGATTAGGTTAGTTATATCCTCGACATTTTTTTCTTTTTCGTATATGGAAAGAAAAACGGGTTCAAATCGATTGGGTTTTTCCATATTCCGTACATACATGCTGAAATAACTTCTTAAGCCGTTAAGGGTCCATCCTTTATCTATATTTCTTATAGCATGAATGATATTATAAATTTTCCAAAATTCTTGAAAAGTTTTTCCTTCTATTGCTTCAATGCCTTGCGCAAATGTAATTTTTAAATAATGAGCTTTAAGAGACGCAATGGAATTCGCTTTTAAATCTTTTCATCGATCCAAATCACTAGTAATTTTTCCATTTGTTGAATGGGTCCGAATCTTTTTTTATTTATTATTTTAGATTTGAATGCACCCTTTAACGGCTTTACGATTTTTTTCTTTATCTTTTAAAATAGTGGAGACCGTTGAATGTGACAATTTCAAATTATTTGCCAAGTCCATCACTTTTTTACCACTATCATATTGTTTTATCACTTCAAGTTTCATTTCTAAGTCTATCACCTTTCTCTTTTTTTTATCCTTTCTTCCTTTCCTTTATCAGTCATTATTAGAGTTCCTCTATCAGTCATTATCCCGTTTCTTTATCACACATTATAAATGTTCTTAAAAATAAAAATTTTAGCACTAATCAACACGAAATTGAGAAAATAAACATCCTAAAACAATAACGAACAGTTATGTAACAAACAGTAACGACCATATGAGTTTGTTACCGTCGTGCGACTGCTGACGAATCCCAAAGGAATGAGTCATAACTTAATTTTTAAAACTACTGCGATGTTTCATTTCTTCCGAAAGAGAATTCCCCATTTTCATAACTCACATCCGCTTGAGATTTATCAATCAATTTTTGAAAAATAATTAATTAATAAAAAATATATTATTTTTTTTCGGTCGTAAGTGCGAACCGGCGTAAGTCGAGGACTACCTGTATGTACGAATGTGAACATATGCGCAAAATTATTATGTTTATTAATTTTCTGCTATTGGTATGCTGAAAAACGCAAATTTAGTCCAACGAGAATATTTCAACGGTAAGATAAATTAAACACGTGTATGTATGTATGTACATTAGCATGACTTGCGGTTCATTTTAAACTAATTAGCCATAAAAAGATTGATGGCGGAAGATAATACATATATGTAAGAATGTATGTATGTAGTGTACATACAGTTAATCTATTGCATTCGAGCTAGTAACAAGCTTTTAATATATTCCTGCAGTGTGTTAGTTGGAATTGATTACTATTTAACAGGGCTCTTTGCACGTTTTCAAACGATAAATCACCACCACTATCTGTTCAGACGATCCAGTCGAATGGAGAAATTGGCGGGAACTTTGCGAAGAAGTTTTTGAACCTCGGGGTGTTCGACGCCATCCGGCGTTGATTAAGAACTTAAATTTCACCGGTACAGATTCAAAACGATCGTAAATTTCTAAGACTTTCAATCTCCGGAAAACTGGTGTTCAAACCAGAGCTTATGAAGATAAATCCCAAACATAAATGTACTGGTATACATAATTCATTAAAATTTTTCTAAAATCACAGTTAAATAGAGTCTGGGTCGGAGTCAAGGGATTTGAATATTTTAAAAAGAGCTGGAACCATACTCTACGATTAAAATTGATCAAATTATAAAAAAAAAATACGCGTACACAAATACATAGTAGATGACAGTTCAATCGATAATGCTTAAGGTGGGTTTTAATCACATTTCCATTAAAGCCTATTTTAGTCTCATCGTTTTTCTCGCCTAAATGAGTTGGTTGGCTAATATTATTAAATCTAGCAACTTTTTGAAAGGGTAATTCGACTTACCAGTGTGCTTATAGTTTGTGAGCGATTGAATACTTGTTCGGCGGTAGCACCGGCTGAGACCAAAGGTTTCAAATATCGATTTCAGGCCTATAGAACAGAAGTAATTAATCACTCGGTGTAGGGCATTGTAAAGTGGGATTATTAATGTCGGTTCCTGGCGATGATGGGCCCTCCTATATTGACAAAGTTGGATCCGCAGGAACAACGATGACACGTCGCCCACGATTAGGATTTGATCCTCCCAATACCGACTCGCCCAGCTTTAAAAGTTTTCATCCCTTACAATTAAATAAAACACTCCTTTGCCACTTGATCTCATAATTTGGATATTTGTCAATTGAATTAAATAGACATAAATTTGACAATGCCGTGAATAATCGAGGAAAATTCGTTCAAGAAATGTTTATCGGTATGTATACAGTTTCCATCCTTGGCTTATGCCAAAAGTTAGTTGCTCCAACTTTTGGTAGTTTATCTTAGTTTCGGTTTTGAGGGATTATTACGGATAGAAGTGGTTTGTTTTGGTGGTAAACACTTACCAACACATACATTTTGTCATGATTCCAATTATACGTATGTATTTTTTTTTTCATATACAAATCTATCAATCTACTGTTTGAAAAATGTATGTACATACATATGTAAATAAATTGTTGGAATTCATCTCAAAATGAGAGACAAGAAGAATAGTTTTCAATGATTACATAAGTCAAAAAACAAATAATTGTAAATTTTTAACATATACATATATGTACAGTGTACTCTAGATTATCCGGGCGCGGATTATCCGGTTTGCGGATTATCCGTGCTTCAAAAATATTAAGTTTTTATAAGTAATAAGTTATACATACATAGTTGTACATACAATGAAGCAGTTTCCGCCGAATTATTAAACGCATCTTCGTCAATATCATAGCCACAGGACAAAACACATAATATATTTGAAAATCTTCTAATTAAATTTTCGTGTATTCCAGTAATTTCAGAAGATATGGTTGGGAGCATTGAAAAAAAAAAGTTTCTATGATGACGATATCGATATCGTTGAATATTACTTTTTTTCGAATCAAATTAATTTAATAAGAAAACTAATGAATGTTTAATATTAGATTATCCATGTTTAAGCTGTTTATATTACTAATATTACTAATAAAACCTTTAGTATTGTATAAAATCGACTTTCTCAAATTTACTTTTTCAAATTGCTTGAAAAAACGGTGTTTTTTTTTGAATTTTGATAGTTTGATTTTTTTTTAATTCAAAATATTAATATACTACAGGCAGGGCCGTAGAGATAAAATCCGGGCCCCGGTGCAAATTTGAAAATCCGACCACAAACCAAAAAAATTCCCAAAATACACAGCAACACACACACACACACCCACACATTTTTTCTAGATCATGAAAACGTGACCAGTGATCGATTCTGACTTCGAATCAGTCAAAATTTTGAGTTCGAATTTTCGCAGATCACAAAACTTCATCTATTGTACTTTTTCGTACATAGATAAAGTAAAAATGGTTTTATTTTTAAAGAACAATGCTATCATACATGAAATAAAAATTAAACATAACATTATATTGCAACATAAAAAAAACCGTAAAATATCAACTTATATTATTTATGGAAAAGCAAGTACATAGTAGGTAATAATGTATTGAATTTGGGATAATTTTTTCTGTGAGAACTTTTTTAAATGTCTATATATAGGTACATATACATACATATGTACATACTTCAGAATGATACATGTTAATTATGGGTTAAAATAATCAACATAGAAAACAGTTGAATAATAATAATGAATTCGTAAACGACAAACATTATTAATTTAAAAACTAAATTTGATTTGAGATATTCTTAATCCAGTCTACCGTTCGCAATTTATCTCAAAATTTTAACATGTTTGAATAACGTATTTTCCCAAAGTTGAAAGACAAACGGACACTTTTAACGATTAAAATCAATCATTTATTAGTATATTTCTGTTGAATTATTCTAGGAATAGCACGCGCATCACATTTGTAATTTTAAGTAAAAGTTGCATATCAAATTTGCAAATTTGCAAATAGGTAAATTTGAAATATTTTATCTTTATTATCGATGTGAAAATGCACTAATCTCGTACTTTTAACTGTCCGCTTTTTACCTGCTTGAATCGGCCAAGGGTTATATTACTATTTTTTTTTTAGATATTGTGATGAAGGAACTGACCATTCTGAACACCAGAATCCCTAAATGTTATTATGCCATAAGTAGGTAAAATCCGTTACTCGAAAACAGTTATACCAATTTGCTTCGTGTCCAAAACAATCTAAGAGCATAAAGGCCAAATAATGTTTTTGCTAAAAATGTACATATTATTTGCGGGGGCCCCGGGCCCCCTTCGAAAGCCGGGCCCGGGCTATTTGCATACCATGTCCCCCCATCTCGTCGGCGCGAACTACAGGCTACAAATATAATTTTTCTTCATTTATTTATTTTTCTAATTTTTTATGTATAAACTGTAACTCAATCCGTTTTCGCCATTTTTTGAAGTAAACCAAAAATATTTTTAAAAGACGACAAATGCCGACACCAAATTAAGTTTTATCTAATCAATCAGATAACTGATCAATATGATAGAAGTAGTCTGTGGTGACAAATGATTATACATAGTTAAAACTCAAGGCAAAGTTAAATTATCCATAAAAAAAGTTTATTTTTAAAGGAAATAAAACTGATCACAAAGGCATACACTGATGCTAAAAATACCAAGAAAAATTACGACGTGAAAACCTTATCAAGAAATGACCCTATATGAAAACGTGAAAACCTTACCCTTACCGACGTGAAAACCTTACCAAGAAATGACTCTATGAAACGCCACTGTATCATTACATACGTGGCCCAAGCCTCTTTGTAGTATATTTAATAACATTAGTTTAAGCCGGAATCATAATTTTGATTGAAATCCCAGTCATTGAAATCTTTTTGATTGAAAAACTAATCATGAAATCCCACACATTTTATATATTAATAGCTTATATTTTCGTATATTCGTTATTGAAATATTTTTAAAATTGCGTTTTTATTTTATTTTAAAATTATTTTTAGTACATTATGTTTTTTTATATAGATACATATGTACATTCATTAAAATTTCACAATAAGGGAATTATTTTAAGACACATTTTTTTCAACATATTATATATAATTTCGAAAGAGACTTTGTAAGTATTGTTGGTTGGATAATGGGTGGGAACTTCGAAAACAAGTCAAAATTTCCGTGACGACATGGAGACGGGGGACGGGGGTGAAGGCCTGGGGAGTGCCGGGGGCGAAGGCCTGGGGGGCGCCGTGGGGCGTAGGTGGGCGAACGTCCGGGGGATGCCGGGGGTGAAAGTACCCGGGGGTTCAGGGGGCAAAGGGGGCAAAGGCCCCCAGGGGCACAGGGGGCGAATGCCTCTGGGGGGCGAAGGGGGCAAAGGCCCCCGGGGGCGAAGGGGGTGAATGCCTCTGGGGGGTGCCAGGGACATTCGCCTGAGGGGAAATTCGTAAACAAAACAGTTTCTATGACGATTAGATTTTTCTTTTTCGATTCAAATAAATTTAATAAAAAAAACAATTGAATATTTAATATTAGATTAGCCATGTTTAAGCTGTTTATATTACAAATACTGAGCGAAGCCGGGTAAAACAACTAGTGATACATAAAAAATTCGCTATATTTTTATGACTGGCAGATAAAATCGTAATCACGTGTCTTTGATATTTCCTATGAACTCAAAATTACATTCTCGATAGCATAATAATAATAATATAAGAAAATTATAATTTACAGCAAGCATGTACATACATACATATGTACGTGTACATATGTATGTATAGAGCAGAAATCGATACGAACAATTTTCAAATATGTAAACTTCCAGAGAAATCGTTAACACGTGTAATGAGAACTGAAGGTGATTGCGATTTTCGCAGAAGGGAGGTCCGCAATGTTCGACACCTGGCGAAAACTAATATGCTGGAAGCGAGGCAGTAAAATTGCGCAAAGGACGTACTCGTGACACAAATTCGAAACGTGTTTTTACCGGATTTTTTTTATTATTTCACGGCAAAAGTTCGCCAATTTGGGCTCATTATCGCCAGCACTTGCCGCTGCGTACAAAATCTGATTAAAAAGTTTCCTGATCCCACCGAAGTGAGGGCTTATCGACCACACTACTCTATCGTACGATTTCATGATACGTGTTGCGTACTTTTAATTATTTTTTTAAATTCAAATAGTTCAAACAGTTTGGATGCGCAATGCGTAGATATCGGAAAATGTTAGGATTTTCATTGAGAGCTTTTGTCGATATTTTATTTGGTTTGGTGATTATTGCCTAATTTTATCTACCCATCTTCTGCACTCTCTCGGATACATCTTTTGAACTCTCTCGGATACCATCCTAGCACCTGTTTTGTCCACCTTTCGTCCATTCTTCTAGCCACGTGGCCCGCCAATTGCTATTTCAATCTCTTCACTATATCCACTATCTTTGTCATGCTTCTCACCCACGTATTCCATTTCCTGTATTTTCTCGTTATGCCAAGCATACAACGTTCCATACTTATTTAAGTGCATTTGACTTTGTTTAGCAACTTGGCGTTTGATGTCCAAGTTTCACATCCATGCGTCATCACTGGCAAAACACATTGATCGAAGATCTTTTTCCTCAGTCAAAGTGGAATTTTTTGATTGAAAAACTTCATTCATTCGTCGAAATGCACTCCATCCTAATTTCATACGTCCATAGACCGTGCATATAGCAGTGCAGTGCGGGTGCAGAGTTCAGAGTGGTACGCGGCAGGGTATTTTTAGATTTTTTTGCATATGAATAAAAAAACGCTGCTTGATCAAATCTCTACCATCGCATTTCGTCGCAAACCTCACTCCCTGGAGTGTTTTCGGTGATATTTTATCCTTGTGTAGGTACTTGTCTAAATAATAATATCGTACGAATCAGTGGCGTAGCTAGGAATTTCAGACCCTCATACAAAAAATATCCAAGCCCCCCACACCCCACCCCTTCCACAGTGGGATTTAAAAAAATATGAGATGAACTAATTCAAGTTGTTTGTTGATACATATTTTCAAAGTATAATAAATATGTATCAACTTTCTTTCTTATTTATTTGTTTTTCTCGATTTCATGCTTGCAAAATTTCGTAATAAGTTTTATGGATATATTTCCCATAAAGCTTTTTTTAACAATGGCATTCCGTGCCAAATTATCCCATTTTAATCCAAATAAACCTTTTCACATTTCTGCGTCGTAAAATAAAAGAATAAGCAAATTAATATTTTAGCTACGCCACTGGTACAAATTAACGATGATATGAAGAAACGCTATCACAGCTGGAAACCACGAGTGCATCCTATGCCACACTTTTCAGTGTATTCTTACCATAAGACGCACGAACATCTCCATCTGAAAGAACTGGCAATTTCAGAGAGATTCTCCACAGCATGTAGAAAAATAATCCTTTCCTACTTTGGCCATATTTCCAGGAAGGATGTGAAGAGTCTAGATAAGCTAGTAGTGACCCGAACACTATAGGGAAGGCGAGCGAGAGTTCTCCCATAAGATGCGAGAGAACGGTCTCCCATAAGATGGTTCGATCAATAACTGACGGAATCGTCCCTAAACGCTGCTTTAAACTTGTCACAATACCGGAAGATGTGGAGGCGGATCATCTACCAGATTTCAGATGGTAAAAATGACCACGACGATCAAGTATTGAGCGATAGCGAAAGAAGAAGTGCCTCAAACTAAATAAAACAAAATCATAATGTTACAGACTTTGCGTTCAAATCTTTGTGGCTAGGTTTAATAATTACAATATAATTCATCAACGAGTATTCATTTAAAAAAATTGCGCGTTGAATTTCGCTTCATCTGCGATATCGATTTTCACTCACCGGTAAGTTGCTGAAGCTGAAGTTTCAAAGCTTTGATCTCTGCCGTGAGTCGGTCAACTTCTTGTCGATTCTCTTCTTCCCTCTGTTGGAGAAGTTGAAGATAGCCTGCTTGTTGTCCAGCAGCTTGTCCCACAAGCTCTCCACCCCCAATCGCCTGCTGCTGGACCAGTGTAGGACCTGTAAAGTGTACATTACACATTAACATTACACGTGCATCGATTACGACAATTGTGAAAAGCGCGTAATGTCATCAGTTTTTTTTTTGATTTACGACGAATTAATAGCTCCATTATTTGAGCGAACTTTTGGCACACCGATGTATGAAAAAAACGTAATATCACTCGGTGGTCGCGTTCAGAATTTTACACGGGCGCTAAAATAAATAGCGGTTCATTGTTGGTGGAAAAATGCGAAAATTTTCAATAATCTGGCATACGTCGGGTCCGACGGGGCATGATATTAATTTTTACCTGTGATTGATGACTGCGGAAAATATTGGTTACCTACAACATATATTGGCCCCAACTAACGTCCACATAACCACAACAATTTTTTATTTGTTAAATCAAATCAAAACTTATATATGTACATATATGTATGTACGTATACTACACTACATACATAAATATATACAAATACCAAAAATATCAAATTGCTTTTAATTAGAAAGCCTTAAATCTTGAGATTCAAATCTGAACTCCAATACAAATAACTACAATAATAAGCGAATGTATCACATTGACCGTAACATATGTATGTATAATATGTAATCACGTAGGTGACCGAAAACAAGCAAGTGACACTTTGGCCTTGTTACAAAACAATAAATCATATAATATTATAGCCAGATAGATATCTTCTCTAGATGCCTCTTAGAATTTTTTCTAGAATTCACAACAGTTGATATCGAAATTTTACTTAACCTGACGAGACTGGTATGTAATTTAATATTTTCTTTACGTATGTATGTTCAATCCATCGATAAAATATAAAACGTTAAATAACACATCCGATATGTATTCCATGTAACTTATAACGATGCTGACAATTTTTCGAGCTTATCCAATAAAGTTCAATTTTTCAACGAAGCTGATCCGACGACAGCTTAAGCCTCAACAACCTTCGTCCCGACCCACCCTCTCTCTCTCTCTTCCGTCCTCTCCAATCCCCGTAAACTCACCTGTCATGTGTCCCACTTTCCAGGTGACATACGCACTCGTATATTTTATGCGTGGCCTGAACTTTTCTTTACGTGGTTTTAATTTATGCGATATGAATAAAACAAAAAATATAGATAAAAATCTATTTTTTACAAAATGGCTGCCTGTAAGTGAAAATGTATCACAAGAAATGAAAACCGCCTTTTTAATCCTTATATTTCTCTATTTTTCAATACTTATTCTTAACTCCATTATTCAATGAAAAAAATTGTATACAAGCGTCATCACACATTAATTCAAAAACTATCAGAAAACTATATTTAAAAAATATTTTCAAATTCAAATGCCATCAGTTTGGACTAGTGGTTAACATGTATACATTCGAACAGTGTTCACGAGTTCGAGTCCCACTGCTTGCTACTGGTCAAACCTCGGTTTGTGCTCCAGGTCGATCGTTTCCTATCAAAGTTTCTTGCAACCCTCGATTTTAAAATCTCGAATTTTGCTGATTCATAAAAATGCTGCAAATTTATCCATAAATGTCTCGCAATTTTAAATCTTTTAAGCACCTCGAAATTTGACGATTTATATAAAAAAAATCCTCCAAAAATGTTTTTCTCTATGATACTTTGTTAAAATTATTCTAAAAATTGTATATCGATGCTTGTAATTGGCCATTAAGGCGCATTAGGGGTTTATCTATTTGGCCTTCCTGGTATATATGTATGTATGTATGTACATATGTAGTATATTCTAGCTACATACATACATATATGTTTTTATTTATACATCATTTGTCCAAATCATGAATTATATTTTGCTTGGTATTATTTTATGAATATTTTCCATGAATGAAAATTGTGAAATTATTATTAGTTACGTTCAAAGATCAACTATTATAATTTTAATAAAATCAAACTCATTTAAATTTCAAATCAACATTATAATATTATACATACATACATAATCATAATAATAACATATTTATCCTTATTGTTATTCGAATCTCTTAATTGTTATGCTTTTTTTTTCAAATTTGCAACATTATGAATTAACTGTAAATAAATTACGTACTATACGTACATATGTATGTATGTGTACATGAATTTCGCCAACGGGGCTACTGTGGCTTTTGACAGTGTGATTCTGTTTGCAGTTGACATTCGACGGTTCAATTATGCTCATAGCGTTCTGTCAGTCACATTCGTCGATGAAATCATCAATTTAATTGGATCGTATCCCTCGAATCGGCGTTTTCCCTTATGTTGTTGGAAAATAAAATCGCTGTCCAGGAAGCAATTTGTGTCGGCTTTAAATTGACAGGTAAAATAAATATCTGAAAAGGCTCCATATATTTTATATATCATTACTTTTGAAGATCGCTCATGTCAAAACGCATATTTACGACACCGGGAGTGTTATTTCACATTTTTATAAAAAAAAGGAATTTAATATTATGTATTGAATAATACATTTTTTATCTGATTTTCTCTTGAAAAAAATGGTCTAAATATAAACTGAAATTTTTTCAATATAATTTTTTCTAATTATTTCTTTGATCCACCTTTAAACCATAAATAATAAACATTTAAAACATAATGTGTTCAAGTTTTAGTAATACATTTTTTCCCCTAAATTTGGCAACGTATGTGTCGGCAAATAAATGTATTACATTTTAAACTTAATTTACTTGAATACATATAAAAATGTGTTTAATTACCATCTTCCAGGTCATCAGAAGCTGGTGTTGATTCAAGTCCACAATGACTAAGCAACAGCAGTGAAAGCAGTGAGAGTGAGCAAACCAGCAGAAGGGCGCGCGCGAGTAAACGCGAGCCAAGAGCGCGCGCCATTACTCGTCGTCCCCGTCTAAAAACAAATAAATCATTAATTCATTGTATTCAATAAATTAAAAATAGCTTTAATAAAGTGGCTTCAAGTGAAAGTAAAAAAATGGTTAATTTTTCAAAGAAAAAAGTTTGATCAATGATGCTTAAGAGGGCTAGACACCAGCGCCTTGTTCATACAAACGTATTACACTTCTCCCTTCCTCAATTATGGCACTAGAGAAATTATTTTTTTAAATGCTATGGATATCTACCATTGGCATGCATTTGTGGTTTTATTTTTTTGATTAGTTATTTTTAAAGGAGCTAGGAGCCGCCAAACATCTATAAAATCGCCTCTTTTTTACACCAACGAAAAGAATCCAGCGTGCTTATTTAACGGTCGATTTAAAAAAAATACGCGCAGAGTTGCATATAAAATATCTTACTCATACCGATGATGATTTTTTTTTTAAATTGGTCCAGTTTCGGAGGAGAAAACTGGAGAATACGAAACCTCGATTTTGTCGATTTAAAATACGTATTATCTGGTCGAAGCGCAACTGTCGCATTCACTCAATATATATATATTGATATTATGTGATGTATGAGTGGAATCTTAATCTATTCTCTTCCATTTGGGCCTCGCTGTGATTTTATTTTTTTTTATTCATATTTTGTTTAATTTATTTTACTTTTTCTTTCTCCTTTGTACACTTTTATGTACTATTTTAATTGTATTATTATTTTCCTTTTATTACTTTTTTATTATTATTTTATTTTACCATGTTTTCTGCTTTTTAATTTTTCTGTTTTTTACTTATTTTACTTGTATTTATATATTTGTTAAATGTAGGCCATTGTGGCGCATTAGGTTCTTTCTGTAATGCCACAATGGTCCAAAACTATTAATAAATAATATATTGTAGCATTCACTTAATAAATATATCGAAGAAAGGAACTGCAACAAAATTAAGGTTTCGGGTGTACAGCCCTCTTAATCTCGATTGGCAATCGTGTATCAATATTATTTCATTTATAATATGTATTTTCTATCAATTGATTTTATAGTGTTAATCTCCCTCTTAAATCAGTAAATCTTTTAAACATATGTATCAACACTTACAATTAGCTTGTTGTATCGAGTGGACTAAAAGTAATGGAACAATTTCTTTCAAGTGTGTAGGCCGGAGTGAAAAATGTAAAATTTGGATTTTCCACAATGAATTGGGTGGAAAATTTTCGATATATGAAGGGAACGTTAAATAAAAACATCGTCTATTTGAGAGACAATGTCCATTGAGGAAAAATACACAATTTGTATTTTTCTACCCGGCCTAGTGTACGGTGTTTTCACCACGTGAAAGCATATTAATATGGGTTTGGTGCAAACGATCGACAAGCGCCAGACAGACTGAACCATAGATTAACTGGATGGCTGCTTTAAACGCAATTCTCGACATCACGAATGATAGATTGCACATCTGATGACGAGTAACCTTTCGATATGCACAGATGCAATTATTAAAATAGTAATTATTAAAATTGAGTTGGATCTTTCTGGCGAGTTTAATAAGGCAAAATTTGGAACTAAAGTATCAGAAGCACAGAACGTATACAGGGTAGGTATGTATGTCGGGACTTCGGGTAGATATCGCTTAGTGTAAGTGGGAGCAGAGCGCACGCATAAAGTACACGTGTCGTTAATCTGTGGTTCAGTCTGTCTGGCGCTTGTCGATCGTTTGCACCGCATCGTATTAATATATGCAGCTGTACATTGTGAATAATAATTTTAAATATCTTATTTATTTATATTTGCACGTACATCTAATATGTAATTTCGAAAAAGATTTTGTATGTATGTATGTTTTTTTGTTTGTTTGGTTCGTAGAATCCGTAACGTTCAATTAAATAAAAATACAAATGAAAAATACAATTTAATAAAAATACATGGCTAATCTAAAATGTTTACTATTAGATTAGCCATGTTTAAGTGGTTTATATTACAAATACCGAGTGAAGCCGGGTAAAACCACTAGTGATATATATAAATATATACACATACACACACATGTACATACAAAAAATAGAATAATTATAAAGAATTAAAGTATAATACGAGTCAGACTCATTAAAAAAAAATCAATCCTATTACCATGCTCATTGCCAATCTAGGAATGGGAGAATGGAGATAATAACTACAAATTATCGCTAACAAATAACTGCAGAGATCGAGTAAAGCGAAGGGGAACTACTAGCCAGCAGTTTGGTTTAGTGGTAGCGTATATATTTAGCACCACTGAGGTCAAAGGTTTGAGTCCTCGCCACTGCTGGTTAAATTTGGGGGTTTTGTGACTCCAAATCGATCGTTTCTCTATCAGAGTTTGCCAATTTTATCTGATCATTGCTGAAACGGTTCCTGAAAATTGGTATTAGATCTTATCCTGTTGTCACAAAATCTGCCTGTGTATAATTTGTAATAATTATACACAGTAATCTGAAATCTATAAATATTTCTATAGACATCTCTACAATTTCGTATTTATTATATGTATAAAAATTGTATACGAAAAAAAAATCTAAAAATAATCCATAGATGTCTCTATGATTATTATTTCTGATTAATTGTTATATGCTATATATTCTGATTGTATAAGTATGTATTACTGTATTTCTGATTTCTGATTGTTTATGTATTCTGTATTTCGTTAACGTACACCCGTCGCATTGGAGCAAATCTGTAATGGCGAGTGTATATTGATTTGTAACAATAAAATAAAATAAATAAAATTAGTTGGGAACATTAAGATTCAAATATATAATACGTAGAAGGTCAATCAACTAGAATATTAACAATTTTGTAGAAAAAAATCAAATCATTGACGATCCTTCTATCAGGAAGTCATATTTCAATGTTAAAAGAATTAAAAAAATATATGTTTACTATATTTTAAAAATTTAAATTGAATTTTTCCAAGGAGAAAAAATGATTTAAAAGGGGATCAAACTGTGGAAATAAACTCTAACTTACTCCTAACAAGTGAACAAAATAACAATAACAATTAACACAACGTAAACGGTTCCCCTCGGCTGAAATATAATTAATGTGATCAACAAAGGTTAAACTATTACTTTATGCATATGTAATTATGCACATCGCTGGTTGAAATACGCTCATTTTAATGGGTATTTTGTTTCGTGGTATACATAAAATACGTCATCGTTCGATGAAATAGGTATAATGCAAATTTTACATATTGGAAAATGTACTTTTACACATTATTTCGAAACCCACGTATGTATGCATTCATTTGGTAAATCATTTATGTTAATCGACAACTTGTATTTCATAATTTTTTTATTTTTTTTTATATATTTTATTTCATACCAGGAAGGCATTACAGGTAAACCCCAATGCGCCTTCCTGGCCAAATTACAAACAATACAGCTTTTTTTTTTATTATTAAATAAGTCGCTAAATTACGAGACACTGACTTAAACTCGACAATTAACGAGACATCTATGAATTGTACATACTTTTTTATTGTAATATTTACATTAATCATACTCAAATAGTGGTGACATAGTGGGTAGGAAAGATTTTTAGCCAATTTTTAATCGGGAATCGTTTCAACAATGAAATCAGAGAGAAAATTGGCAAACTCTGATAGGAAACGATCAACCAGGAGTCACAAATCCTGGTCTGACCAGCAGCATTACAGATATACTCAGAAAAATTATTTTCAATCGAGGTCAGCTCAAGGGATCGAACTCGGCGCCTCTCAGTGTTAAGCAGAAACTTAACGACCGAGCCACGCTGCTGGCTAATAATAATATTAATAATGAAAATTGTGAAGTACACTTAATCGGATCATGTATGGCACGGCACGCTCATTCATGGAAAATCCAGTAGGGATTGTTTTCGCTGTAAAAATATAAACAATGATTTTCCAAAAGCCTTTGAAATTTGCGGTAGCCGCTGCCGTGTCCTTTTTGTTTAATTCAATAAAAGCACCGAACGGTGAAAATATACCCAAAAGAGGTTTTCCATACAGACGAGCAGATACCGACAGAAAAAAAAAGTGTTTTGGTATTCTTATATCCTCGGGTTCCCATCCGGTCGGTCACAACAGAGTGGATGAAAAAAGGATGTTTTTTTTATACGTGAAAAACACAGGGGACAAAAGCGCACGGAATTGCGTTTTTATACGTGTGTAAATTTAATTAAAATTTTATTTTCGTCTCAGAAAATCCAAACGTCTGTTATTAAATTTCAATTAAACTAACTATTCAAGCGATACAATCGATACAAACGATTCCATAAAAATCTATTTGAAAAGTTTTCCTCTCATTATACTATACATATGTAAGTATTATACATACATACATATGTACATGCGTATATTCGTGCGTGAGACATAATAGGTAAATTTACGGTCGGTTACCCTATTTTGCTATCAGTTCCAACGAACGAACGAGACCTGCATTTGAGTGATGGCTGATGAAAGAAAACTTTCTCTGGGTGCGATGAGGTTCATGTCTGTAATTATGGGAAGGTTTGGGGTGGTCCAGGGCAGAGGGAAGATTGCTGGGGGGCAAGGTACGATCGATGCGATTTATTTATTCGATTCGACAGGAACGGGGAAGGATCGAAAGAGCCCAACCGCGAACATTAATGAAAGCCTTTTATTCCGCGACGAGAAAACAAAAGTATACGACGTTGTTTTAATTAACGAACCTTCGGTGTATTTTGGAAGTATTTTATATTACATATTTTATATTAAAATTAAATTACGCATTTGTCCCCAAGTATTGATAAGTATAGTATTACTAGCACCCGCATATGATATACTAATTAATTTGAACCAAGTTTTCAATAATTTATATGTAATTAAACATAAACATACCATATTTCAAATTGTTTATATAATACATACATACAAATACAATTTTTAATATACATTTTTATGTACATTGTATTTATGCTCTCCATAAGATTTATTAATGATATATTTTAGGTTATTAAACGCTCTGAATTCTTATACATATACATACATATATAAACATATCTATTATAGTATATAAACAATATATAAATGAACCGAGGCTATTGGAATATAACATGAAAATCCCATTACAGATTCCGTAACTTTATGCATTAAGCAATTTAGCAGTAATAGAATATCATTACTATCCCAAATTTACGTTGAATTGCAATATATATGTACATTAAGAAATTGAAAATTGAAAGAAGCCTTAAACGATATTCTCACGTAGCGTCTTCCGATCGAAATGAAAACACTTTCATTATTTCGTGATGCACGGAACGAACGTTTCAACCACATTAATCAATGTCTGGTCTGTATCAGCAGTAGGAGCACGAACAATCCACGTGTGAATGTAATCTCATCCACGTGTATCATTCAGGGTGTCTCGTACGTCGCCCGAAGCTTTTCTCTGATATAGACGAATGATTTTTCACCCCCGACTCCGTTCCATCTCCAAAATCTAACCACTAAATTTGAAAATATTTTCAAAAAAATAATGAAATGTGCGGGTAAATGATTTAATGATAATTTAGTAATTATTTAATACACTCGAATTTCAAAAAAAATACTCTTTTATTTGTATATTTTTTTTTTACTGAATGCTAAAACGATGAGTATTTTTTTTGGAAACGTATCTCGTGTTCTCAGGCCCTTTTTCACATGTTAAAAGCTCTTAATAGTGATTTGTGTCTCAGACTGAGATATTTATCACGGCCATAAATTTTAGACGTTATTGATAAAATCCTTCATCGTTTCGGTACGAATATATTCCTTTAAAAATGGTTCTATATTTTGATATCGCTTTTCGGAATTTATGTGTAAAAAGCTAATTTTGAATATTACAAACTCTAATTATTATAAATAATAATGCATTTTAATCAAAACATCATTGAAATTGAGCATTTTGTGAATTTTAATAATGTAATACTTAAAATATGCATACTAGATTTTATTGTGTTCACACTTGAAAAATATAGAAATATTTATACCTTTCTTTGGTAATATAAAAATTTCTTTGATTTGACAGCATATTTTTTTTCTAAAATCCATTAAAACATCAAAATGAAATTTTATCACTGAAAACAAAGATGCAATGAATGTGCTTATTAATCATATTCAATTCCATAAAAAAATACATCTGATTGTTATGTTAAAGCAATTATTTCTTTTTATTGCAAGTACCAAGCTAATATTATACTACATATCTAATTTAAAATGCAATTACATACATATGCATATATACATACATTTATATATTCGTCGTTTTAATTTAAACTTTGCATTGAATTCAGATTTACAAAAGATTTAAATTTAATCGAATCTGGGCGGAAAAATTATTGTTTTCAATTGAAATTATAAGAGGCAGAAAAAAATCGAATCGAATACATAATGACCTATTTTAATTTTTCGTCGCGTTCTCTTTGACATTGAAAGCGAGATTTTTTTGCGATTAAGTTTTGCGATATTCCATTTTCCCGGAATTTCACCCGAATTCAAGATTTCAACGAAGCGTCTCTCGGCGCCAAATCACACAAATCAATCCGCTCCACTTCTGATCACTTATTTGAAGCTAGGGAGGAGTTGGAATGGTGGGGAAATGGATGGTGGCGGAATAAAACACGAAGAACCATTTGTAGGGCCACTTTTTCTTCTAAAATGGGTGGGTGGGTAGGTGGATGGACGGGCGTATTTTTGGGTAGTCGAAGAAAAGCCCAATCCAGCACCTTCGTTTGCGGCGTTTTAAGTTGATTAAATACCGGAACAATCTAAATAAATCACTCCAATTTAGTAACAGTTCACATTTCATACCTATCGCTAATTTTTAACGTTGTATACACACATACTAGGGCATCCAGACTGGTTTAAACCGAAACCGAAAAGCCGGCTTTTTGACCATTTTTCAAAAAATCGAAAACCGGCTTTTTTGGCTCGATCAACCGACTTTTTAAGGTTAACTAAACTTAATGTTTTTTTCCTCAAAACTAACAATAATTAATTTCAAATTTCTATGAAAGATCAATAAAAATGTGTATGTATGCAAACTTTCTTCGGGGATAGGCGTATACATATTTCTTTGAACAACAAAAAAAGGTACAGCACTTAGCGGTGGATTTGAGATTAAGTAATGGATGAAGACCAAGTTATAAACCAATAAAATATCATTAAAAGTAGTTTCAATAACCTACACAAGGTCTTTCAGAATTTCGGGAAAATTGGGTATCCGTAATTTGTAGTATTTACGCGTTCAGGTGTTAAAGTATAGAAAACGTTATCGTAAGTTGTTATGAATTCGTTTATGTTTTAAGCTCAAACAGATATGTAAAAATAACTTTGAAAGATGGAAATATTTCATAGTTCATTACGTTTTCGAACACGAATACATCTCGGCAGTGTTTTTTTTCACGATTCCACGATTACAGTTTTTCTACTAGGTAAGACATTATTTTTTAATATATTCTTGATATTAGCTTATTTAAAAAGTATTTGTGCGTATTCAAGATCTGCCATTTTACAGCTATGATATATAATCCAAATATTATTGTTTGTAATATTTGTAATAATCTAATATATAATTTCGAAAGAGACTTTGAATGTAAATATTGTTGGTTGTGGATAATGGTTGGGAACTTCAATTCAAATAAATTTAATAAAAAAAAAAATTTAACTATTAAATTCGCCATGTTTAAGCTGTTTATATTATAAATACTGAGCGAAGCCGGGTAAAACAACTAGTAATATATAATAATGATCTTACGAAAGTTCATAATGTTTATAACTCAATTTAATTTATAAAAAACTATTTTTTTGCATAATCTATAATTTGGAAAAAGACTATGTATGTATGTAACCTTCGTTCGTTGGGTCATAAATCCGTGACGTCATCGAACAAATAATTCGATTTTTTTTCGATTCAAAGAACTTATAATGAATAATTCAAATGAGTATGAACGAGAGCTGAGGAATCCTAACGGCTTTTTCATTAATTAGCAAAAGTAATCTACATACGTGTGTAAACGAATATGGACACTGAATACTATCGTTGTTTTATTACCAACAACACATTATAATAATATAATACACGATCCTCGTTAAATAGACGGTCTATTTACTCAGATGTTAAGAGACTAAACCGTTATAGAAGTAATTTGTGTCCAAATAAATACTTTTCGATGGTTCAACGACAGACGACGAACATTGATCTCACTCCATTGAGGGAAAAAATTCCGGAAAATCTCCTCCTTATCGCGCAAACCTGACAAATGTTTTCCTTTTATTTCACATACTTCACCGTTTTTTCTTGTTCGATCGCCACTTTTCCCTCATTCCTCGTCTATTCCTATCGGTCTATTCAAGAAATGTGGAAATCTTGTCGTATTAGTGAAACAAAAGAAAGTTAAAGTCATTTTACATTTTATAGGGTACAAATACATATGTATTTCTTTTTTGAGTCAAATTATATTTGAATCACATTTGCCCTTATAAAAAAGCGCTGATACACTGCATTGAAAACCATGAAAAAAAGCGAACGAAATTTCAACCAACGCCAAAAACTGTAAGAAGCTCGAGTTTTAAGCTACACTATCTATTTAACTTTTTTAAGCTTTTCATTAAGTGAAAAAGAAAAAAACCAACCGGTGGAAAAAACTTAAGCCCCTCGTGGTATACGGAAAAAATGACTTCCATATTTAAATATATTAAAATAAAACTTATACATACATACATACATACTGATATGGTTTCATTTAGGACATCAGATACTTTCGATGAATTTTCTATATATAATTTTCTTTTTCAAAGTACCTTATACAGACATACATGCATGGCATATATACATATGTATATATGCACAATATTATCTCTAGCGTAGCTAAAGTTCAGAGCCAGTTTTTCAATACATCCTTATCAATAAAAGTTCATCGAAATCTCACAATTAATACTGAGCCATTTCCTTCAAATAATACTCATCTTGTACATACATATGTAGTCATAAAATGAAATCGAAGCATAAGCGATCGCAGATCTTTGTTAGCACATTAAGTCAAGTCATTGGAAACGACATGGAAACCAGTTTGCAAACACAGCAGAGACATCGGTTTTATGTTCGAATAGTTTCACTCAAACTTTCGGTTCCTGCTAAAGTTGCGCTGAATATGGCACAACCTTAACGGACTTAAATACTAAACGTTGTACACGTTTAGTACAAGCAACTAAACTTCTAACCATGTTTAAGTTTCGAGCCTCAACATCCATCTGAAGTTACTGTAGCAGGGTCTTGGTCATGCCTATATTTCAATCCGTAGCATAAGGTATAAATTATGACTTTGAATTTCAATTCAGGTTATATTTTTACAGAATAAATGAAACAATCAAAGTGAACGATTTTGTGTCTTTACATTTTTTTCCGATGAAATAAGTATTCAGGAATTAGCAAAACCTAGTGTTCTATCAAAACCAGCTACAATGAATAGAACATTTTGGCTGGAAAACCAGTAAATAAGACGAATTCCAGAATAATGGGGTGTACCAGTCCATCCTAGAGGCGAAAATCAAAAGAGCTTTGAAAGAATTTAAATAAAAAACCAATTTTTGAAATATGCACATTAGTGCTTCCAATCCCGGAAGATTACTTCAGCACCGGGATTGCGGTGCTAGGAATTTACAATCCCGGGATCCCGGTGCTAGCACCGGGAAATCAAATTTATAGCAAAAAAATGTTCAATTGCATATTTTCATATTTTAAAACCGTTCAATTGCATTTTGCAAACTCCTCATATTCGCGTTCTTGTTTTGAGAGTTTGGCTACATTCTTTAAATTTTCGGTTCGCATCCATTTCTAGATTTCTAAGATTAAATAAAAGACATCCTTTAATATAATCAAATAAAGTAAAAAACATCACTTTGATTGATTAATTCGTTTTATACAAATAGTTTGTACCGTCTGAGTTGATTGAATTGATTCTGAGTTCGAATCAATCAAAATATGCTACAAATATCATTGCAATTGAGCACAAAATCTGCGACACAATACAGGCCGTTGATACCATTTCGTGGCAACGGCAAGCCGGCGTCAAAACAGGTCACAGAAAACAAATGGACTGTCACTGTCACTGTCGTTGCTCATCCCACTATTTTTCAATATATAATGTTGTTTTATGTTTTTTCTTTATTATTTTTGTAAAAATAATATTATTAAAGAAATTTTGCCAGCACCGTTATCTCGGTATTCGGACTAGTTTCAGCACCGAGATTCACGGTACCAGAAAACACCGGGATCCCGGGATCCCGGTGTTTTCCCGGGATTGGAAGCCTTAATGCACATGTATGTATGTATGTAAATTTGACTGAATTTTGCGCTACCACTGAAGGTGAGGAATGGATCCAATGCATCACACTTTATACGTAAAATCATACATCATGTTTTATATGATATCGCGAATAATGGAAAATCGACACTTAAGACGTATTCAGTGTGAATAAAACATTTTTAAAAGTGGCAAACGGATCCATTGCATATGTAAATAAATCCCGATTCAAATCAGTTTTAAAGTTTTTTTTTTAATAAATAACTATGAGTCAAATACAGAATATCAATATTTTGAATTATAAATATGCAGAATATTCAAATTAAAAATGATAAGGTGTTGAAGAATAAAGGACTAAAAACACCCACTCTTACCCACTAACTCATCTCTTCTTACTATGATATTATTCCGTGATACAGGTGAGTTCGAATATTCTGCATTTTCACAAATTGAAATATTGACTTATACATAGATATGTATTTTTATTAACTTTAACATTGTAGATAAATATGTATTTTGACTGCCTGCCCTCCATTGAGGGGTGTCACGTTGACGTTCCCGGACACAACGACGAACGACACAAGTTCCCCGCCAAAATGAATACGCGATATATATTTTTTTAATAATTCAAATAGCACGTGTATTTGAGAGTCTAATAATAAAATTTAAAAGAATTTTATCATCTACTTATTAAGTATCAATAACCTTGATTACACATTTCAAAATCTTTACGATTATTTAAAAAAAACTAAGTCTTGGATGATGAATAGAACGTACATTAAACGTACTCTAATAGTATATACATAATTCTGTTAATTGTGAAAAACATTTACAATTGAAACTGTAAAAAATAATTATTACGGCCAACACTTTTAATTCAGTGTACTCAAAATTTAACAGAAAATCACGCCCACTAAAGGTAAACAATAAATAAACCATTGTTGTCTTATTAGTACGAAGAATTTGAAAGTTCATATCATAGAGTTTTGCGATTAAATTTCGATTAGACTGGCTTATTTAATACTAGAGATAGGCCCGATGGAAAATTCATCGGGTGTATTATAAGTAAAAATTACCTACCTACCTACATATAAACAATATAAAACAGCAATATAAAAATAAAAATTTAAACTTATTTAAATAAAATTAAATTATGAAAATTAAATAAATTTTCAGTATATTGGGCCAAATGTATTTTCTAAGAGGAAATGTCAATACAAACAATATTGTATACATATACAGATTGTTTCTTGATTCTACCACTCAAATCTTACATACATAGATACATACATTAAGAGGGCTGGACAGCAGTGCCTTGTCCATACAAACGTACTATACTTCTCCCTTCCTCAATTATGGCACTAGAGAAATTATTTCTTAATATGCTATGGATATCCAACATTGGGGTGCATCTATCGTTTTATTTTTTTGATTAATTATTTTTTATATGAGCTAGGAGCCGCCAAACATCTATAAAATCGCCTCTTTTTTACACCCACGAAACGAGTCCAGCGTGCTTATTTAACGATCGATTTTAAAAAAAAATACGCCGATAGATGCACAGAAAGTATCTTTCTTATACCGATGATGAAATTTTTTTAAAAATTGGTACAGTTTTGGAGAAGAAAATAGGAGAATACGAAACCTCGATTTTGTCAATTTAAAATACGTTTTATCTGGTCGAAGCGCAACTGTCGCATTCACTAAATATATATATATTGATATATATTGTCGCATTCACTCAATACATACATACACTCAATATATACATATATCGAAGAAAGGAACGGTAACAAAATTAAGGTTTCGGGTGTACAGCCCTCTTAAACCTAACATTCAAAGTCTCTCTCGAAATTATATATTAGATTTATTTATTAATATATCAAAGGACGTATACAGATTTTCATCATCACACGTTTTATTGAATTATTTTACGTTTTTTCCGTTTTAAAATTAAATTTGTTAGAATATCAATGTCTTCCTCGGTTATGGGGGTGCAACCATCTAACCTAAGTTAATTGTTAACTGTTAACTTGACTGTTTTTAACAAATTCACCATCATTATATTTATGCTAATTTTAAGAATTATTAATGTCATTTAATTCGTATATTTATTTATTCATGTACATAATGTATTTTTTCTATTTATTTATGTATGTGTATTTCTGTTCTTAATCTGTTTAGTGCACTCGTCGCTTTGGAGCGATCTGTTAGGTGAGTGTGAATGATTAATCAATAAAAAATGAAATAAAATATTATGTCCCGTTACCATTTTGTCGGGGATCTTGTGTCGTTCGCCGTTGTGTCCGGGGATGTTTCGTCGTAGAACTCCATTAAGGCTTGCCAAACTGAGCCCCACAGCACTACATACATACATACATTAAAAACAAAAAATCAAATAATTAATAGGTGACAAAGCAAAGGGGCTCAGATTTTAGTTTCCATCCAGGTAGGCGAGTAAAATTTCAACAGAAGAAGGTGATACGATGTATTAAGGTGCTTTAAAGCGTCCGTGCGTGGTGGTCCCAAAAGAAGACAAAGTGTTCGTCGGATGGGAACGTCGGCCGCTCATTGTGTACAAAACGACCCCATTAGTACTGAAATGAGGGGGGGAGGGGGTGGGTCGTTTATCAACGGTTTATTTAACGTGTAGGTGAGCGCCCCCGGGATTGCGGGACTCGCGCAATCGCGATAGCGACCCTAGGTACTCGCCGAACCGCGCAAGAAAGAAACCATTGAGAGTAGACCTTTTGACAAATGGCTTAATAAGTCTTTCAACCCCTTAATAGACCCCACCCATTGCGGTGAATAGGCGTCAAAATCCAACCAGTGATCAAACCGCGCCGCCAACGTTCTTTCGTATATCAATTATCAAACCTATGTAAGTACGGACGTACGTCATACAAACAAAAATAACTTCTTAATAAGAATATGTATTGTATACTAGTGGTTTTACCCGGCTTTGCTCGGTATTTTTAATATAATTTTAAATATATTGCTGTCGGTTCCCTCATCACTGAGGATCGTGACTACGATGTCCGGTCAACCAGCTGCCTCCATTCAGTTCTAAATTCGGCCAGGCGAAGACTTGCTACCGTGGAAGCGCCCGTCGCTGCAGATACTTGGTCAGTCTAGCGTGCGGGGGATCTGCCTCTGGCTCTTCTGCCTTCGACGCTACCAACCACAACCAACCGCTCCAGGCTCTCCACACCTCTTCGTGCAATGTGGCCGAAGAACTGCAATATACGTTTCAGGCATATTGTTGACAGTCTATCCTTGATTTTTAATTCTTCAAGAATAGACACATTCGTGCGTTTGTCGGTCCAAGGCACGCGCAGTAGCCGTCTCCAGGACCACATCTCGAAGGCATCGATTCTCCGTCTATCCGCCGCCTTCATGGTCCACGTCTCGACACCATAAAGGCACACAGAAAAAACGAGACTCTTCACGAGACGGATTTTGGCAGCAGTTGTAATGGCTCTATTCTTCCAAATCTTCGTTAGTTGTGACATTGCCGATTTTGCTAATGTAATCCGGCGCCGTATTTCCAATTCGCTGCCACCGTTGTTAGATATGAGTGACCCCAGATAGAGAAAATTATCGACCACCTCTATACCGTTTAAAGCTGAGTTGTTGTTTTGCAGCTGTTGGTGACGGTCAATTATCATAATTTTTGTTTTGGGGCGGTTTATCTGGAGGCCAAGCACATTACTCTCTGTCTCAACACGACGGATCAGTTCGGCCATTTCTTCATGATTATTAGCTATGAGCGTTTTGTCATCCGCATACCGAAGATTGGATATTTTTTTTCCACCAATGGACTCTCCACCCTTCCAACCATCCAGTGCTCTACGCATTATATACTCTCCGTATATATTAAATAGGTCTGGAGATAATATACACCCTTGCCTTACTCCACGTTGTACTCGAAAATTTTGAATATAAAACGTTTAAATATCGTTAATCTAATAGTAAACATTAATTTGTTTTTTTATTAAATTTATTTGAATCGAAAAAAAAATAATATTCAAAAAAACATCCAGATCAGAGCAGATGAAATACATATATCTAGATACATACGAGTTAATGAAGGTATATAAAAATTAATGTACATATGTATGCTTCTTTGTCCACTATGCAAATCTAGTGTATCTTTGTACAATTAAATTTGGTATACACACAAAGGAACCCTTTGAGGTTTTTATTTCAACTTTCATCTGACAGAGCAACGCTAGGCGTCGCGTCACGTCTTATTTTTGTTTTTGGGTGTACAAATAACGAAGAAAATAATTTGAAAAGCAGTTTTTCTTATTAAATTTTATATATTGTAGTATTTTATCAATACTAAATATTTAAGTACGACTTTTCTTTGAGGATTTTTTTATATTGACTTTTGTTGTGTGAATTCGTCACTTTACTATATCATCATCGCCTACACCCGCTCATCATCCACTGCTAACCGAAGGCTTCTCCAACACGCTTCCATTCGTCTCATCCATCTTACCCCACACATTTTTTTGATTTCGTCTACCCATCTTCCCTGCGGCCGTCCTTTTACCCCTTTTCATTCTCTCGGGTACTATTCTAGCACTTTTTGTCCACCTTTCGTTCATTCTTCTAGCCACGTGGCCCACTAATTGCCATTTCAATCTCTTTACTCTATCCACCATGTCCACTAGCCTTGTCATACTTCTCACCCACATTTTCTAGTTTTTATATTTCCTTGTTATGTTGAGCATACAGCGTTACATACTTCTTTGCATTGGACTTTGTGTAGCATCTTGCCGTTCAATATACAAGTTTCACATCCACACGTCATCACTGGCAAACCTCTATATGTACATGTATATATGTATATATGTATGTATGTAAATAGAAAAGATCTTCGACTTTACTAATATAATATATGTACATGTATATGGGCTTTTGATAATAACGTATAATCAAATATATTCAGACGGATTAGCAAAATTAAATGAATGAATGACGTCTTATGTGTATAAAAATATACGTCTGAAATTTTTTCAGTTGTTAAATTTTGTAAATTGAAAAGTTTACCAAGTTTTAATAAAATCCCACGCGTATGATTTACTTTGAAATTCCTTCAAATATATTACAAATGCAATATACTATATATGTTATTAAATTATCTGATTGAATTTTCAATTATTTTCCATCTTAAATCAAGGCATAACGCTACGCTATTCACAGCAATTTAAAGTATGCATTCTTCATATTTCTATTTTGAATCGTTAGTGTAAAACAGTGATGACTATTCATACCATTTTAGAGCGACGCTGAATTTTTTCAACGGCATGTGAAAAAGTTTGAACGAAACACTGGCGCAGATTAGGA
Source organism: Arctopsyche grandis (assembly GCF_051622035.1). Classification (NCBI taxonomy): domain Eukaryota; kingdom Metazoa; phylum Arthropoda; class Insecta; order Trichoptera; family Hydropsychidae; genus Arctopsyche; species Arctopsyche grandis. Next base: position 21,045,825 of record NC_135355.1, on the reverse strand, counting down.
GGCTGCACGATAAAAGTGCAGACGAAACGACACGTCGCATCGGACCAAAAGTGAAATAAAAAAATAACAAAAATACACAAAGAAATGGAAAAAAGATAGAGACCGTCACGATGAAAACAAAGAGGGAAAAAAGTTGGATACGATCCACATTTTTGTAATGAATGCCTTGGCTATCGTGCGACACAACGTAAATTGGCACGACAAAAGACAGAGGCGCGCACCCTGTAATTGTATTCCCTTTAAAGTCGGCTCCATTCTACTCTTTAATCTTTTTCCGGTACATGTGTATGTGTGCGCGTACTTTCAAGTTTCCCAGAAGAACAAATGTTGATTTAACAAATTTCAAAAACTTCACAGACGAAGGATAATTCTGTACTGTAAGATTTATTGCTTTAATCTCGCGCGCAACGAGTTGCACTCAATGTTCACTTTCACGCAAAATTTTATCTCGCCTGCCACAAATATGAAAATATATATTTCCAGAAAAAAGTACACGTTTGTACCCCTAACGATATAAAGAAAGAGTCACAATAATTTCGATCCTAAGAAGGCAAAACAATAAATAAATATAACAATTCTACGAAAGATTTAACCTTAATTCATACTAGCACAGCACAGTCCGACAAGTGCATGTAGACAGCAATACGAAAAATATTCTTTAGTACATTTTAGATAGACACATTCATATGTTCCGTAATAAGTACGTGGCGTAACCGTTACAGCAATAACCGGCATAATCTATTAATTTTATAAATCAGTACGCGTCACCGAAACGTATCGAGCAGAACAGGTTGTTTTCGGCCATTGTAGAAATATTCACGCATGATGTAACTTCATAGTGGTGAGTGCACCCGTACTGACGAAAGTGCTATCATATGTATGCGTATGAATATTTTTGGAAACGTAATATTGTGACAAAATTGAATCGACTGTAATGTATAGGTACATACGTATGTATTTATATGTAAGTCGATTTTGCCTCGTACTCGTCAAAAACAAGCATAAACGTGCCGAAAACAGGCAGTGCTCTACAGTTTGAATAAAAGTAGTCTTTTTCGTGCAGTGTTGTGCCGAGTTGTTGACGTGCAGTGCTGGTTAATATAAACAGACCTTTTATCGGGAATTAAATTTATAGTAAAGTTATCAGGGACTCCATATTTGATAAACGTCCCATAAATATTCAATAACAATATATATTCAATAGCGATATGTACATAAGTATGTTGAAGATTTTACTTTAAAAAATTTCAGTTATTCCAAATTCCAGCACTGATTTCGTAAAATAATTTGTATAGAATATTATGATTTTCTAAAGGACCATAAAATCAATACAGAAATTCGAAAATTACTGGGCACCTAACATGAGAAGAATGTGACAAGGGGGTGCCGCTGTATCATAATCACCATCGAATACTTTTTTTAGACACAAAGGAAACTCTACAGAAGGATGGGAATACGGGGGAAAATCCCTCTTCCCTAAATATATTTCATTGGTGGAAAAGCGCTCTCGGCTTTAAAAGAAATTACAAAAAAATTCGAAACCTGAATACCGAGACGAGGAAAATAGAAAAGGGATTTTTCCTAATTAATTAAAGCCTGCAGGATCTCGAAACGTTAGTAACTATGTTTCAAATAGAATTGTTTGAATAAGCGTCTTGTGATTCCAAATGCTTTGAATATCTGTTTCTAGACCGGTGGGATTTGCGCAGAAATTACTACTGGGACGAAGTGAACACAAAGTGGAAAATGTTATAAGATATCTCACGGTGAATAATGATAAAAATAATAATAATTTAAATTGGTATCTAGCAAACGACGAAGCACTTGAATGTAACCTTATTTTATGTACTCCTTTGCAAACAAATGCTAGTTACAAATGTTCGACGCCGTTCTCATATTCATAAACCATAGAGCACACTATTCGAACATTTTATTAAGGAAACAATAAAGAAACTTTTTTACGCGACCGTAAAATACCCGTCGGTCTTCTTTCGATAAATATATTATTATATTAAAAAAAAAAGATCAAAGTTTTCACGATCCTAAAGGGCATAAACTCTAATGACCAAAATAAAGTATGGCGAAAGGCTCGACCCTTCCGAGCTTTTAACGCATCCACATCACGATACGACGTTGTGACATTTTTTTTACCTAACTCAAAAAGAAAATTTGACATTCGTATCCGTTTTTCCATTACGAAATAACTTATTTCAATGATGATATATGTATGTGCGTAAAATATTAAATCACCTAGCGCGTATACGATACAACGAAAGTCAATCACACTCAAGTAGTCACGTCAAACTTTGAGAGTCCAACAAATTACAAAAAAATCATACACATAGAAATATAAAATACCTTGACAGCGCACCCGGCGATTCCAATAAGGACGACATGTGATTATTTTCTGAAACAATAAAAATTACTATATAATATGAGAAAATATATAACACCTACATGCATATGCATGTATAATACATACGTACATATGTACGTACCTAGATATGCTTAGAGAAAATATTTTATAGTAAAAAGAAAATTTACGGCACGTTAAATTTATTACAATATAATGAGATATGTATGTGCGTTTGCCTTAAGATTCATGATTTCGTACAAATTCAAAATTTTGAGACTTTTTTTTCGTTCGATTACTTTATATTATATTTTTAGCATACTTTCTAATATATTATAGAGAATTTGTATGTATTTACATAAGTATTGTTGGTTGGTAATCGAAAACATCAGTTTCTATGACGATCGATATATATTTTTTTCGATTCAAATAAATTTAATAAAAAAACAAATGAATATTTAATATTAGAATCACCATGTTTAAGCTTTTTATATTACAAATAATACTGAGCAAAGCCGGGTAAAACTACTAGTATAAAATGAAACGAGTGTTGAATTTTAATTTCCATGTATGAATGCAGCGAAATTTGTTTTAAATACATTGAACGGTTTCTTCTTGGGATTAAAAGTGTGGCTTTAATATGTACATATATAACGAGAGTTTTAATTTTCTATCGTAGGAAAAGTTTCTCGTTGTGATGATAATTTTATTAATGAATAAAACTATGTATTTCTGAAAATATCTGCTCTCGTTTCATTTTCAATGTATCAAATCGAACGAATTTTGCTTATTTAACTAGAAATAGCAAAGCGGAAACAAAAAAAAATCTGTTTCCTTATTGGTATTTCTACCTGCCGGCTTCCCTCACTCAATACGTTTAAATTTGCGGAAATTCAATTTTAGCTAGTCATAATGCATTTAATTGGCAGGCAAATTACATAAAAGTCACTGTCCTTCTCCACCATTTAATTAATGTTTGCAGAACGGGGTGAGGTCGAATGAAGTTGCCACACCCATTTTCAACCAATTTTCGATAAATATAATATATATATATATATATATATATATATATATATATATATATATATATATATATATATATATATGTGTGTGTGTGTAGGGGATATTGGTGTACCTATGGACGAATGTACCTGTGGACATTGACTTTATTTCGGTCGTTGAAAATATTTTTGCTACACAATGTTCTAGGGAATTATGAACATCAAATATTGGCAACATTCAATCCACCTTTTGGTGCCGCGCGCTGCCAGATTCGAGTTTTTTCGAGAATTTCGTTATTTGGGACCCAAAAGTAAATATTTACCAACGAACTGTTGGATTTTTCATATTTATTAAAATAACTTTTCGTACAAGATATGCATTTAGTTTTGTATGGTGATTATTTGACTATTTGTTAACGACGATATATGTGTTAAAACGTAACCACGAAGATGTGGAATTTAATATTAGTTGAATATTTCGTTTTGTTGTACCTTTGGACAACAAAACAGAGGTTAAGGTTAGAGGTTCTTGTGAACTTAACAACCAAAAAGACTTATGTTGCTGAATAATCCAATCGAAAATGATATTGAAATTAAGTATTACAAGAAAATATCGACAAACAGATTTCTTGTGGTCGATGACAAAATTTATAATATTATTATTTTTGCAAAAAATAAAAAACTGTTATGCTATCATTAATTTTTCTTTTTTAATTTTAATCTTGAATATTTAACCTATATGAGTGAAAAAGCGAAAATTGTCCACAGGTACACCACTCTCCCCTATATGTAGAATTTTTACAATGCATAATGCCCTTTAAAGGTAATGGAATCCTATTAAAGCGAAAAGTGCATTGTGTAGCCAAGCCTTTAACCCGAACATTTATAAGCACATTAAGCCCAAAGGAATATTACATTTTACAATATGATTTACTTATTGCTATATTTTTGTTTCTGTTATTCAAAACTATGACAGTGATATTTGACAAGCCCTAAATTTGAATCGAATTTTGTTATACATATACATACATATACTATTTATTGCTTGTATTTTATTTTTTATTTATTCAATCATTAATGCATCCTCGTATTAACAGATTACTCCAGTAGAACGAGTGTGCTATACAAATTAACAATCTTTAATTATATATTTACATTAAACACGACATATGGTCAAACATTGTACAGAAGTATTGTAGGAATTATACAAGGCAAAAACAAACAACGATTAACATCCACAGAGACATCTATGGACAAATTTGTAGCATTTACAAAAATCAGCGAAAATTGAGATGCTAAGTAACTCGAATTTTCGCGAAAGATAAGACAAGGATGCCAATTTTTGGAACCGTTTCAATGAAATCAGATAAATTGGCACACAATTTTTGGATAAATTGGTCTGGCCAGCAGCACACACCACGGAGAGAATCCGTGACCACACAATTTAAAGCTTTGCATGCTAACCATTGATCTATGCTGCTGGTTATGTATTAAATGTGCATTATTTGTATATAACCTAGAGTTTTTTAAAACAGATTTGCATAATCCACAACGGATTTCCTTTATCGGGACGCGATAAAAGCACGAAGGACTATTTTGCAGACACATAAATACAAACTCATAAAATATGTTTGTTAAAAGGGAGAGAGAGGGTGAAAAAAAATCAGTCGAAGAGTAGCTTTGTCGAAATTCTCTTATTTTCGAATCGAACGAACGTTTGTAAACATAAATACGTACCAAAAAGAAATAAAATATTTTCGACAATAATCAGCTAATGTTTCACTGCGGAAATGGAAAAGTATAGGGGACGAGGTTTACGTAGAGAAAAAACGCAATGGAAATCGAATGAGAGAGTAATTCTTTTGCTTTTTTTATAGATACATATTTATCGAAATTTAAAATTTTAATTCGTATCATTTGCATCCCTCTCGTAATTTTTCATTTATATCAACTCGATTCGGCTAAAGCTTAAATGGAATCTCGAATTAAATAACCACTCTAATTAGTTAATTTGTTTGCCAGTGAAGAAATCACATTTTTTCATTTAAAATATAGTAACTTCGTTTTGCGTCTCTTTTGAATATTAAAATATCCACTTGCTATTTCATAATTATTTAAATAATATCATAATTTGATCAATGATTATTTATTATAATAGCCTATATAGCGTTATCAGATGTGGTTAAAAAAAAAAATCAATAATTTCATACTGGGTCAGGCTTTCAAAACGGGTATAACTGTGATCAAAATCGCGTTCATTTATTATTTTCATTTTGAATATTAAATATTTAAATTCTTATTATTTCAACTTAAAATAATTCTCAGCTGTCTTTTATCTTTTATACTAATCAAAAATGTGTTTGAAAAATTAATTATGAAATACAGCAAATATATGTACGTCAATTTGAGAATAAATAGCACTTAAAATAGTATTTTCAAGAATGCTTTCATAAATTCTGTTGGTGTACATTTTTATAGTAAAGAATAAATTGTTTTAGTCCTGCTCTGCAAAAATAAAGATTTTTTAGACAGCTTTGCACATGCAAAATAACCACTAATCGTCTTTGGTACGCCAAATCTGTACTGCAAATCTACCTGATATCTTAGGGCGAAAACATACTGAGTGGTATGGGACGTCACGTCCCTGGCTTGTAAACAGTAGGTGTTCTGTGGCCGTTAACGGTGGGTGTTCCCCAAAACAAATTCTATTTTAAGAATGCGTATGTTTAGGAGGTCACACGTGAATGCATATCCATATGCAACCGACAAGTTTCTCCAAAATTTATTCAAATATGGGATTCACCGTTATCAATCACTGTCAAACATGGATAAATACAAGGATAAATATCACCGAAAACACTCCAGGGGGCGCTGCATTTTTTCGTATGTTCAAAAGGATGTAAATAAAAAACGCGTACCACTTAGTGTGTTTTCGCCCTTATCCTTGTATTGACATAGGTTTGGCAGTGATCGATAACGGTGATTCTAATATTTGAAGAAATGTATGAAATAATAAAATCTTACGAATTAATACTACCATGATGATACGCCCATCACAGCTGCAGTCTAACTAAGCAAGCCGTACCGTACGATTCAGTGTGTCTGTGCCCTAGGAGTCATGTCTCGTACATGCATATGTATGTGCATTCATATATACATATGTACATATATACATATAGTAGTGTAAATATGTACAATTAATACGACAAATTTAATCTAAACTCCTGACTCAGTTCGCTTACATACACAAAGGATAATTATATAAATGCGAAACTTTCACGATTAAACCGTTTTAAGATACACTGCACAAGAGCACTTCACAGTCGAGTCGAAAAGCAATATTTCGAACCCAAATCTGTAAATGATGTATTAAGTATACAGTATCGAAATTTCATTATTTAGTTGTAATGCATACATATTATACATGTGTTCAAATTAAAGCTTTATACCCAAGGAAGCACTCAACGACTTTTATTTTTAAAATAATCACGGAAACATAATTACAAATCTGACAATTTTCTCAAAATAACGCTTCCTCCATACACCCATTGCGAGCGCGACGCGCTTTATACGGGGACTTTTAATAATATTGAGTACATACATGTATATATTTTTAAATAATTTAAAAATTTAAATTATTTTCAAGAAAGAGATGATGATAATTCATATGTATGTACATGTAAAAAATTGTTTTTTTTTTTTAATTTTTATCAAGATAAATCCATTGATTGGAGACACAGAACATTATTTTAAATCAATGAAATGTTTTATTCAACGTTTCCTTCACTAGGTCCATCGATGAAAATCTAAAATTCGCATATTTAGCTCCGCCCTAACGTACATACATATATGTATGTGTGAATGTATGTATATACATATCTACCCATAAAATTGCATATAAAATTGATTTACACTGAAATCTCAATTCGAATTCACGCGGAAACTATCGTTGAAACGGGCGAACGATGGGTTCATAATGACGTATGCGTCTATAATCCGCTTCAAGGCAGGGGTTTTTATGTGCGAGGCCGCGGCCAATAACGGGCCGCGGACTGTCGTTACTGTAATTTATAGGATTTCTCTCCTCGCCGTCCTCCTCGTCCTCGATTCGCTAACCAGGCGCACTTATTTGCATAACGGTTCTCACCCCCCCACCCGCGCGAACCCTTAACGGAACGAGCCGGGGAACGGTTAACGGAACTGCGACTTTACCCCCCGTTAATCAATGAATAAGTATGATTGATCCGAGCATCGCGTCGAGATCGATACTATCGAAAGTTCACGAAATTGTATAAATATACATACATACATACATAGGTATATTCATTGATTGATAATAAATAGCAGTCGAACTCTTATCAATGCATATCCTACTTTCTAAATACTAAATCGAACGAAATGATATCAAAAGTTGTACTCTTGATATTTCTCTTAATAACTAAATCTGGAAAAAATCATATTATAGAGGAATATTTACTTATACCAGTTATATCAGCTTTCCTCAAAAAGGTTCAGGGAATATACATATATGTATTTAGATGATAAAGATGTCAAATATGTAAATGCCACTGATCAATAATAGTGATAGTAATACAATCTATGAGGTGATTAAGGATGTAGAAATACAACTAATTATAGAATTGACAGCAAGAAAATTCTCAATACAGATGGATAAATCAACTATAAGTAAGGAGACCATATTTCCTAGGACTCAAAACGGGACGCTCCAAAAAAAATTCGGATGTAACCAATCCATGACTCTATCTATGCATTTGAGGAATATAAGGTCACAAAAAAAAATTTCAAATTGAACCGTATAGACACATTCACACATACCGGAAGCATTAGCATTAGCTATGACAGCATTTTCGATACTAATTGAGGGCAAATGTATGGAAAATTGCACAATCAAAAGTTCTACTTCCGATTGTCGGATTTTGTTGAAATTTTGTTTGTAACTTAAAATCACTATCAGTATTGTACACATTAATTATCAAGAAAATAAAAATAATTTAGGTAAAAAAAAAAATAATGAAATATTGTTTTAAAAAAAAAATACTACTTCCGGTTTATGAATTCTGACCAAAAATTTATCAGCTCTAAGTTAGTACATCAACAATACACATATAAATTTTCTGCTTGATATGTTTAGGAGTGTGGACAGAATGGTGGCCATAAAATTTATGACCTTTCTAAGAGGAAAAAATCCCACTTCCGGTTTATTAAATTTAGTGATTTTTTTTTTATTTTCATTAAATTGATACAAGAATTTAATACTATTTTGAGAGAATACAAGGGGTCGAAAAAAATAGTGGAAGAAAAATCGAACAAGGGTAAACTGCCACTTTCGGTTGACGGATGCTTACCAAATTTTATAAATAACTTGGTGTCAAGCTTAAACTTCTAGATATGAAATTTCAATTAAAAAACTAAAAGGTTCTGAGAAAAACATAAAAAAACCTCGATTCTCTACAGTAAAAGTACTGCTTCCGGTTCAGATAAAAATATTTAAAAAATATAAGGTTATAAAGATTATTATTTATATTACATGCAAAAAAATTTCAGTCCGATTTAGTTAGCGGTTTGGGAGATAATCGAATTAAAAAACACCTATAAGGGGAGGTACCATTTCCAGTAATCTTAAAAATTTGAAAAAAATTTACGTCGTGTCGATAAGAATTTCTACCGATACTAAGTTTCAGTTTGATAGCATCAACGGTGTTCGAAAATCCCCAAGATACACAGACACACACACACACACATACACACATTTTTTTTAGTTCGAATCAGTCAAAATCTCGAGTTTAGAAAACAATATTTAAAAAATATTGGGGTCTATAATTTATAATTTCTATTACATCTAAAAAATTTTCAATCCGATTAAATTGGCCGTTTGGGAGATAATTGAATTCAAAAACTTAAAAACAAAAGACGACAACTATAAGGGGAGGTACTACATATTTCCGGTCAACTTAAAAATTTACGTCGCACCGATAAGATTTTTAGTAACTGGTACTAAGTTTCAGTGCAATAGGACTAACGGTGTTCAAAAAAACCTCAAAATACACACACAGTATTTTTGATATTTTAATTAGGTTTGTTTACTGAGCGTACTCACATACATACATACATACATAAGTACAGATACTGCGGGATTTGAACCCACAAATTCTCCACTGGTGAACAATCGCTTAACCAGCGAGCTACGCTGTGCTTGCATGTAAATATGTACATAATCCAACGGCACACACGTGTATGCAAGAGTACTCACATTAGCAATAAATGTTCTACATACATATAGGTGTGTATATAGCTCATCAATTTGTAACCCGTCCATATCGATGGGGTTATATGTAATGCGGACGTGTTTCTTCCCCGGTCTAGATATATGGCGTGTCCGATAGTTACATTGTTAGTATCCACCTCGTCGACGTGGGTCAGCACCGGCCAAAACATTATATTTTATTGGATATTTGCGGTCATTACTTCCGGGTATTTATGGGAAGGGGGCGCTCTTTTTTCATGGGTTACCTCCCCCTCCACCCACACCCCATCTCACCTTCGGCCAGATTTATGTACGGAGCGGGCCCGCCCGTGAATTTATAGTTTCGCGTGATATATTCGTCGGACACTATCAATCGCAATTTTATACGCCGATTTAGCGGTCGGTTCGCGTGGCCGGAAAATTTGCTGTATGCGCGCGCGCGTATTCGACTGTGCGTATTAAATTAACGGCTCGGTTTCGCAGGTATTTGTTAAAATGGCCACGTTCGCGAGAACACGTGTTCCTTAAAAAGGCCATTTTCTTGCAACAATGACGGACATTAAATGGAAACATTTCGGCCTGTTCCAATATTCGACGCGTGTTCTGGACGAGGCAACGTAAGGTCTTGGTCGAGATCTGAATTACAAGCAGACTCGAATGCCCACAATCAATTTTGTTTCCGTGTATACAAACATGCATATTTTATATATATGCAAATGTGTTCATACACATATGTACATACATATATACTAAAATAATCTTTGAAGAATTTTATAAATTTTCATAAAAAAGCATGGAATATCGTTGAACTTTTTTAATATCTACTACGTATATGAAAAATCGTTTATAAGAAAGAATTTTTTTATTCATATAAAATAAATTAAATTTATAAAGCAATTTCCATATATGTATATTCTTAACCTGCATACATACATATGTACATACATTTCAACAAGCAGCAAACTTGTATATGACGTACATACACACAGTCAATTTGTTAATCTTCGCTAGGCATTTTAATTCCTGCACAATATTTTGTCCACGGTTGTAAATCGATCGAATTCCTCAGGATTAATCGAATTGTTAAGTTTTGATTGTGAAAGTTTTCGTTGGTTTGTAAGCACGCAAAGTCGAACCCAATTAATATTGACGATGCGGTAAAAGTAAAACTGGATTTCAAAATCTAGTCCTGTTAGAACTTCGAACGACCCACTAGAATGATTATAAGATTTTTATGCCATGCCAATCTAAAGACAATCTTAAAATTTTTACTCCCCAAAAACCCTGTCAAAATATCAAACACAATTTTATCTTCCAAGAACTGATAAATATGTATATAAAATAAGTAAGCTTATATATGTACATATATAATCTTTCATTGGAATATTCACCGTTAGAATTAAAAAAAATTGCTTCTCAAAAAGTTTCAAATGAAAATTAAGGCTTTTAAATTATTCACGTAACTCACGATCGTTACATTTGATTTATATTCTAATATCACGATTTATAGGTATATAAATTGCAAGAGCTCACTGACGTACATACCTACATATCAATTATCGAATTTTATTAAACGTCAGCTTTCATAATGGATTTCATTTATTCTTTGCACACATCATCATTCTCCAAAAATAAATATGTATGAGGAAAATAATCAATATTGCTATACTTATAAATAAACCGAATACAAAAGTTATGATAATAGAAGTGATGATAATTCACAAACACTCTATTGACTGGAAGTAGTTAGTGACTTCGTATATTTGGGTTCTCGAATAGACAATTCTGTAAGTTGCTATGGAAAGGTAAGAAGAATTGCGATGTTTGAAAGCGCAATGACGCAAATCACCAAATTATGGACGGACAGAAACGGTAAAACGTCAACAAAAATTCGTTTGGTAAAAAGCCTTTTTTTTTGATATATTTCTATATGTTGCCATAGATATCATCATCATCATCATTTACAGCCATTCGCCATCCACTGCTGGATGAAGGCCTCTCCAACACGCTTCCACTCGTCTCTGTTTTGCGCAACACTCATCCATCTCATTCCGCACATTTTCCTAATTTCGTTCACCCATCTTCCTTGCGGTCTTCCTTTTACTCTTTTGCCTTCTCTCGGGTACCATTCAAGCACTTCTTTTGTCCACCTTTCGTCCATCCTCCTAGCTACGTGACCCACCCATTGGTATTTCAATCTCTTCACTCTATCCACTATGTCCACTACCCTTGTCATATTTCTCACCCACGTGTTCCGCTTTCTGTCTTTCCTCGTTATGCCAAGCATACAGCGTTCCATACTTCTTTGAGTGCATTGGATTTTATTTAGCATCTTGGCGTTCAGTGTCCAAGTTTCACATCCATACGTCATCACTGGCAAAACGCATTGATCAAAGATCATTTTCTTCAGGCAGAGTGGCATTTTTGATTTAAAAACAGCATTCATCCGTCCAAATGCACTCCATCCTAATTTCATACGTCTCTTTATCTCTTCATTTTTACTACCAGACATGTCAATTATTTGACCTAAATATAAATAATTATTTACTACTTCTACTGGTTTATCGTCTAAGGGGATGCTATCAGGCATGCAATAACTATTGAACATTAGTTTAGTCTTATCTACGTTAATTTTTAATCCTACTTTTCTACTTTCCCTGTTAGTCTGATAAGTAGGTCAGCTGAATCACGAGCTACTAAAGCTATATCGTCTGCGAACCGAAGGTGACTCAAAAAGCGACCATTGATGCTTACTCCGGCTGTATCCCAATCCAATTTCCTGAAAACTTCCTCAAGCATCGCATTGAATAACTTGGGCGAGATTGTATCTCCTTGTCTTACTCCTTTTCCTATGCTAAATCTATCTGTACCTGAAAAAATTTTAACCGAAGCTGTGGCATTCTTATATATTGCAGCTAACACTCCCACATAGGGTTCCGGCACTCCCTGTGTTTTTAGAGCGTTAAGTACTGCATTATGACTAACTATATCGAAGGCTTTCTCATAATCGACGAAACCTAGGCACAATGGCCGTTGATATTCGTTGGCGCGCTCGATTAGTTCGCCAACTACTTGGAGGTGGTCCATTGTGCTGAAATTTGCCCTAAACCCTGCCTGCTCTATAGGTTGGTTCTCGTCGAGGATATTCTTCAGCCTTTCTGTAATAACCTTCGTGAAGAGCTTGTAGACCGCTGAAAGTAAACTAATGGGTCGGTAGTTCTTGATATCGCTTTTGTCGCCTTTTTTGTGTATTAAAATGATAGTTGCGTTATTCCATCCTTCTGGTATAGCTTGGTTCTGGATGCATTTGCTGAAAAGCCTAGCTAAGATATTAATTAGGGGGGGGCCGCCACATTTTAGTAAGTCAATGGGAATATTATCTTCCCCTGGGGTTTTACCGTTCTTTGCAGTTTTTAGCGCGGCCTCTACTTCGCTAGGCAATACTGCAGGAACCCTTTGGCCGTGTGTCGATTCCGGAGCGGGAAATTGAATGCAAAACTTTGCCATAGATATATGCTACCATAAACAGATTGCTATAAAACTTTCCGAATTAAGAATAGTTTGACAATTTTTTGATTATTTTGTCCTAACCTGATAGAAACTGGAACCGTTATGTATTATGTAAATATATATCAATAACCAGGTTAAAATCGCTAAAACATAATTAGTAAAATAATACTAATTCTCTATTATTCTTATTCAACTGTTTGAAAAACCATTTTAATGGAACTGTTTATGATGCAATGCCTCACCATTAATAACCCTACAGATCACTTAATAGAGTAAATATACATATAACTAACACGAAAATGCACTAGTGGTGTACGCATGCACCGCAAAACTTCTCTTTATGCAGTTGCCGAATTAAAAATGCATCGCCAATTTAGCGTTCAGGCTTTTGTGTTGCGACAACATAAACGAATTACATATGTATGTAGCAACATGCATACTAGCAAAGTACACAAAACTGGGCATCATTCCCGCAGGACGCTCCTCTACGTTCCAGTCTCCATTCTACTAAGGAATTCTAGTAAAAACTATACATACGTACGCGAGATCCATTACCAAGCTGGTAATGACGTTAACCAACCGAGGGAAAGCCCTGTGCAGCATTTCCAAAGTGATCCAGAGCAGACTGTAAAAGACAAATGACCCAGAGCTAATTCGGTCCCGAAGGCACTTCGCAGCACTTTGGATATTTCAGAACGTCATTCTTTGCTATAAATTTTAATTATTAATATATAAAAATTATTAATACTGATCGATATATGTATCTTACTATAATTTAATTCATTTGGCAATATACATATCTGAAAGAAAATTTCAAAGAGAAATTGCAAAATTACATAATATTACAATGAATTCACTGTGAAGTTCTATATTAATTCATTTATTTTCAACTTGCGTTTCTGTGGTTTCAACCAATTAATTTGTTTCCATTCTGTCTTCGATAAACGGTACAGATTTTATGTATTCCAATATTTATTGGTATTTTTTTTTTGTCTGATATATTGAAAATAAAATGATTTATTTTAAAACTTCAATTCCTTTTCTGCGATAATACATATATATATATATATATATATATATATATATATATATATATATATATATATATATATATATATATATATATATATATATATATATATATATATATATATATATATATATTTATTTATTTATTTATTTATTTATTTATTTTAAACAGACCATTGTGGCATAACAGGAATTCCTAAAGCGCCACAATGGTCAAAAAATATAACACAAAAAAGAAAAAAAACAAAATAACAATTAAACATAAACATAAATACATTCATACATATACATAAAAAATAGCATTTAATAATAACAGATAAAGTAAAAATATCAAATAAAATATAGCATAAGGAATGCCTTGCACCTACAGCCAGTTTCAATAAATATGTAAGAAACAACTACAAATACAAAACATCCCTGTAAGGCCCAAATGGAAGAGAGTTAATCAAAATTTCACTCATAAATCACAATCAATCATGAAAACAATGATGAGCGCAGACTACCAGATAAATGGGTTAGAGTAATTTCCGACAATTTACGCTCACTAAGGTGGAAAATATCACATTCAGTCTCGGCAGCAACGATTTCATTAAGAAGTCGGATAGCTCTTGGAATAGGAGCCATTCGAAAAAGGATTGTGCGGGCAGGAGGTACAGCCAGCAAATGATGATGTCTACCACGCACATAGTGATTAGGGACATAAAGCCCCAACTGCTCCAGCAACAACGGGCATGACGTATTACCACGTAAGAGCAGGAGAACGAAACGAATTAATGAGAAGTTTCTCCGAAGTTCAAGGGAATTATACCCAAGCATGCCAGAAAGGAGTGGGGTAGAGATATGGGTAATACCCATATTCTTTCCTATATAGGAAACGAAGAAATGCTTTTTGCACTTTCTCAATCATCAGAGAGTAATTTGCTTCATGCGGATTCCACACAATCGCATTATACTCTAGCTTACTTCTCACAAGCGAATTGAAAAGCAAGCGAGAAGACAAAGGATTGGAGAATAATCTTGCATATCTCAAAACAAATCCAAGTCGACGAAAGGAAACGTCAGCGACTTTTTTGATATGGTTGTGAAAGGTGAGCTGAGGATCAAAAGTGATACCCAAATCGACAATAGATTCCACACGCTTCAACAAGACGGATCTAATGGAATATCCGTGACAATAGAGTATATATATAAACTGTATTTTACATAATCTGTCTTCTAACTATGTACATACATACATATATATATATATATATGTATATATATATATATATATATATATATATATATATATATATATATATATATATATATATATACATATATATATATATATATATGTATGTATGTACATAGTTAGAAGACAGATTATGTAAAATACAGTTTATAATTTATATATGTATTGTTTATAGTTCATAAATGGTTGAATCTATTAAATTGGCCTCCCAAACGAATCTTCCCAATGTAAACACATATTTAAATCTTTATATATACATATGTACATTATTTGAAAAAAGGCGTGGCAGAAGTTACCTTATCTACATATGTACATATATGTATGTATATCAAGCAACATGCTTAAAATATTGCTTGATATCATATCTACGAAACTATGAACTCTGAATTTTAAATATTGATGTATGTAGTGTAATATTAACACGTACGTTAAGTGTCTCGGTTAAGTGTACGAATGTACGTTTTAGCGTTTGCAAAATTTGCGCATATACAGCGAATACGATTTTAATATTTTACGTATCGTAAAGTGAGTACATACATATAACGTCTTATGCGTAATTTTCGTGTGACATTATATGTACATACATATGTATATGTATGTAATACAATTACATTGGAATTCCACGGTGCGATCGAACGAAACGGTAATTTTAAATGTACATATATTCACTATATTCGCCATTAAAACAATGATTCTAATCTTTTAAATTTAGTTTTCATAGATGAATGTATGGATATCACATTATATAATATTTAGTCCACGTAAAAAAAATGATGTTTAAGGTACATTGATAATGGACAGGAGACGCACGGACACTGGCGTTTGTTTTAACAAAGTTTCAGATATTTTTCAGAAGTTTTTAATTGTAACAAATTATTACATTTTTATGAAAAGGTGAATAAAAAAAAATCTCTTGTTCAATTAAAAAAATTCACTTTGCAACTGATTTTTACAAAAACTATTTTCAGAATTTTTATGTTAGTTTTACCCAATTCCTCATGATACAAAACGTCTTTTTCTATCTAAGCTACATGTATTTCCGAATTCCAAAACCCGCCATTTTCGATGTAATCTTATGGAAATATAAATTGTATGCCATCAATTTATACCACAATCTTCTTATCATCTTATTTGGTATAAAAAAATAATGTCTAAATAATTCGATACAAATTGAGCGCAAATGTAAAGAAACTTACACAAGACAAAAGTACTACTTTCGGTTCAGGTAAAAATATTCAAAAAATATTAGGGCATACAATTTACAATTTATATTACATGTAAAAAAAATCAGTATGATTCGGTTGGCGGTTTGGGAGATAATTGAATTCAAAAACTTAAAAAAAGAAAACACCTACAAGGTACCATTTCCAGTCAACTTAAAAATTTGAAAAAAGTTAACGTCGTACCAATAAGAATTTCAGTAATCGATACTAAGTTTCAGTTTAATAAGACGAACGGTGTTCAAAAAATCCCCAAAATACACTAACACACACATTTTTTCTAGATCATAAAAACGTGATCAGTGATCGAGTGTGTTCGAATCAGTCAAAATCTCGAGTTCGAATTTTTGCATGATCTCAAAACTTCACCTATTGTTACTACGTACGTAAATAAACTAAATGGTTTTAAACACATACTCTGGAAATGGACTCAAATCTAAATAATAAATTTCTCTGAAAAGGGGCTAAAAAAAATACACATTTACTATCTTATGAAATGCACCAACATGTACAAATGTATTTATCAAAATGCACACCTAGTCGATCGACCGTATACGAGGGTATAATTCAATCGAAGCGGAAGCATAATCTAATTGCGTAGCCGATCTGCCATGCGAAATAGTCTAATTAAGCCGCCATATTCCGTAATAACGAAGGTTTGGTACATCTCATCTCGCCGTTCCGTTCTGGTCGTTTATTGTCTATGTCCTCTATTTCTCCTTCTCTCTCTCTCTCTCTCTCTCTCCCTTTTGGCCGAGCTTTTCGCTCGTTATGTAACGAGTCGTTAAATATCATACGGGTCGTGTAGTCGATTTGCATGGCGAATTTTCCAACTTGGCCGTTAATTGGCAGTTTTCCGGCACCTGAACCGTGCAACATGATGATCAACCCATTGGTTGTTTATCAATGGATATATAATTTATACAGTCCTATCGCACTCGAAGCTGGCTTCGTGTTAAATTGTACCACATTTATCCCATTGTAATTAGAGGCTGCCAATGTAGACGTTGATTTGCCAATTGTGCATTTGCTCGACGACGAGATTATCGCATTTCCTAATTGGATAATCTGCCTTAATGGTGATTTCGAAGTTTGCTAGACAACTAGGGTTCTAATGTCCTTCAACGAAAATATGACATGATTGATTATGACATTGATGATTCAATTTAAAAATTATAGATACATATGCATATTATAGTAGTTGCTTCTGATTGAATTTCCACAGAAAAATATAAATGTTTAAAAACTTTTGTCATCTCGCATGTTGCTCGAGTTTATGATTGTGTGAATACCGTATAATACCCATATATGAAAAGTTTTCCTTCTCCGTATCTATTACCTATGTACATTTGTATATGTACATATATATTCATACATATGTATGTCTTCAAAATAATTTTCGGTTTCTGTCTTTTATCAAAATATCAAAGATAATTCGTGACTCGTCTCTCGACGCTCCGTGAGAACGGACGTGCCGAAGACGTACTCTCTGTGCGAGCGCTCATAATACAGCGATACGCCATACCGTCAAAAAACCCACACCTTTTAACATACACAACAAACACCCCCCACAAAACGAACACCAAAAGAACACATGTTGGCACCATGCGAGGATCCAACCTGAAAAAGCGACTTAAGAAGACACTGATAACTACAACCGAAGCTCCTCAACCAGGCTGCTCTCAGACCGCTCAGATGGAGACCGAGTGGCAGTTTCCAAAACATACGGCAAAGAACGTGAAAGATGTTGCTCCTGAATTTAAAATTCAGGAGAAAAACAAATTTGAAGGGCTCTTGGAAGTTTCCGATGTCCCCAGAAGCGGTGGAAGAATCCCGCCCATCATCATGACAGCTACTGGCACTCACGGCAGCATGATCGAGTCGATCAAGAAGTTTATAAAAGACTTCACAATGACTTACATTGGTCAAGATACAATGTAAAAGTCTTGAAGACTTTAAAAAACTTCGGGATGGATTGACACCAGACCGACAATTCCATACCTTTTCCAGGAAGGAGGAAAAGGAAATAAAAAGTGTCGTACGTGGCTTGCCGAAATTGCCGGAAGCTGATATTAAAGATGACATCATCAGACAGGGATTCCCTGTAACCAAAGTCATACAGATGAAGACGAAGGAGCCTAGGAGCAACGCCACCGAGCTATACTTGGTGTTCTTCGAGCCATCGGTATCGGCAAAGAAGATTAAAGAAATCCGGTACATCTGTTACACAAAGGTCAGTGTCGTTAAATATACTAGTAAATCACAAAATATTACTCAATGTTTCAGATGCCAAGAATATGGACACGCTGCGAAAAACTGCAATCGGCAGGCCAAGTGCGTCAAATGTGCCGGCACTCACCTCACCGCACAATGCAATAAAGGAATAGTTACCCCTGCTGTCTGCTCAGGCTGCTCAGGATCTCACCCCGCTAACTTCAAAGACTGTCCAAAAAGACAGAGCTATCTGAAAATGCTGGAATCGAGGAAGAATCGAGCATCAATTGTCAAAGCCAACCCTTGGAAACTCCCAGTGGTGCAGCCACAAAATATCCCGGTCGTTAACGATCATAACTTCCCAAAGCTACCGACCATTTAAACTCCTTCACCAAATATCCCAAATATCCCTATAAAACCCCAACAACCAACCAATCCCAACATTCAACCAACAACAGACCTAACTTCCATGGCGTCTATGGCGAAGATGTTGAAGATCCTCCAGGAGATTCGTGCCAAGGCCAGCGGTTGCACCGACAAACTAGAGCTGGCACTCATGCTTGTCGAATATCTCGATGTCTTTGATTAACGGGAGGCGCCTGAACATTCTAGCTTGGAATGCTAGGCGATCGGTGAGTACTGTGTTGACATAGTTTTAATTTCCGAGACCTTCTTAAAACCTCATATCCGTATTAACCTACCTAACTTTAACTGCTATCGCGAAGACCGAGAACAGCATGGAGGGGGAGTTGCCATTTTTATAAAATCCTCAATTAAACATTGTCGCGTAATAACTCCGCCACTAAAAAATTTAGAACTAACCGCCATCGAACTAACAATTAACAACACCCGTCACATAGTAGCATCCGCTTACAATCCTCCCCAAAAACGATTATTGGCATCCGATCTTAACAAAATATTTAACATTGGTAGTTCGGTAGTGGTAGCTGGTGACTTTAATGCCAAACATCCGTTATGGAGTTGCGTAAACACTGACCAACAAGGCACAACTCTTTTTAAATACATTGAACTAACAGATACAATCTTACTTCATCCGGATACATACACACACTATCCCACAAATAACTCACAACCATCCACACTAGATCTTGTCCTCGTCAAGAACTGCCCAAAAATATCGACACCAAATGCCCTTCAAACCCTGTCGTCTGATCATCTCCCGATAATCTTCTCAATCGACGGGAAACCCGAGGAAATCATCAAGCATAGTTGGGATTACGGGAGAGCTAACTGGCGAGAGTTCAAGTCGTACATAAATGACCAAACCATTCTAACTTCTACCACACTCACAAACAAAACCGAAATCGACAGCTCCATAATACACCTAACGGAATCAATAACTCGATCCAAACACCTTCACATACCTAAGACACAATACATTGAACACAAATTAGAGATAACTGACTTTGTTGCAAATCTAATTAAAAGTAAAAATAAACTCCGTAAAATTTGGCAAACATCAAAAAATCCAGCATTGAAAACATTAATTAATAAGCTCACATATCAAATTAAAATTAGAATCAAAGAAATCAAAAATGAAGCTTGGTCTAAAAAATTAGAAAAATTGAGCTCAGTTGATGGCTCTGTATGGAAATTAGCTAAAGCGATTCGCGGGACAAAAAACTCGATTCCTCCATTAGATGATGCAGGAATCTCAGTGACGCGTGATTGCGACAAAGCAGAACTATTATCAAAATCCTTCCAAAAACATCACACACTCACACAACATTACAATCACATACCAACGCATAATAAAGTCAACCGGTCCATTAAAATCATCACAAAAACTCCCACTAACAGTACTAAAAATATAAAATTGGTGCATCCGTGTGAAATCCAAAATATAATACGTAATTTAAAAAATAAAAAGGCACCTGGGCGAGATTCAATAGATAACATCATAATCAAACAACTTCCATTTAAAGCTTTAGTCTCACTATCTAAAATATTCAACGCATATTTACTCACCGGGTATTTCCCAGAATACTGGAAAACAGCCAACGTAATTCCCATACTTAAGCCCGATAAAAGCTCAAAAAACCCGGCCAATTATCGACCCATTAGCTTACTTTGCACGCTTTCAAAAATTCTGGAAAAAATAATCTACACACGTTTACTTAAAGTCGTAAATAAGAAATTAATAAATGAACAATTTGGATTTCGCACTGGACATTCCACGACCCAACAACTAACAAGACTAACTGAACACGTGACGAAGAACTTTAATATGAAGAGAAGTACCGGAATGGTATGTCTCGACATAGAAAAGGCCTTCGACACGGTTTGGCACGATGGACTCATTCATAAGCTCCTTATTAACAAAATACCAAACTACCTAATTCTCATCATCAAATCGTACTTAACTCGTAGAAAGCTAGTGGTTAGCGTAAATAATGAATTATCGTCTCCAAAAATAATCGCAGCTGGCGTTCCGCAGGGGAGCTTGCTTGGCCCACTCTTGTTCTCCATATATATAAATGACATACCTATTCCAAAAAACTGTCACATAGCCCTATATGCAGATGATACAGCTTGCTTCACAAGTAGCAAAAAACCAGACACTATTCTTAAAAATCTTGAATTTGCAATTAAAACAATGACTGAACACTTCACTAAGTGGAAAATTCAAATTAATCAAACCAAAACAGACGCCATATTCTTTAGTGTTAGAAAACATAAGCCAAGTTCAGATCTGAAAATCCCCTCTGGAGAAAGTCTGAAATGGCAGTCAGTAATAAAATATTTAGGAGTAACGTTTGATAAAAGAATGAGATGGGCACCTCACATTGAGGCAGCGAAATGCAAGGCGATGCGGGGTATATCCTCAATATATCCAATATTTAATCGCCATAGTTCTTTATCAACGCTAAATAAAATAAAATTATATCGCGCGCTCATATTACCATTATTAACCTATGCTTCACCTGTATGGAATAACGCCTCGAATACTAACCTTTCCAAGCTCCAAGTAATACAAAATAAATCCCTTAAAATAATTTATAATACACCCATATATACTAACCTGAAAAAACTGCATGCTATATATAATATTCCGTTTGTTACAGACATTACTAACAAACTAACCAGTAGATTCTATGAAAGAATCACTAATAACCATACTAACACACTTGTGAAGAGTCTCGGTGATTACAACAAAATGTCTATACCCTTCAGGTATAAACACAGATTACCTAAACACAATCTGCTTTAGGTCATCGACTTTAATTAATATTATGTATTAGATGTATTATGAACATTTATAAGGATTGTAAATAGGTTTTTGAGCTCTTTTTCCTATTATGCTTTAGATTAACATTAGAATAATATAATACTGTGATTACTAACCAAATTAAATTAAAATTGTAAAATAGAAAATGATCAGTAGATCAGTAGCTATTAAAATAGATATAAGATGTATTGTGAACATAATTTCGTAATAATAAAAAGCATTTAAAAATCAAAAAAAGATAATTCGTTACAAACCTTTCTAAAAACAGTGAATCTTATTCAGAATATTTTAGAGGTTTAATGATTGTAATTATAATTATGAAAGGATTGATAATTCTCATGAGCTAATTCGAAATATTTTAGCCGACTACAAAAAGCATTCAAATTGTACAGTGTACATATCTAAGGAAAACCCTAGAGTCTCATCAAATGAGGCCAAAGTCTAAGCTTCCATAGTACACACATATATAATATAATTACTATTTATATATTTTTTTCAAACTGTCAATGATATAAACTTTTTGATATACCTTTAAAAATTTTCAGAAGGTGCGGGGATTCTAAATGATATTTGTGGACTAAACTAAACAGCTTTTAATATACGTTTTTACGACAGGCCTTACAAAAAGCAGATGCGTCATGACACACAGTATATGTACATACTCTTCGTCCTCACCAGAAAACGACTATTTTTTAGCGGACGAGAAAATTTGAGAACGAGAAAGCTCCAACCGTGATTTGAAATATTTTAAACATTCAAATGTCCCCTAGATGAACTATAATATTATATGTAATACATCATTAGCTTATGAAGTCGAATTAATTTTGAGAAACACAAGCTCCTTTGTGTCAATCGGGTTTGCGCTTCATTTACCATAGACATTCATGAGTTGTTCCAATATTGAATCAAGCTATCAACTACATATGTACATACATATATATATGTAAGTACAAATCTTCGCGTGCCTAAGACGACACACGAATCTATTCACAGGAATCAATTGATTAATTCAACGTAATATTTGAAAACGGATGCCAGACTGATTTCGAAGTAACGGTGTGTCGAATTATGTACATACATATTTATGTATGTATGTATGTATGAAAAGTGTGAATATTTGCGGCCAGAGTGAAAAGCGTGAATTTTCTTATTTTCTTCGATGGACCTAGTGGAAAACTTTTGTCATATCAAGGGAAATTTAAAAAAAATGTCCTGTGCCTCCAATCAATCGATTTATCTTGAAAAGTTTTGTTCTAGTTTGTTCTATTCTAAATATAATATTTTGACGCAAAATGTCATGTTAAACAGATTTTTTATAAAATTATTAACTTTTTTTGGATTATTTTGTGTTCAGATTAAATATACTCAAGGAAGCTCTCAGCGAGTTTCGTTTTCAAAATAATCACGGGTACATGAAAAATGGCAATTTACTGAAAATAACGCTTCCACATAAAAACTACCCATTGTCGCGCTCCGTATTTTGGACTTTTGGAGCGAAACGGTGACTTTGAATTTTGATTAATTAATCAAATTTATCGTAATCGACCCAAATAAACTTGAATAGGTGAATATTGAGCGTTTATTTTTTTGAAATAGTAAAAAAATCGAAACTTATCTCTTTTTTGAAATTTTCATGGAGATAAATCTGTAGTTTTTTTTTTATTTAACGCTTTCTTGATACGACAAAAGTTTCCCACTAGTCCATCGATGAAAATCGAAAATTCGCGTTTTTCGCTCCAACCTAATGTATTATATGTTATTACAATTGAAGTGTATCTTCCAGTTGTAAACTTCCAGTGTATCGACCAGTTGGAATATATTCCATCTAACCTGCTACCAACTGTTGTTATAGTTGAGATGAATTTTTTAGAAAGCTTTTTGGAATACATTCCTTCCGACCTACGTAAGTATGTTAGAAGGAGTCATAAAGTCATATGGCGAATTACACTCCAACTGGTCAAAATATATTACAACTAAAAATACAGTTCAATTATAAGTTGATACCAGGTAAGATTGAGAGATTAGGTTTTCCGTTAAAACGTCACTCGACCAGTAAATTGAGTTGGGAAAATCGTAATACGCTACTCATTACCTTTATTCGTAATACCTAGAAAATATTAACGCATTATTGAATTTTAAAGCATTCGTAAAAAGATCAGAGCTGTCAAAACTCAGCTGTTATGTAATACTAGTTTTATGCCCGTTGAAATTTCAACGAGTGCTTTCGGATTGATACATGATTTAAAATAAAGTTACAATATGAATAGTAATAATTAATCAGAGTCGGAACTGAAACAGAAATCGGGAATCAGCTATGCCAATTAAATTATGCAGTAAAAAATAATAAAAACCAAAGTCAACATCGAAGACGAAATCGGAATCGGATAATATGAAAAGTATTTACATCGCGTGTCCTAAGCAAAAAGATTTGTGAACTATGTACTTATGTATATGTTTAATGTACAAAACCCAATACCCACAATTATGTATAAACAAAGTCCGGTCATTGACCTCGCAACCAAGTTATTTAGAGCGTTTTTTCTATCAGAAACGTAGTGTAATGGTCAGCGTACACTGCTCTGGGCGCGAGGGGGTAGATTCGACTCAGCAATCTAGAATTAATGTTATTTTTCAAATATCGTTAAAATATAAACTAATTTCAATAATTTCAATTAAAAATATATATTTAATTATTTTATATGAAAACAAAAAAAAATGGTTCAAAACCTCACTAAATAAAATTATTATAATTACGTATTTTTATATGGCGAGAGTGAAATTTCAATTAATGTTTAAAAAAAAGGCGTGTTGAAGAATCGGCTTTGGCATGGTGTTAGAGACCGTTAAGCTCACTTTAAACCTATATGAGGCTATTTTGAGATCACGGGTTCGACAGCGCCGCAAGTCTCGACGAAATTAATTTATACGAAGTTTAGGCTTTTTATCGATTAATTTATGCTCAGCTAGCGTTAGGATACACACACACACAGATTAACGTCTTTATATATGTATATAATTACAACTGGCGCATTTTGTTAAAAGTGTATTTACGCTTACAGAGGTATAATTTACTAGTTGAATTGTATTCGAATATGAATAACCTAAAACCCCAGTTTTAATATACATACATACATACATATTGCAACTGAAAATACACTTCGACTGTAACATATGCATGTACATATATGTATGTGTATGTGCGATGGTCACGTCTAATTTTCAATATCGATCAGATACATATATACATATAATGAGCGCTGTTGTGAAAATTCGTTACGAAAGCGTGACAGTAATAAATTACAGGATAATATTCGCTTTGTACGCATTTCCATTGAGAATCACTAATAATATTATGATTGATGATCGAACACACTAAAACTTCCCTCGCATTCGGCGATATCCGTTTGTATGAAGCGTCGCAACACCAAGAGACGTTTTGTCAGGACGATAATTAAAATTCATGTTTCTAATTGAATAGGTGTATTAATTGAATTCGATGATGGCGCCCTTCACCGGCTCCCGGCAGTTTCCAGGTACCGATTAGGTTTGATATTCGATCCCCCGGGATATGCGACCCGTTTTACATAATTCAATGCAATATGGGGGACGTATCATGTTCCGTGTAGAGCAGTGGCGTATATTGGGTGTGTGCTAGGTGTGCGGCGCACACCCGTGAAAACCAAAGACCACATAAAGTAGTATTTTAATACAAAATAATGTGTTGTTGTATAAGCAGGCATTGATGTGTATGGTGTATTTACCGCGTGCGCTAAATGTATGGTGTATGGTGTGGTGTGCAGTCTGCAGCGTGTTGTGTGATGTTAGATGTAGTTTGTGCGCCGCGACGAGAGAATACCTATGCCGTGCAGCAAATTGGTGGGTTTGGTTGGAGTGTGCAGGCGGATATTCGCTTGTATAGGTTTGTTCGCGATATTAAGACGTACGGTGTGCTACGACTTCAGAGCACCGCGCACCGCACCGCACCACTCGGCAATTGACCGAATGCGATGCGACACGTGCTCTCGTACTTTTTCGCACATTCGTATTTTTATGGTCATATTATTACCTCTAATAACTAATAATGGCTAACAGTGTTCAAGACATTTTAACTATTCCGTTTTCAAATAGAAGTTTTGAGATAAAATTAAAAATAATTAAAGATGGGAAACCGTGTCCGTCTCTTTCAAATTTATCCAGTTTGCATAAAGAAAAAACAAAAGTTTACACTAGACATTTTTGCGTTTCAAATTATAAAAAATTCGAATGGATTACAGGCTGTGAAATTCGATCCAAACTTTTCTGCTGGCCATGTTTATTGTTCTCCAAAGATATTAATGTGTGGAACAAAGAAGGATTTGCTGATCTCAACCATTTGACAGCAGCACTGAAGAAACACGAAGGATCGCAGGCACACGTTCAATCATTTCTTTCCATACAAATGTTTGGCAAACAACGAATCGACGTATTAATTGACAGTCAACGTAAAGCCGAAATAAGTCGACATAATGAACAAGTAAATAAAAATAGAGATGTTTTAAAACGAATTATTAACGCAATAATCTATCTAGGAAAACAAGAACTGTCCCTGCGAGGTCACGACGAGTCATGTAATTCCGTAAACAAAGGCAATTACATTGAATATCTAAATGCTCTTCGAGAATATGATTCTGTTTTAGATACTCATTTAAATACTGCTACTACCTTTCGTGGTACTTCTCCAAGTATACAAAATGACATAATCGAAGCAATCTCTCATGTTATTAAAGTTCATATAAAAAATGAAGTAGAGTCAGCAAGTTTTGTTGCTATTATTCTCGATGAAACTTCAGATATAATGACAAAATCACAGCTCTCAACAGTTTTACGTTTTGTATGTAAAGGCAATGTACATGAACGGTTTATTAGTTTTACAGACGTTAGTGCTGATAAAACATCTAATGGTCTATTCTAATGGTGAACATAGTTGAAGAATTTAAAATTCAAGACAAATTGGTTGGACAGACTTATGATGGAGCAAGTGTAATGAGTGGACACGTAAATGGTTTGCAATCCAAAGTCCTCAATGCTTATCCTTTTGCTCTTTTTACACACTGTTATGCTCATGTATTGAATTTAGTATTGCAGCAAGGTCTTTCTGATATTAAAGAAAGTAAATCATTTTTTCAAACTTTAAATGGATTGTCTACATACTTTTCAAAATCTTCCAAAAGAGTATTCGCTTTACAGGAATTTGTGACAAAAAGACTTCCCTCTGTAGCACCCACAAGGTGGAATTTTACATCTCGTTTAAGTAGCACAGTACAACAATACAGAAGTCAATTTACATATTTTTTTTCGACATGTTATAGAAAATTGTGAATTATGGGACACAGATACTGTTATAAAAGCACGAGGGTTTTTAGGCTTTTTAGAGGATTTTCAAACAATTAAACTTCTTCAATTTTTTTCAAAACTGTTTGGAATAACTGATGTTTTGTATAACATTCTTCAATCTAAATCTTCGGACGTTTTATATTGTTGTAAAAAAATTAATGATGTTTTGCAGCAACTGAAATACGAAAGGTATAATAATTTTGAAATGTTATGGAATAATTATTTAAATGAAAAAAATGATGATCATGATCGTAGGCCACAAAGATTAAAAAATTATTCAGAAGTAGAAGATAAAACTTCATTTCGTCAATTATATTTCAAAATAGTTGATAGCATAATCGCACAAGTCGAATGTAGATATTCTTCACTTTCCAAATTAGAATATTTCCACCTTCTTTGTAATGATAAATATGACGAATATAAAGAAAATTTTCCAAATGTTTTAATTAATAAATTAAAAGATTTTTATGGATCACTGTTTGATTATATTCGATTGAAAAACGAACTCATTGTGCTATATTCCAGCTCTGAATTTTCAGAGAAACCTGTTCATGAATTAATACAATTCATGACAAAAAATAACCTCGAATCTGGTTTTAAAGAGGTGTTTAAGCTGGGAGAATTAATATTAACGATACCAAGCAGTACAGCTTCAGCAGAACGGTCTTTTTCGGCGCTGAAAAGAATAAAAACTTGCTATAGAGGTACGCAAGGTCAAGATAGATTATGTGGCCTTAGCTTAATTTCAATAGAAAAAAAGTTATTGGTGGAATTAAAACAGAAAGACACATTCTATGCAGACGTGATTGAAAAGTTTATGTCTCAGAAACGTCGCATTGAACTTATGTATAAATAACTAATAAATTAAACATTTTTGTAATGCAAAACGAGTATTTTTTTTTAATTGCTAATTTTATACCCTACGCCCTACGGCATACACAGCACACCCGGTATTAACACCCACCGTCCGCCACTGGTGTAGAGTGCATGCCTACTCTTGGGTATGTACATACATATATATACATGTATGTTTATATCTCTTGTGCAGCAAAATATTCAATACTTGATAATTGCCAAGAATATATCAATGTTTGCATTGTTACTTATTACATTCATCACATTCTTAAAAACATACAAGCATCAAGTATGTATGTTATCATGGTATTTGGTAATTATGTACAAAATTTTGATCATAGGTGTTGCCTTGGGTGACCTGTAGTGGCACCTACCATAAATAAATAAATACACATGTAGAAACGTAGAAACTTTTTGGTGTCAATATTTTGAAAAAATATTCTCATACTGTATGTTTATTTTTTTAATAAATAAATATGAACGTTATAAGGGGAATTTTTATATGTAGTAAATATGTACTTATACCAAAAAAAGGCTTTCAAATAAAATTATTCGGCATTTTATCATATGTACATTGAAAATAAGCGCGCGCTTGGGGCCCCCGAATCAAAGGGGCTCCGAAATGGCCCTTTGCTAACAAAACGAATTGTTATCATTGTCCACAATACGTTCGTAAGCCAAGAATAAATAAAATTAATACCTATTTTACATAGTATTTTAAAATAGTACCTATTTTATTTCAAGAACTGTTAGCATTTCAATTACATATAGTTAATAAATAAAAAATATTGTTTTGTAAAATCCTAATGAAAAACCGTATACTG
Source organism: Arctopsyche grandis (assembly GCF_051622035.1). NCBI lineage: Eukaryota > Metazoa > Arthropoda > Insecta > Trichoptera > Hydropsychidae > Arctopsyche > Arctopsyche grandis. The sequence continues at coordinate 21,016,697 of NC_135355.1, read as the reverse complement.
AAAAGCATGGTAAAAACGATGATAGCATTTTTTTTACTGAAACGCGGGCCTTAAATTTCAAATGCACTTGGAGCCCCCATTTACTTGATCCACCTCTGAGTAAAGACCTCCGTGGGCCATGATTTTGAAAATTGAGTAATTTTACTATATTATTGAAAATATCACAATGCATTACGGCTGCAAAGAAAAAAAAATGAACGTGACGAAAACTAAAATAATGCTTTAATAGTAAACATTATGTATAGAACTATACTATATATGTACATATACATACATACCTATGTACGTTATTTATTTATTTACTTTACATATACGGCCGCAAGGACCATTGAACAATAATATTATAAATAGAACCATAAAACATATAAAAAGCACAATATTAATATAACAAAAGAAAAGAAAAAATATGAGTTTTAAAACTAATTGAATAAATAAATGAATAAAACAATAAAGTTTACTAATATTAAAAAATCAAATTGGCTAAATTCGTTTCCCAGTTATATAGACAAAACAGGAATAAATATAAAATATATGTACATATTACAGGGGCTTTCGTCCATAATTGGGTAATGAAAGACTGGTGATAATGATGATTAATTATGTTATTGGATCGATGGAGTCAATTTACCTTGTGTTCAATTAATTGTTCGTGTCCAAATTCCGGTCGATCAAATTGTTAATACGATATCCTCAGCTTTGTTGCTTTCAACTGTTTAGAAATTTGAATAAAAACATAAAACAGATCGTCATTTCTTTTACATTATAAAAATAATATTAATTTTTTAAGTAACAATTAATCTTTTGAAAACATAATTAACAGACTTAAAATAATCATCTTTATACCGGCAAAATATTACAGAACTAAATCTTTTGGATGTTATTAAGATGTTTCTATTAACTTTTAAATACAAAAAATAAATTATATCAAGAAGTTTCTATTAATTTTTAAATACAAAAAATAAATTAAATTAAAAATAAATATATTGGGTGTTTCGTAGCTAAGTGCAAATCGTTTAAGAGTTGATTTCTCATATCATTTAGAACATTTTGAGCTACACTTATCTCGGTCCAAAGTCTTACGGTTTTTTTTTTTTTATTTCATTTTTAAAGATTTTTAGTAAAAAAACCAAAATCTCAAAGTTAACAAGTTAAAAGTGGTATATTAGTCAGTTATTATTTTTTTGTTTTTCCAATGTTTATTCAATCAAAAAAAACAAATACAACCATCTGTGTCAACAGAAAAAAATTATAGAGGCACCATAAATTTTCAAAAATTTGTCAAATAGAGAAAAAAAAAAAAAAAGACGGTAATCTGTGTGTGTGTGGGTGTGTGTGTGTGTCCTAACTCTCGCCGAACATAATGAACGAATCGATAAAAATCGATTAATTCATTTTTCGACGAGACGACTTTGTCGCGACTCGAACCGATCACCCAAAATAGCCTGAATATGGGTCTAAATGAGCTAATGGTCTCTGACATCGTGCCAAATCCAATTTTTCATTTCGCCTTTTTTTTTTAAACATTAATTGAAATATTCCTTCTCGCCATATAAAAATACGTAATTTTAATAATTTCATTTATCGAAGTTTTGAACCATTTTTTTTTCTTTTCATATAAAACAATTAAATATATATTTTTAATTGAAATTATTGAAATTGAAATTATTGAAATTGAAATTAATTTATATTTTAGCGATATTTGAAAAAATAAAATCAATTCCAGGACGCCGACTCGAACCTACCCCCATCGCGCCCAGATCAATATACACTGACCAGTACACCATGATACGGATATAAAGGCTGCTCTAAATAACGTTAATATTCAATAATCGTACAGAACGTATGGACAACCAATCAAAACGGAGTCATATCTTCGGTAGTTGTCGGGAGAAGTCGGGTGTCATGGATCGAGTGAATCGATTTCGATTTGCAGTATCGCTCGGGGCGATATCTAATAATAATAGAAAAAAATAGGAAGTCTTTAAATAAATAATTGAAAACTCTCCATGGGAGTCTGCGTATTTTTAAGAATTGAAAATTATTACAAATAAAGAATTGAAAACTATCTATGAGAGTCTACAATAGGTTTTTGAGCTCTTTTTCCTATTATGCTTTAGATTAACATTAGAATAATATAATACTGTGATTACTAACCAAATTAAATTAAAATTGTAAAATAGAAAATGATCAGTAGATCAGTAGCTATTAAAATAGATATAAGATGTATTGTGAACATAATTTCGTAATAATAAAAAGCATTTAAAAATCAAAAAAAGATAATTCGTTACAAACCTTTCTAAAAACAGTGAATCTTATTCAGAATATTTTAGAGGTTTAATGATTGTAATTATAATTATGAAAGGATTGATAATTCTCATGAGCTAATTCGAAATATTTTAGCCGACTACAAAAAGCATTCAAATTGTACAGTGTACATATCTAAGGAAAACCCTAGAGTCTCATCAAATGAGGCCAAAGTCTAAGCTTCCATAGTACACACATATATAATATAATTACTATTTATATATTTTTTTCAAACTGTCAATGATATAAACTTTTTGATATACCTTTAAAAATTTTCAGAAGGTGCGGGGATTCTAAATGATATTTGTGGACTAAACTAAACAGCTTTTAATATACGTTTTTACGACAGGCCTTACAAAAAGCAGATGCGTCATGACACACAGTATATGTACATACTCTTCGTCCTCACCAGAAAACGACTATTTTTTAGCGGACGAGAAAATTTGAGAACGAGAAAGCTCCAACCGTGATTTGAAATATTTTAAACATTCAAATGTCCCCTAGATGAACTATAATATTATATGTAATACATCATTAGCTTATGAAGTCGAATTAATTTTGAGAAACACAAGCTCCTTTGTGTCAATCGGGTTTGCGCTTCATTTACCATAGACATTCATGAGTTGTTCCAATATTGAATCAAGCTATCAACTACATATGTACATACATATATATATGTAAGTACAAATCTTCGCGTGCCTAAGACGACACACGAATCTATTCACAGGAATCAATTGATTAATTCAACGTAATATTTGAAAACGGATGCCAGACTGATTTCGAAGTAACGGTGTGTCGAATTATGTACATACATATTTATGTATGTATGTATGTATGAAAAGTGTGAATATTTGCGGCCAGAGTGAAAAGCGTGAATTTTCTTATTTTCTTCGATGGACCTAGTGGAAAACTTTTGTCATATCAAGGGAAATTTAAAAAAAATGTCCTGTGCCTCCAATCAATCGATTTATCTTGAAAAGTTTTGTTCTAGTTTGTTCTATTCTAAATATAATATTTTGACGCAAAATGTCATGTTAAACAGATTTTTTATAAAATTATTAACTTTTTTTGGATTATTTTGTGTTCAGATTAAATATACTCAAGGAAGCTCTCAGCGAGTTTCGTTTTCAAAATAATCACGGGTACATGAAAAATGGCAATTTACTGAAAATAACGCTTCCACATAAAAACTACCCATTGTCGCGCTCCGTATTTTGGACTTTTGGAGCGAAACGGTGACTTTGAATTTTGATTAATTAATCAAATTTATCGTAATCGACCCAAATAAACAAATCAAATCAAATGAGAGTCTACGAAAATAACGGTTCCGGTTCCGGATTTTTTTTTTTAGTTTTATACGAGTATATAATAATTTTATACCAATGCGATGATGTTTCATCGGGCTATTCACTAGTGAAATATATAAAAACGGACGTGATGTATGTATGTATGTTGCTGTATGTTGGTGTATGTACCTCCATTAAATTAGAAATATCTAAAAAATAAAAACATATACATACGTGTTAGCCAGCAGTGTGGCTTAATAGTAGCGTGTATGTTTAGCATCAAGTGATCAGTGGGTTCGATTCGCTATACTGTTGGTTAGATTTGGGGGTATTTGTGACTCCAAATCCATCGTTTCTTATCAGGGTTTGCCAATTGTATTTATCATTGTTGAAACTGTTCCTCAAAATTGGCAAAAAATCATCTTTTCAGTTGTCACAAATCTTCTGTATTTATTGTATGTACAATTTGTAAAATTATGCAAAAATCTGAAATCCATAGATGTCTCAATGGATTAATTCTGTAATTAATTAATTAATTAATTGTTATTTCGTGTTCTTCAGCTTCTGGAAATTCAGTGATTTATGTAATAATAAAATTCTGCATTGTTTGTGATTAATTGTCCAGGAAGGCGCATTGGGGTATTCCTGTCAAGCCTTCCTGGTATACATACATGGTATACTTCCTATACTGGTATATTTCCTGGTATACATATAAAAAATATAAAATATATGTATTTACTTTATTCACACCTGTGTATTTTAAATATAGTAAAGTCAACCCGCTTTCATTTTCTCCGAGCTCGGGTGAAACATGAAATACATAATTTTAATAATAATTTCCTCAAAAACTAAATCGTTGACAAGGAAACTCGTTATATTCAGACGTCAGGTTCGACACGAGCTTAATTCTTTAAACTGCCAATTTCCCGTCTTTACATAGTAAACTAGGTTGTACAAAGAAACTCGCTCAAACGGAAAACCTTAGAATGGTGAGTTGTATGTATGTGCATACACACATAATATATGTGTCGAACAATTTATAGAATATGTACGTATGTACATATGTATGTATACTCGATTTGACGGGATAGCGTGACCAGATATCCCAAGTACCTCCCTCATCCCTACGTTTTGGACTACCTCAGATTATTCGTGACGTTATCAACCCTCTCCCTACCCCTGCCCAGTTTCGCATCGCCGCATAATCTCCTTTTTGGATAACGTGTTGTTATTATATTCGCGTAACGGTCCGGCACCGTGATGGATGTTGTGCCGAAAATTGAATAAGCGCAAAACGACACGTTTTTCCTCCTCCATGTGAACGGTATAAATACATAATATCTGGAAGACCGAGCATCGCCCGGTAAAAAGGGGACGAGGACATACAAAATTTATTCGTCTTCATATTATATGTAAGTAATATGTATGTTTAGTTCATTCATTTTTTTCATTTTATATTAATCAATTTATTTTCAATTTCAAAATTCTGTTTACAATAACAAGTCGGCGGGCTTTAACTTAACAAAGTTTTCGGTCTGTGTTTATTTGGTCCGTTAATAAATAATCAGCAAGTTATACTATCGGTCACTTACTACTTGATTATCTTCCGTTTGTCAAAAATTACTTGAAACAATTTACTATAAACAATAGTGACTTACTGATCGCTATTGTTAATAATATAGTACATAAACTATACACTATTATCTCTAAATTTTCGTGAAAGTTTCTGACCAATTATTGAAAAAAGCTAACCATTTATTTTATTGTCGAAGTTATCCATGTATTGATGATAAAATCATTTATTTTCAACCTTGAATTCATTCTGTCTGTGATTACAGGTACACGCTTTTGTTTGCGTCCGATGACCTACACTAAAGCGATAGTTCGTAGGTGGTTCAATCTTCTTATTTAACGAATTTTTCTGAAGTCGAAACATTCCCGTATCCGGCCTGTTTTCAAAAATAGAAAAGTGCCTTAATTTATAGATAGTACAAGTTATTTCGATTTATACTTTACATATACGTATATGTTTTTGTGTATACTCGTATACATTCAACAAAAATACTATTTCGAACTATTTTTTTCAATTGAATTTTAATTTCAATTGAAATTTAATACTGGAATCGAATCCGAAGTGGAACCGACTCCACTTCGGATTCGAGCTGAATAGTCAGTATACGAGTTTTTAAGCCCTTTGTATGGACTGAAAATTTTCCCTTTGAGTTTTTCAATTTCAACGGTCTAACGCTTTAATGTTTTCGTTTGTAAAAATTGGTTGAGTTTTATGCTTCGCTTTTTTATTTAGCTCTTAAGAGGCTTACTTGTGATGCATATAGGGATTTCAAGCTTAAATTGAATGTGATCCGATCAAAGCTACATCAAAACATATTGATGTTCACTTGCAACTTTCAAATTCACCTGCAGAAGCAATTTCAGCCTAGTCGAGTTCCTGGAACCTCGAGTATTATGTCTACTTAATATAAATACATGCTTTAATAATTGCTTAATCATGAATATGATAAAATCAAAATCGGCCCGTCCGCTTTTCATAAAATTGTACATATTATATGGTGGCTAACAAATCAACGATATAGCCATTAGTTCGCTGGGAAATTGGCAAAGTTTTCTCATATTGTACCTGACTGCACATGGACCAGGCTACCAGACAGACCGCAAACCGGAATCGAACTAGTCACGAACGGAATAACTCCGTGTCGCATACCATACGTATTTAATCGAAGCTCTTTATGATTGTTAATTCCACTGTTGAAATTGTCATCTATCTATTTTATACATTTTATTCAATTGAAATTCTAATATTCGCTTCATTGTATTCGAACATCATTCATACATTCGCACAAACCTTGAAAGTTAACTAGAAAGCTTCTCATCTTTACAAAAAATAAGGCAGCTGTTATCTTGCACAGCATTAGTTTTTTTTCTTTCTTCTTTTTCAATGGTAGCTTTCTTACTTCAAACTCTTCGTCATACGTCTGAAAGACTTCGCTTAGGCACACAATAATTTACCCCGGAGAATTTTGAAAAGTGCGCGTACAAGTAAAAGAAGAAGAAGTAAAAAAAACTTTTTCAACGTTTTTATCTTCATAAAGCCAGTTTATGGCCGGTGGGTAGGGGGACGAACTTCACCGTCGCACAAGGTGCAGCAGTTTCCAAAGTTTTTAATAGTAACACAGTTTTACGACGGCTAAATCTTTCGTCTTTTTTTTCAAAGATTTATTCACGTTGTTGTTGTTTTTTTTTTTTTTTTCATATTTTCGTTATTATTCCTGTGGCATGTCGTGTGCCCTTCAGCGTAATGGAAGGGCCTGGTGTTATTGCTGCACGTGAGGCTCTGCTTTCAACAAGAGATGGATTCACTTTTGCGTGGAAAAAACACGCAAACAGGCTTCCTTTTTTCTGATATATTTCTCATTGTACCATATCTCATATAAAATTGGACAGGAAATTTATTTGCCAAACTTTCAAAAAATATATTTTAAGTGCATGGTATTTTTATGATTTTCTTAAGCCGCGTTCATTATTATTACATCTTGAATACTAATTATTATATTCTCTCACACCGATTTTATCACAAGGTACCCCATTTTTAATTGAACATAGGGTCACTAATCATAGTCTTGTTAATTTTCTAAGTTTGTTATATTATAGTTATTAGTTTTAGTTTAGATTTGTTAATTGTTAAAAATTCATTATCAATTTGCTATTTAATAACAATAAATAAATAAAATACATAGATACATTTATTTTTATATACATATATATGAGTAATTTATCTTTATTTATGTGTATTTGTGTGTTTATGTGTATATGCATGCATAATGTGTGTATGTATATAGATATATGTATTTGTATGTGTATGTATGTATGTGTATATGTATATATATATATGTATATATGTATATATGTATGTATGTGTATATGTACATATATATATATATATATATATATATATATATATATATATATATATATATATATATATATATATATATATATATATATATATATATATATATATATATATATATATATATATATGTATATATATATATATATATATATATATATATATATATATATATATATATTTATATATATACATGACGTGGCAGAAGTTACCTTATCTACATATGTACATATATGTATGTATATCAAGCAACATGCTTAAAATATTGCTTGATGTCATATCTACGAAACTATGAACTCTGAATTTTAAATATTGATGTATGTAGTGTAATATTAACACGTACGTTAAGTGTCTCGGTTAAGTGTACGAATGTACGTTTTAGCGTTTGCAAAATTTGCGCATATACAGCGAATACGATTTTAATATTTTACGTATCGTAAAGTGAGTACATACATATAACGACTTATGCGTAATTTTCTATATAATATAATGTGACATTATATGTACATACATATGTATATGTATGTAATACAATTACATTGGAATTCCACGGTGCGATCGAACGAAACGGTAATTTTAAAGGTATATTCACTATATATGTATTTGTATGTGTATGTATGTATGTGTATATGTATATATATATATATATATATATATATATATATATATATATATATATATATGTATATGTATATATATGTATATGTGTATGTGTGTATGTATGTAAGTATGTATGTATGTATGTGTATATATGTGTATTTATATATGTATGTATGTGTATTTGTGTATGCGTGTAAGTATTTGTTTATATATGGATGGTGTACATACATACATATATGTTTATATAATTGTCTTTGGCCAGGAAGGTGCATTGGGTTTCCTGGTATAAATTAATTTGAGTACAATGTATGTACATATGTACTCAAATTTTATTCCTTGATAATTGAAAATAAATGAGTCAATTTTTTTTATTTTTTTGATTAATCAAAAAATCATATAAATCAAAAATCAAAAAATCAATTAATAAAAAAAAAATTAAACATGCCTATTGTGGATATAAATAGCATATTAAAAAATAATTTCTCTAATGCCATAATTAAGGGAGAAGTCTAATACCTTTGTATGGACAAGGCGCTGGGGTCCAGCCCTCTTAAGTACCTATATTATACAATAAATTAATTATTGTATTTTAATATCCTGTGGGTCAATATTTTTTTTATATATGTACATAGCTACATATGTATACAATATCAATTGATTAATGAAACGAAAATATTAAAATAAAGTTCGAATAAAAATGGTACGGATTCGATGTCATATTTTATCCCCGGGATTTTAGCATAAAAATCGACCTATTTTTTACGTCGTTTTCCAAAGCCGCATGAAATACCCTTAGGGAATCGATATGAAAACCGAGAGAAGGTCATATAATCGCAAAGTCAGAAAGGTTGAGAGAAAAAAGGGGGACGAAGAGGTTCACCGCATGAAAATTGCATAAAATATGAGTGTACCATCCGCGACAAAAGGGGTCCCGAAGTCTACTTACTACACGTGGAAAAACAAAGTTTCAGGTGTGTGTTTTTCGCGGTTATTGCCTCCTGTCTGCATCATGTATTCAACATTTACACGACGGGAGATCTCAGCCTCCATTCCACCCCAACGGGTCGGAGCCAAACTCGACTAGACTCTCTCTCTCTTTCTCTGCAACGGTCCGGTGGTAGTATTGAACTTTGGCCAATAGATTTTGCAGCACCTGTTATTGCCAGCTAGATGCTATGCCGTGCCTTTGGTGAAATATAGCCGTTGCATTTAAAAATGCATGGCTTGAATTGCACCAGAATTCTCGCCGGTGCACTGAGCAAAGTGTGCAAAACGTAAGGAAAGTTCTGTACACGGGCACTTATGTATGTACATATGTAACAGGTACATACTGTATTATCATATGTACCTATATAATAATTTACATTTTATTTTATTTTATTTTAATATACCACAGTGTCTTTACAGGTCACCCCAATATGATACTGTGGCCAGACAATACATAAAAGATCAAAAACATAACAAAAAATAAAACAACAATAATAGAAAAACAAATTAAATAAAATATTAAAAAAATTGTACATAAAAATTAAAAATTGAAAAATTGAGAATTAAAAAAATTGAAAAATCAAAAATTAAAAATTACAAATTGAAAACAAAAATCACATATACATATATAAATATATAAATAGTTTAAATTGAATTAAAAGTAAAAAACAGTAAAAATACGGATAGATTATCCAGTGAAATATTGAAAATATCAATGTGATTGCTGACCAAATTCAAGCAGCGTAAGACTCGAGCGATTGGTGAAAAAGCAAGAACATTTGTTCTTGCTTTAATTGTTTGGAACAATGGACACAATCGATAATCAATGAGGCGAGATGGAACCCAAAATTTAATTTCTTCCAATATAGTTGGGTTGTAAATATCACCTCTTAATAATTTGAAGAAATGACACACAAGAAGCATATCCCTATATCCCGATAGGGAACTATAGCCAACAGAACCCTGTACAAAAGCACTAGGAAATAGTTGAGGGTAGTAACCAAACTCCCTCATATATAGGTAGCAGAGGAACTTCCTTTGAACTCTTTCAATTTTTAGAGAGTGAGTTAATTCACTGGGACTCCATATAATGGCATCAGATTCCAAAATGCTTCGGACCAATGCGTTATAAAGAAGGCGCAAAACTCTTAAATTATTGAAATTCTGAGCATTGCGTAAAACGAAACCCAGCATCTTTGAAGCTTTATTGCACATATTGGAAATATGGATACCAAACTTCCATTTGCTCTCAAACGTAACGCCAAGGTCTTTTTTGGATAATGTTCTACACAGTGGAGTTCCACCAAGATCATACTGATATAAGGTGGGGTTAGAAGACCGAGAAAAATACATAATATTGCATTTACTAACGCTAAGAGGTAAATTATTATTAGTCGCCCAGCACCATAAAGAGTTCAAATTACTCTGAAGGACCTCACAGTCAGAAACACTGTCAATTTTCATGAATAATTTGAGGTCATCAGCATATAGTAAAAAATTTGAATCTGAAAGTACCGAGCCAATATCATTCACATAGATTAGAAATAGTAAAGTTCCCAGATTAGATTCTTGGGGCATGCCAGAATACATACATATGGACTTCTAAAGTTTTATGCAGCTCACGTTACTGTTATAGTTTGCGAATGAAAAGTTTCAAATTTTATGAATTAAAAAAAAAATGAACTTGATGCTTTTTAAAATACATACATGGATACAGAAATACATAAAGTTAATACATAAAGGATAATAAATACCCATAAAGAATTTAGAAAGCTAAAATTTGAATTATAGAGAAAAAAATTCGGGTGTGACCAACCCATGACTTTATCTATGTATTTGAGGAATATAAGAAGGTTACAAAACAAAAATCGATATTGAACTGATGACTATGATAGCGATACAAATTGAGCGCAAATGTATGGAAACTTGCACGAAACAAAAGTTCTACTTCCGGTTGTCTGATTTTGTTCAAATTTTTTTTATTACTAAAAATCACTATCAGTATCATACTCATTAAATATCAAGAAAATAAAAATAATTTTAAAGGTCAAAATAAAATAATGAAATATTGTTTTAAAAAAAAATACTACTTCCGGTTTACGAATTATGACCAAAACCCTACCAGCTCTAAGTTAGTACATAAAGGATAGAAATATAAATTTTCAGCTTAATATGTTCAGGGGTGCGGATAGAGTAGTGGGCACAACATTTTTTATCTTCCTACGAGGAAAAAAATCCCACTTCCGGTTCATTAAATTAAGTAATTTTTTTTTATTTTTACTTAAAATTACTATTTTTATTATACACATTAAATATCAAGAAGCTTAAAACAATTTAAAAGGTCAAAATAAAATAATGAAAAAATAATGAAATATTGTTTTTAAAAAAAATACTACTTCCGGTTAACAAATTCTGACCAAAACCCTACCAGCTCTAAGTTAGTACATAAAGGATAGAAATATAAATTTTTAGCTTAATACGTTCAGGGGTGTGGACAGAGTAGTGGGCACAACATTTTCAACCTTTCTAAGTGAAAAAAATCCCACTTCCGGTTTATAAAATTTAATAATTTTTTTTTTATTTTCATCACATTGCTACAAAAATTATACTTGAATTTTTTTGTGACGAACACACATGTTTAAGAGGTCGAAAAAAATAGTGGAAGAAAAATCGAACAAGAGTAAACTGCCACTTCCGGTTGACAAATACTTACTTTATTTTATATATAACTTGGTATTAAGCTTAAACTTTTAGATATGAAATTTCAGTTCAATAAACTAAAAGGTTTTTGAGAAAAACATAAAAAACCTCGATTCTCTAGAGTAAAAGTACTACTTCCGGTTCAGATAGAAATAATTAAAAAATATAAGGTTATAAAAATTGTTATTTCTATTATATTTAAAAAAAATTCAGTATGATTTAGTTAGTGGTTTGGGAGATAATTGAATTCAAAAACTTAAAAAAAAGAGGACACCTATAAGGGGAGGTACCATTTCCGGTCAACTTAAAAATTTGAAAAAAAATAACGACGTGTCGATAAGAATTTCATTAACCGATACTAAGTTTCAGTTCGATAGCACTAACGGTGTTAAAAATATCCCCAAAATACACACACACACAGCCACACACACAGACACACACACAGACACACACACACAGACACACACACAGACACACACAGACACACACAGACACACACACAGACACACACAAACACACACACAGACACACACAGACACACACACAGACACACACAGACACACACACACACACACACACACACACACACACACACACACACACACACATTTTTTTCTAGATCATGAAAACGTGATCAGTGATCGATTCTGAGTTCGAATCAGTCAAAATCTCGAGTTCGAATTTTCGCATGATCACAAAACTTCATCTATTGTTACTACGTACATAGATAAAGTAAAAATATACCTACTGTCATATATGATGAATATCAATAATTCTTGAAAATAATATATACGATACTTTTGGTTTTTTTAAAATACGCTTAACAAAATACATAGTTTAGTTGAATCTATTTCGCAAGAAGTCATTTTAATTCAATATGTTAATACATACTTATACATATATGTACATATGTATGTAAAAATAAAAGAAAGATATAAACTATTGGTTTCCTAGCACCTTCCAATTAGTTTTGTAATAATGTAATTATTCATAGTTCGTTCCCAAATGCAGTTATGGTTTATTATTCCCAAACGAATTATGGTTTATTATTATGAAATGCTAACCTATGAGCCTTTATATTTGAATGTTGCGAAAGTCCAATTTTCCGTTCCAAAAACGCTATCCCAGTTTGACTCAATCCACAAATTGTTCACTACTTTTAATTTGCTAGGTCCAAATTCTCGGAAAGGCAGAATAAACTTAATACAGGCAACCAGTATTTTTAAATATTGTAAAACCTAAAACAATATTTTCATGTTTTGCGAAATGAAGAAAAGTGGGCTTAAATCAATTTCAAATATAACGGCTCATATTTATGTATTCCTTTCTTTTTTACTTTATCTATGTACGTAGTAACAATAGATGAAGTTTTGTGATCATGCAAAAATTCGAACTCGAGATTTTGACTGATTCGAACTCAGAATCGATCACTGATCACGTTTTCATGATCTAGAAAAAATGTGTGTGTGTGTGTGTGTGTGTGTGTGTGTGTGTGTGTGTGTGTGTGTGTGTGTGGGTGTGTGTGTGTGTGTGTTTGTGTGTGTGTGTGTGTCTGTGTGTGTGTCTGTGTGGGTGTGTATTTTGGCGATATTTTTAACACCGTTAGTCCTATCGAACTGAAACTTAGTATCGGTAACTGAAATTCTTATCGACACGACGTAAATTTTTTTCAAATTTTTAAGTTGACCGGAAATGGTACCTCGCCTTATAGGTGTCCTCTTTTTTTAAGTTTTTGAATTCAATTATCTCCCAAACCACTAATTGAATCGGACTGAATTTTTTTTAAATATAATACAAATAATAATTTTTATAACCTCATATTTTTTAAATATTTCTATCTGAACCGGAAGCAGTACTTTTACTTTAGAGAATCGAAGTTTTTTATGTTTTTTTCAGAAACCTTTTGGTTTATTGAACTGAAATTTCATATCTAGAAGTTTAAGTTTAATACCAAGTTAATTATAAAATTTAGTTAGCATCCGTCAACCGGAAGTAGCAGTTTACTCTTGTTCGATTTTTCTTCCACTATTTTTTTCGACCCCTTAAACATGTGTGTTCGTCACGAAAAAATTCAAGTATAATTCTTGTAGCAATTTGATGAAAATGAAAAAAAATTATTAAATTTTATAAACCGGACGTGGGATTTTTTTCACTTAGAAAGGTTGAAAATGTTGTGCCCACTACTCTGTCCACACCCCTGAATGTATTAAGCTGAAAATTTATATTTCTATCCTTTATGTACTAACTTAGAGCTGGTAGGGTTTTGGTCAGAATTCGTAAACCGGAAGTAGTATTTTTTTTAAAAACAATATTTCATTATTTTTTCATTATTTTATTTTGACCTTTAAAATTGATTTAAGCTTCTTGATATTTAATGTGTATAATAAAAATAGTGATTTTAAGTAAAAATAAAAAAAAATTACTTAATTTAATGAACCGGAAGTGGGATTTTTTTCCTCGTGGAAAGGTCAAAAATGTTGTGCCCACTACTCTGTCCGCACCCCTGAACGTATTAGGCTGAAAATTTATATTTCTATCCTTTGTGTACTAACTTAAAGCTGGTAGGGTTTTGGTCAGAATTCGTAGACCGGAAGTAGTATTTTTTTTAAAAACAATATTTCATTATTTTTTCATTATTTTATTTTGACCTTTTAAATTGTTTTAAGCTTCTTGATATTTAATGTGTATAATAAAAATAGTGATTTTAAGTAAAAATAAAAAAAAATTAATTAATTTAATGAACCGGAAGTGGAATTTTTTTCCTCGTAGAAAGGTCAAAAATGTTGTGCCCACTACTCTGTCCGCACCCCTGAACGTATTAAGCTGAAAATTTATATTTCTATCCTTTATGTACTAACTTAGAGCTGGTAGGGTTTTGGTCAGAATTTGTAAACCGGAAGTAGTATTTTTTTTAAAAACAATATTTCATTATTTTATTTTGACCTTTAAAATTATTTTTATTTTCTTGATATTTAATGAGTATAATACTGATAGTGATTTTTAGTAATAAAAAAAATTTGAACAAAATCTGACAACCGGAAGTAGATCTTTTGGTTTGTGCAAGTTTCCATACATTTGCGCTCAATTGTTATCGCTATCATAGTCATCAGTTCAATATCGAATTTTGTTTTGTAACCTTCTTATATTCATCAAATACATAGATAAAGTCATGGGTTGGTTACACCCGAATTTTTTTTAATAATTTTAATGACAAGTGCACATTAAATTAAATTTAATTATAAATTATATATAATTTAAAAATTTGGATACAGTTTCGCATAAAAAAACCAACCCATACGAAAGCCAAATTTCAATCTGTATACATATGTATTTACTATTATCAATATTCAATATGAATAGTATTACAAAAAAAAAATTGTGTTTTTAATTAATTAGCATAATCCAAGCTATGACACATATTATTTGTGTGACTTTTTTTATCAATTTCACTGCAATTGCATTTTAAAATGAATTCATACCGTATTGAATTGCTATAAAACTTTTTTCGTGCTTTCCATTTATTCCCTTTTTTTTTATTCTACGATACTTTTCACCGGAAAAAAGTCGTTCGCGACAAGAATTTTCAGCGAAAGAGTCACTTTCGAGAGCCGTAAAAAAAGTAAGCTGACATAAATCCTTCTCCTTGAGTTATATCATATCTGAAAAGCTCGATCGGCGAAAGTTGTACGAGCTTTGCACTGCAGCGCCATATTCAGAACACGAATATGATAAATGCTCAGAAAATTGTTGAAAACAACTCTTCTGTATATAAATGTACTATTTAATATATTATTTACAACAATAAAATGACATAGATTTAACTAATTAATTTAAATTTTAAATAATAATCAATCGTTTTATTAATGATTAATCGAATCCGATTATAGTATGTACAGCTTTAGCCGGCAACGGCATTCTACATATATGGAGAGATTCATATTTTCCGTCATATGTATGTGACATGTCCGAAAACACAGCAACCGACACGGTAGATATATTCATACTGCATATACAGTCATTTTATCGAAACATATAAAGCAGAGTCCGATTTTCTTTGGCCATTGCGGAAGTAATCATTCACGACGTGACATCATAGTGGCGAGTGCACCCGTACTAACGAAAGTGCTGCCAAGTGAATATGAATATTTTTTGAAATGTCATATTTTGACAATATTGACTTGACGATACGACGCAAGCAAATTGCGCCAAATCGTCGCGCTCTTCTATGTAAGCCAGCTTTGCCTTGCGCTCGATCAAAATAAGTATGAACGTACTTAAAATTAACGGTGCTGTATAGCATGAATAGAACTAATATTTTCCGGAAAGTGCTGTGCCGAATAGTTGACTTATAGTGCTAGATGATATAAACGGACCTTTAATCCACCATTTTTGTATAAGTAATTCAATCATATATTTACTTCTGATACATACTTCGAAATCATAATGACATTTTCTTTTGGAATAATCTTTCACTTATTGGTATACTAAGATGAATAATGTGATGTTGTAAATTAAGTACAAACAATAAGTTTTAAAGTGCAAACATTTAACAGCAATATAGAGTGAAACTGCTTTAAAGTTACGTGGCTCGATTTTTGGTGCATTGTGATTACGTGCCAAATAGTTCGCATTCAAATATCGTCGGATATATATGTACATGGAGTTACTTTGTATATTTTTTAATTAAAATGAATACCTATACATAAAACGAAAGTATAAAGTATTATATAATATAAATGTGTGAAATATAGAACTGAAAATAAATTTCGATTGTGAATATACATAGAAAGAAGATTATTTCAAATCACATTATATTGCTCGTAAATTATTTACATACGGATTTTCCGGGCTTTTCACACTTGACGCCGTCGGCAACGCCTGAACAATCTAACTCGATTTCACATTTGACTGGTCACCCGTTTTTTGGATCAAAATAATCCACCTATTGTACCCGTATAAATAATCCATCGAAATACCGAATAATTCTACTTACGATTATTCAAAGAATTTATAAATGAAAATTATTTATTGTACTAAATAACGCAATTTGGTATTTCGAATTCGTCGAATTTTCTACCTGACTTCAACAACATTTTTCCATTGAACTGAATTATTAAATATTCCAATACATACGTATATTTACATCTATAATATATAATTTCGAATGAAACTTATGTATTTATGTTTGTTTGGGTCGTAGATTCCTTGAAATTCAATTTAATAAAAAAACAAATGAATATTCACATAAATTTAATAAAATGTATACTATTAGATTAGCCATGTTTAAGCGGCTTATATTGCAAATACGGAGCGAAGTCGGGTAAAACCACTAGTATATAATGAAATGAATACATATACGTACATATGTTCAATGATGTCGTTTTTATTGTTACATGGTTCTACTTAATTTGACGATGTTATACAAATATGTAGGTAGGTATATAAGAATATTTGACCCACTTTTTTGAAGAATATTTCTAATGATAGTAAAATAAGTTATTGAATCGTTAGCAACGGTGACAGAAGCTATGTATGTTTGAAATGGTATCTGCTTACTTGGTTACCGTATCATTTAATCAACATTCCTTTGGTATATTATAGTATGTCATGTTTCCCAATGGTCCCGAGATGAAAAATGAAACATTTAAATTCATGTTACGTATGTTATATATTTTTATTATTGAGGCCTCTTCTTTGCGTATTTGTGACGTACCCATACACTCTCTTTACAACTGCTGTTGCCGCAAACAATAACCTTAAAATGAAAGAAAGCACCAAACGAACACGCTAAAAAACATGAAATATTCATAAACGGCATTAAATTGGTTGATCTTCGTGTTTTATGGCCATATTTCAACCGAGCAAAATAAATTATTTAGCGTTGACGAATGCGATACGTTTGGTCGTCTCTTGCGGGTGTTTGATGCGGCGCATACGAGCTTTTCATTTTGAGCCGAAACTTTTATTTTTGTGTTCAATTTAAAGATATATACCCAAAGAGGTTGCCAACGACTTAAATTTTTAAAAAAAATTACAAGATCATGAAAAAAATGACGATTTTCTACCTAGTTTTTTGAAAATTTTGTTTGAAAGATATGAAAATTGATTGGATTGGCAAAAATCAATATTTTTTTTTTATTTAACGTTCCTTCGATACGATGAAAGTTTTCCATTGGGTCCATCAATGTCCCGTTTTGTGCTCCGGGCTAATATGCATACATTTCATATGCTTTCCTAATATGCTTTCATAAACACGTTGCCTTGATACTATACTGTGAATAAAATTTCAAGTGCATTGTAAAACTTTTTATATTTATACAAAGCTAGGCAATGATTCTGTTCGTTTATGTGAACGCACGTCGCAATTTTGGTTAAGAAAATCGTCGAGTTTTCCTTTTATGACAATGGGCTTTCTTGTTCCGCGTGATCAGCACCGACGACCATTGCCGTCTCAAATTACCACATTACCACAAACATCCCACACGTTCGATTCATGAACGACCCGAAGACGTAAAAACTTTAAGGACTACCATCGACGAACGCACTTCCAACTTTGACTGCAAATCGACCGAAATTACTTTCGCTAAATCCATTGTGTGCTTTAAGCGCTATTCGCATACAAAATAGTTACCGAATTTTCACTGCACACTCCACATACATACATACATACGTATATGTACATATATATATATATATATATTTGTGTGTGTGCGTATATATATACATATATACATACATAGATCCATACATATAGCATAGAAAAGTATACTCATATATACAATATTAAACATATTATATTTAGTATATACTATGTAGAGAACGGATACTACTATTTTTATACAGACAGAGTAAGGTCAATAATTTCCCCTTAAACAAGTCACTTGCAATCATTTTAATGCGTCTTTTCTAATATTTTAGCATTATATATGTAAATTCGAGTGGTATTATAGTACATTATTTAATAAAGTTCGTAAACTTGATTTCTCCGAATTCAATAAAAGCAACTCTCATTTCAATATTATTAAATTTTGGTTTCCAAAAAAAAAACATTTCCCATTTGATTATTATGATATAGGTACATAGATAATTTTACAAGATTAGACAAATTGAATTCGACTTTATTTAATATTAAACATAGAAAACATTATGAAATAGGTTTTGTAATGTAAAATATTTCTTTCAGGTTGAATTTGCGAGATTTTTACATAATTTGACATTTAATCATGGCTTTTTATTCCATTTTACATAAGTAATTTACTATCTGTATATTCGACTACATACATATTTCGACGAATTTGTGTTATTGTTAAACGATTCAAATGCTTTTATCTGGAAAATGCTTTTCTTATAAACGCATGTAACTACGAATGACTAAAAATATTTCGAAAACCTAGGCACTTACCTATAAAACTATCATTTTGAATAAAAACAATACAGTTCCGATTAAAAAAACTTTTTTCCAGTATAAATTGTGATTATTTCAGAACATGACATCAAAAAATATCAATCAAAAATTATTTTCCTCAAATTTCAATCATCATTTGCGAGCATTATAAATTATCCGATCGAATTAAAAATTTTGTTAATATCTTAGTGTAGTCGATAGGAAAAATAGAAGATGCTGCGACTTGCACTCACACGAATAGCCGTTGAGGATATGTGCATACAAAAATACACATATGTACATATGTACATAAACACATATTTGTATGTATGTAAATATTTATATACATTAAAGTTAAAGTTACAATATGAATAGTAATAATTAATCGGAACCTTTTAGAGGGTATTTGTGTTGAGATGTCACCGGTTCGAGACCGCGAATGAATTTATACAAAGTTTAGGCTTTTTATTGATTCATTATGTTTGGCTAGCGTTAGGACACACACACACACTCACACATATACACACACACACACACACACACACACACACACACACACACACACACACACACACACACACAAACACACACACAGATAGCGTATTTTTAATATATATACATATATAATATATAATATAGATCAAGAAGATTAAAATAATTTAAAAGGTCAAAATAAAATAATGAAATATTGTTTAAAAAAAAATACTACTTCCGGTTTACAAATTATGACCAAAACCTTATGTGGACAGAATCCAAGCGACAACATTTTTGACCTTTCCCAAAAAAATCCCACTTCCGTTTTATTAAATTTAGTGATTTTTTTATTTTCATCACAAGAATTATACTTGAATTTTTTCGTGACGAGCACACATGTTTAAGGGGTCGAAAAAATAGTGGAAGAAAAATCGAACAAGAGCAAATTACCAAATTTTATACATAACTTGCTATTATGCTTAAACTTCTAGATATGAAATTTCAGTTCAATAAACCATAAACCAAGAGGTTTTTGAGAAAAACATAAAAAACCTCGTTTCTCTAGAGTAAAAGTAATACTTCCGGTTCAGTTAAAAACATTTAAAATATATAAGGTTATAAAGACTATTATTTTTATTACATGTAAAAATTTTTAATCCGATTCAGTTAGCGGTTTTGGAGATAATTGAATTCAAAAACCTAAAAAAAAAAAACACATATAAGAGGAGGTACCATTTACAACTTAAAAATTTGAAAAAAATTTACGTCGTGTCGATAAGAATTTTAGTAACCGATACTAAGTTTCAGTTCGATAGGGCTAACGGTGTTCAAAAATCCCCAAAATACACAGCCACACACACATTTTTTCTAGATCATTAAACGTGATCAGTAATCGATTCTGAGTTCGAATCAGTCAAAATCTCGAGTTCGAATTTTCGCATGATCACAAAACTTCATCTATTGTTACTACGTACAGAGATAAAGTAAATATATTTTTCTAATTTGTATTAAACCATTTCGCTGGATTATTCCAATAAAAGATCATTTTGGAACATCGGACGTATGCCTAGTGTTTTTTTCTTCTAAGTAATGTTCCAATTAATGCTATGAACATTACTTAGAAGTAATGTTCATAGCATTAATATGAATGAATATATCTTAAATATCTGAAAATTTTAATTTTGCCACTTTGAAGACCAATTTAATATACCAAATCGTGGTTATTTATTCAGATGAATTACCGATGGTAAATATTTTCAATGAAATACGGTCGATCCGCTTATCCGTTGATGCTGCGGGCTGCTGGGAAGGGACTGGAACTCATATTTCACACCGGCAACCACAAGGTTCTATGAAATATTCCGTACTCGGGTTTCGTGTACCCTGTTTCGGTAGCAGTTCTGTGGTCTCAGAGGTTGGGAAATTATTCATTTCCCGGTCGGCACTATTTTCCGACGATTCGCACTATTTTCTCTAGCAATCAAGAACTAAAACCCAACACAAGTTTACATATAAATATCCCATCCGATCCGATCGCGGTTCGATTGGTCAATGAACGCCCCGTTAGACCTATCTCCACTAATAGAAACGTAACTCCAGCATTTGGCTATGCCATTTCTGTACACTCTGCTTTTTATATTTGTACAATAGTTATACATATTTACGATGAAACTGTGTGATTTATATAAGCATTCATATGTGTAGATTGTCAGTGTTAACGCAGGTATTCATCGCTAGGATGCTGCATAAAGTCCAGTGCACTCAAATAATTATGAAATGCTGTATACTTGCATAACGAGGAGAGGTAGAAAACAGAATAATTGTGTGATAAGTACGACAAAGGTGATTGATGTAATGGTGAGAGTAAATAGATTGAAATGGCAATGGGCAGGTCACGTGTGAAGAAAAAATGACAATATACGATCAAAGTAAGTGCTTGAATTGTACCTGAGAGAATGTAAAAGACCACATAGGAGGTTCGGGGATGAACTCAAAAAAAATGTGTAGTTTGGGATGGATGAAAGTTACCCAAAAAAGAGATAAATGAAAGCGTGTTGGAGAGAACTTTATCAATAAGTGGATGGGAAATGGTTATAAATGATAACGTTAACGATGATAAAGTACCTACATATTTATACTTCGTATTTATTTATTTTACACCCGATTGAAATTGCTTTAAAATCCACGAAAATGTAATCAAGTATACCAAGTATGAATCAGTAAAAATCTCGAAACTGAATTTTCTCACGATCGTGTGAAAAAAAGCATTTGAAACTACACATTCCTATATATGCATGTATGTACATATCTAACAAAAGTAGATAGTAGGTTTCATTTCACTCGAAGTTCCTAGCGTGTAACTTTATGTTTGAGCTTTTTCAATTGAAAATAACAATTTTATCGAAACTCATCAACGCCACAGCCTCTTCACAAAGCTCACAAAGGCTTTATAACGTTGAACTGTAACTTATATATACATGGAACTGTTATTGCGTTTAATCTTCAATATATGAAATTTACGCAATAACAATAATAATGTTTTTTATAACAATAACACAGTGATAAATGTCGTCGTTAATCCGGAAAGAAAATTAGGGTACACGTATGAGTGTTTTCCTGCTTTCAGGATGACTCGAGCGTTTCGTTTGATTGACGTCGGCTTCCGAGCCTACGTTTATTTTCTGTATGCGTAATTTAATTTGGCAACGAAGATTAATATAAATAATAACGTTTACGTGTGATTAAATACTTGCTTGACATTAATATTCAGGTACAACGACTATTCGAAACCTTGAAGGTCGTACTTTCGTACTTTCAACACCGCACAGTACATGGTTTTAGTGTACATATGTACATATTCATAGATTGTGTACAATAAATTAATTTGAATAGATTACACAGTTTTAAATGTTTCATTTTTCTCTGTAGTTTCCATTTTTCGAAGGTATAATTCCAGTACAGAATGTTGATTAATTGATAATTGATGGTAACCAAATAAACAGATACCATTTTCCATAGTGACTTCTATCCCTCTAACAATTCAAAGACTTTAAAAATACGTTTTATTGGAATTAATTCCGTGCCAAACTTCAAAAATATTAGATCAGTGTCAGTTGGTCAATAATTGATTGCAATTATCCTTGTCCACACAAAAAATCGCCAATTTCAACAAAAGCATATAATTAATAATAACAAATTCATTTTAAAAATCCGAACAGATAAAAATGTCAAAGAGTCAAATTTTAGAAAATATAGACCATCCAAAAGAAAAAAATACGACACCGTAAGCGAAAAATGAAGGGTCGACTGCACAAGATAACGAATCTACAAAGACCTTTTCATCCGACTACTGCGACGCGGAATAGAGCAATAACAATGAGTGCTTCAGCTTTCAGTCAAAAATATATGTATATGTATGTATAGTAAAAAGCATTTGAATTGTGCAGCACTGCCAAGTGTGGTACATTCTAAAAAAAATTGAGATATCGAATCCCGGGAAAAATATTTCAATCAAACCGTTATTTAAAGCATTTTAAACTTTAAAAAAGGCGAATGTATATCCTACGATGAAACAATTATGTAGTGAGTGAATATTTTTTGTATTAACGATTCCACAATTGAAGAAACTCTTATCGATTCTGATGACGATGAGGCAATTGTATGTTTGACGATGAATGAACAATTAAATAAAGAGTTATCAAAGTCAAAACTAAATAATAATGGCAGATGATACATTAACGTATATTGATTACCGAAAATGAGCAATATGGCAAAGTATGAAAACGATGATAAGAGATAAAAATGACCACTAACACGAAAGCCATGTGAAACGTAAAGGAGGTATGTAAAAAGCCATGTGAAACGTAAAGGAGGTAAGTAAAAATAGGCTCGACTTTAAAAAAGAGATTTTTCTATTGCTGGAAAAATGCTTTCGGATTCTCATATTCTTGAAGCTATTTCAAATAAATTTACTTTTATAATTACATTTACTCTAGTTAAGAGAATTTTGTGTACTTTTATTTATTTTGTAAATTAATATATTTTATACTAATCAAAAATAAATTAATTAGAAAATAAAATCAATAACATCATTTGTCCCGGGACCCCAGCATGCGGGAAACGATCCCGAGCTCCGCCTCATGTTCTGGGAATCGAAAAAATCCGGGAAATCAGAAACCCTGGTACGTACATCCCCAGGCAATCAAATTAATTGAATGAACAAACTTCATGAAACTAGCTCAGCATCCAGTTTGAAATAATAATAGTCGCTTAATAGGAAGTCTTTAGAAAAGACATACATTTGTGCGGCAAAATATCTGGAGGCGGTCTAATTAAAACGAAACCATGATTTCTTCTAGCCAAGAAAGACATTCTAGTCTTTATTCATCACATCCTCGGCGGAAAACGTAAGGGAGAGAAAGAAAAGAGTATGGATTAGGGGATGCGACAACTGAACCGATTTCAAAGTGCCACTGAAATTAAAATGCTTTTTTCTAGGGCAGAACATAGCTCATTCAGCGAAAACTAGCGGAAAATACAAATTTCGCGAAAATGAGATATTCAAATCAACTGACTCGTCGAGGCGGCAACGTGGTGACCTAGTTCAAAACAAAATATACAGTTGCTATATACATACATTAAGTGTGAATATATACATACATATCATATTTTCCTCGTATAAACAACGTGCAATTTTTCTTAAAATAAAGGTGCCTGAATAGAACATTATGGTTTGCCATACAATATACTTTCACGTGTATGTATTTCCAAATGAAAAGTCTGCTTATTCGAATTATGAAAATTCGATATTATTTGAAGTTATTGAAATTGGCAATAATGTAATTCAATTCATTGTTATTTGACACATTTTTCATACACGTGTGTGTTCAATTAAAATAGGATGTGGCTATTTGTAGATACATTATCAACGAATTATTGACTATTTGTAGACGAATCGACGTATTATGTATCGACGAATTATTTACTCCTAAGTTTATAAATAGATTTTTGTAAACTGTGTTTTATGAAACAAATAAACCTGATTTATTATTGTAATATTTGATTTTTAAATTTACTCCTCAGCATATAAACTCCCAAAATATCATGTCAAGAAAATGTTTCATATGTACTATACCTATAAATATTCAATAATTCGTGGATACAAATAGCCACAAATAGCCACAACTATTAAAGTATAGACAATGTACATATGTACATATGTATTTTCAATCTCAAGAAGGAATCAAGATTTCTTATAATTGAAGATAAATTACTTGACGTATTTTTGTGTGTTTCGTAAGATTTTGATTTTAAATCGATAAAAGCACACAAATACATACATGAATGTGCATATGTATATGTACATAGTACATCCCTAGGCAATCAAATGAATTGAAGAATGTCCATCCGCGACGGAAATTTGAAGATTGATATTTACGTCACCAATAAACCGAAGCGTCGCTGATAAAATAATGTCAACCAAGACGTCAGGTTGTTATTAACATACATATGTACCTTGCAGAATAAATTGTAGGTATATAATAAGCAAAAAAGGGACGTAAAGGTGGTCTTGATGTGTGGCATCTTGAGCTACATGATCTTCGATCCCGGTTAGTGTGGCGCCAATCAGGATGTTTTATAGCTGATGAAAGATAACGAAGACGCGTTTTAAGGTTGTGATAACAACTTTAGGCCGTCGACAATGGGAAATAGAAGTAAGTTTCCCATTTCCGGTGGTACGGGTTGCGATAAGCCTACAATGGAATACCATTATCGAAATCCAGATTGTTATCGGGGTACTCCCGTTCCACTCCGATACTGCCAGGCGAATTAAAATTAACACCACTCGTAAAATAGCCTCACGTGTTTGAAATCACCCTATTTTCAAATATAATGTATAAATTTATTTAGATTATTTCAACTACGTATGGGCATACATACACACATATTATTCAGCAAATAAATAGATATATGAAATTAGGGGAGAGAGCATAAATATGACAAAGATAGTTGATATAATAAAAAGAGTAAAGAGATTGAAATAACAATGGGCGGGTCATGTAGCTAGAAAAACATGTACGAATGTAAGGTGTGTATATACATTTTCTTAGGCAAAAACCAAATGATCGCAATCAGATCAGAGAGCGAAGTAATAATTAGGAATAGAGAAGAAATCATAGACAGAGTTTACACGTTCTATGCAAAACTATACGAGACCGACAACGGTCAATTCCCCGCTCTGGAATCGACACACGGCCAAAGGGTTCCTGCAGTATTGCCTAGCGAAGTAGAGGCCGCGCTAAAAACTGCAAAGAACGGTAAAACCCCAGGGGAAGATAATATTCCCATTGACTTACTAAAATGTGGCGGCCCCCCCCTAATTAATATCTTAGCTAGGCTTTTCAGCAAATGCATCCAGAACCAAGCTATACCAGAAGGATGGAATAACGCAACTATCATTTTAATACACAAAAAAGGCGACAAAAGCGATATCAAGAACTACCGACCCATTAGTCTACTTTCAGCGGTCTACAAGCTCTTCACGAAGATTATTACAGAAAGGCTGAAGAATATCCTCGACGAGAACCAACCTATAGAGCAGGCAGGGTTTAGGGCAAATTTCAGCACAATGGACCACCTCCAAGTAGTTGGCGAACTAATCGAGCGCGCCAACGAATATCAACGGCCATTGTGCCTAGGTTTCGTCGATTATGAGAAAGCCTTCGATACAGTTAGTCATAATGCAGTACTTAACGCTCTAAAAACACAGGGAGTGCCGGAACCCTATGTGGGACTGTTAGCTGCAATATATAAGAATGCCACAGCTTCGGTTAAAATTTTTTCAGGTACAGATAGATTTAGCATAGGAAAAGGAGTAAGACAAGGAGATACAATCTCGCCCAAGTTATTCAATGCGGTGCTTGAGGGAGTTTTCAGGAAATTGGATTGGGATACAGCCGGAGTAAGCATCAATGGTCGCTTTTTGAGTCACCTTCGGTTCGCAGACGATATAGTTTTAGTAGCTCGTGATTCAGCTGACCTACTTATCAGACTAACACAGCTGGACAGGGAAAGTAGAAAAGTAGGATTAAAAATTAACGTAGATAAGACTAAACTAATGTTCAATAGTTATTGCATGCCTGATAGCATCCCCTTAGATGATAAACCAGTAGAAGTAGTAAATAATTATTTATATTTAGGTCAAATAATTGACATGTCTGGTAGTAAAAATGAAGAGATAAAGAGACGTATGAAATTAGGGTGGAGTGCATTTGGACGGATGAATGCTGTTTTTAAATCAAAAATGCCACTCTGCCTGAAGAAAAGGATCTTTGATCAATGCGTTTTGCCAGTGATGACGTATGGATGTGAAACTTGGACACTGAACGCCAAGATGCAAAATAAAATCCAATGCACTCAAAGAAGTATGGAACGCTGTATGCTTGGCATAACGAGGAAAGACAGGAAGCGGAACACGTGGGTGAGAAATATGACAAGGGTAGTGGACATAGTGGATAGAGTGAAGAGATTGAAATGGCAATGGGCGGGTCACGTAGCTAGGAGGATGGACGAAAGGTGGACAAAAGAAGTGCTTGAATGGTACCCGAGAGAAGGCAAAAGAGTAAAAGGAAGACCGCAAGGAAGATGGGTGAACGAAATTAGGAAAATGTGTGGAATGAGATGGATGAGTGTTGCGCAAAACAGAGACGAGTGGAAGCGTGTTGGAGAGGCCTTCATCCAGCAGTGGATGGCGAATGGCTGTAAATGATGATGATGATGATATATATATATATATATATATATATATATATATATATATATATATATATATATATATATATATATATATATATATATATATATCATCATTTACAGCCATTCGCCATCCACTGCTGGATGAAGGCCTCTCCAACACGCTTCCACTCGTCTCTGTTTTGCGCAACACTCATCCATCTCATTCCGCACATTTTCCTAATTTCGTTCACCCATCTTCCTTGCGGTCTTCCTTTTACTCTTTTGCCTTCTCTCGGGTACCATTCAAGCACTTCTTTTGTCCACCTTTCGTCCATCCTCCTAGCTACGTGACCCGCCCATTGCCATTTCAATCTCTTCACTCTATCCACTATGTCCACTACCCTTGTCATATTTCTCACCCACGTGTTCCGCTTTCTGTCTTTCCTCGTTATGCCAAGCATACAGCGTTCCATACTTCTTTGAGTGCATTGGATTTTATTTAGCATCTTGGCGTTCAGTGTCCAAGTTTCACATCCATACGTCATCACTGGCAAAACGCATTGATCAAAGATCCTTTTCTTCAGGCAGAGTGGCATTTTTGATTTAAAAACAGCATTCATCCGTCCAAATGCACTCCATCCTAATTTCATACGTCTCTTTATCTCTTCATTTTTACTACCAGACATGTCAATTATTTGACCTAAATATAAATAATTATTTACTACTTCTACTGGTTATATATATATATATATATATATATATATATATATATATATATATATATATATATATATATATATATATATATATATATATATATATATATATATATATATATATATATATATATATATATATTAGGTGGGCTGAAAAGTTCGTAGGCTGACACATAGATAGCGCTACTAGTATTAAATCCATATAAACATTATTCGGAAAATCAACCGTTGAGAAGTGGTTTGCTAAGTTTAAACGAGGCGAAATGAGAACCGAGGACTGAGGCTGTTACCGACGAAAACATCAAAAAAGTCCACAAAATAATTTTGGATAACCGTAAAGTGAAATTGATTGAGATAGCTGAGACCCTAAAGATATCAAAGGAACGTGTTGGACATATCGTGAATGAATATTTGGGTGTGCGAAAGCTCTGTTCAAAGTGGGTGCCGCGCGAGCTCACAATCGACCAAAAACAGCAACGAATTGTTGATTCTGAGCAGTGTTTGGAGCTGTTCAATTGTAATAAACCCGAATTTTTGCGTCGATATGTGACAATGGATGTATATATATATATATATATATATATATATATATATATATATATATATATATATATATATATATATATATATATATATACATATATATATATATATATATATATATATATATATATATATATATATATATATATATATGTATATATATATATATATATATATATATATATATATATATATATATATATTCAAATTATAGTACTATTTATTACAATTAATTCTTTCAAAATTAATATAACTCAAGTTACTATAGTCCTTCATTTTGCAAAAATGGCTTACCTTTGTTAGCAGTTTGGGTCAAAATATTTTGTCTTAAAATTTTTTTATTGACGAAACATTTATGTTTAGATATAGAGCTGACTTTTCCATTTAAATATTTTCACAATAAAGAGCTTTAGAGCTTTTCATGAGATAAAATTCACGACAAAATACTACAAAGCTTTCTTGTGATCACGCATTCAAAGGTGAATCCGCAGAAGGCAAAAAACTTATTTCTACATTTCTAAGCACACGGATATTACAAACATACATATAAGTTTGTATGTAGTTGTGAACGTTTCGTAAGCATAACAAAGCATGCGAATAAACATACATAACCTGGTGAACTTTTCCTATAACATTCATACCGTCTGCTTATTATTTTTCAACACAAATTCTTTTCCTCATAAAATTTTAACAAACGGATTAATCAATTTTAATTTTATTTTATAAATGCACTTACCTTTAAATTTTTAAACTGGGTGTTGTTGTCTTTTTCTCGTATAGTTCGACCACAGTTTGCTCATTGTCATCCAATTACTCAATATTTACCGATCGGCACGAAACTCGCGGGTACAAATTTAATACTGTATATCCAATTTTTACATCACAAAAATAATTTTGGTATGTTGTTCTAACACGTAAGCATGCTTCAATGAAAATGTAAACGTTCCTACGATTAGTGTACGAGTTCGAGGAATATCGACTATAAAACCAATGAATGACATTTAACCCATGCCTGACATTGAACGCGTGTTTGGCGACCGATTTGGATTTAAATTCATCCTTTCAGATTATATAACGTGTCCAGGAGGTCTTCAGATGAGTATAAGTCACGAAAATTGCGTGAAAATCACGCCGAAAACCGGGGAAATGTGCGACACGAGTTTTCCGAGCGAACGCCTGGACCGATCTGGCTTTACATTCATACTCTCTCTCCGTGCCGGAGAAGCGCGCATGCGAAAAAGCTCTCACGAGCTTTCAATGAAATCTTACGTAAAGTTAATACAAAAACATTCATCGGAAAACTTTTATGTGAAATTGAAGTGTTTGTACGTTTTTTTGATATTTCAAATGGGTTTAAAATGATATGTTCACGTTGAATTTAATTCGTCGATTTTCGCTCTTTATTTGTTAAGCAGCTGTTCGCTCATTCGACATGCGCAAAGCTCATCACGCATAGGCTTATGTTGTAAAACACGTCTTATAACCTGTTCAAACAGACTTATCTACATATTATATGTATATCGACACCCAATGTTTTCAGTCAGTTACTATTATGTATAACAATAATCGTAAAATAATACATACAAATTGTATAATTATTTCAATTTCGATCGCATTGGATAGTTTGTTAGGCTTAAAATAATGTGTGATATATAAAAAAAAATGTATACGTATCATGTATGAAATAGAAAATGTATTAT
The DNA here is from genome assembly GCF_051622035.1 of Arctopsyche grandis. Taxonomy (NCBI): domain Eukaryota; kingdom Metazoa; phylum Arthropoda; class Insecta; order Trichoptera; family Hydropsychidae; genus Arctopsyche; species Arctopsyche grandis. The sequence continues at coordinate 20,986,341 of NC_135355.1, read as the reverse complement.
ATCATATATGTATATGTATATACTTACAGTTATTGTGTAAATATTTCATATATCTAACGCATCACGTTCTGCTTAAACTTATCCACTCCAAACATTTTTTTATATAAACAGTAAAAAGTAAACATTTTTTTTATATAAACACAAAAAAACCGATATGACTGAAACATAAAAACATTTATTTATGTTTGGTGAAGTAATAAGAACGGCAAATTTTATCAACACCGTAGTAATATATGTAGATGTATGTATAAATATGTATATGTATTTTTTTGTGCTCACTCCGATTCGCTCATTAACGTGCTGATTTGTTCACACACGAACTATTAGTTTTAGTTTAATTTCTAACACTCAAACGATGTTTTCAAATAGATTCATCGTGTGTCGTATGAAACGTTTACCTGTCAAAACCTTTGAAATGTCAAAATGCCAAGTAAAAGAAAATAACCTATGGGAACCACATTACAACGTTGTAATGCTTCCATTCTCGCTAATTTATAAAATATTGCAACACGGGGTAAATAAAAGAAAATTGAGGATGGGTGAAACGATTGAATTTATGCCTAATTGTTTGTACATGAAGTATTTGAACATCCCAGGTTGCAGTATTATTTTGTAAGAGAAACACTTTTCGTCAATTTAACGTAATTTTATCAAAGTTTCCGATACTTCTAGGTACAACTTGAAGTTTATTACGACATAAATACATACTAGAGTAATAGAAACTAACAAAAAAAAAATATAGCACCGTTTATTATTGTGTTGCCAATGTATACTTACGATATTTCGGGATTTTTAGTATAGGTCAAAAATCTGGATTGTCTTGAAAATCGTAAGACTTGAACTAAAGTAAGTCTTGCTAGATAGCTTTTAAATGACCTATTTTATTACCTCCTAAAAAAATTCCATAGATCTGAAGTGCACTCTGTATATATGTATGTATGTACATAAGTACATATAATTATAAATTTTGCGAAACACATACACTTTTACGCGACTCAAATATTATAAAATTTAGCACAAACAGTGGACAACAAAAACGTCGAATTTGTAACCAAGCAACTTTGTGAATGTGTCTCAACTTTGGGGGGTGAAATTATCTAATGCAACCCCTTGTATTAACTAAAGCACCGTTTCCTAGGCAACGAACAAAATATTAAACAAATTATTACCAACTTAATTCAAATCAAACTGTCTTAAAATATGAGCAAACAGAAAGAACAAAGTATTATTGAAAATTTTGCACGCCCTCTCTCTTTTATGAAGCGAAGCTCAGTCATACAGCAATATTATGTATGCATGTGTGTACATACATACATATGTACATATATGTTTGTATTGTATAACGCAAATAATTTTCACTGTAAATAAATGAGAATGGTTGGCTATTTTATCTAGGTCAAAAATAGAAATAATTCAAATGAAAAATTCATCAGGGAAACCGATATTGCCGAACGAATTTCTTGGGAAAAAATCCTAGCACACATGGTGCTGCACATTTACGCAATATCACTTCTATGGGGATACCCTACATTTTCTCTCCCATTTATTGCCGACGTCTCGGCGAGTTTCCTCCACCTTCTGTTTATTATTTATCTTTCGAAAAAGGAACGACGTTGTAAAAGCGGGTATGAGGCAGTAGAAAAGGAAATGCTTAGTTTATTTACGCCCGGTGAAACAACGAGCTTCCGAATCGCTAGCAACAATGTAACTTAATTTAATTGCGCGCACGAGGTGAGATCGTAAAGTCCTGACGTAAAAGTAAAGATTAAAAAAAAAGAGCAACGGCATCCAACTCTTATCTGATTAGTCCACAATATTTTCAAAGACGTCTGTGAATTGTAGCGAATTTTTTCGAGAGGAGTACAAACTGAGGCTGCGTAGAATAACAGACAGGAAGCTATTAAGTCTTCGACTGCTACTGCTGCCAACGAGTTCCCCTCTCGGAATCATAATGACGTGAATACACGATACCTATAATTCAAATATGTACCACTAAAAAAGAAAAACCATTTTTAAACAAAAATGCCACTTTGCCTAAAGAGAATGATCTTCGATCAATGTGTTTTGCCAGTGATAACGCTTGTATACAAAACTTAACAATTGAACGCCAAAATGCCACTCAAAGTATAATATACTTAAAGAAGAATGGAACTATATACTTGGCATAACAAGGAGAGATATGAATCGGAATACGTAGGTGAAAGTATAGTGGAGAGAGAGTAAAGAGATTGAAATAGAAATGGGTGGGTCACGTAGTTAGAAAAATGTATGAAAGGTGGAGAAAAGAAGTGCTGGAATGCTACCCGAGAGAATGTAAAAAGTTAAAGGAAGGCTGCAAAGAATGGGTAGACGGATGGGTGACATGGATGAGAGTCGCCCAAAACAGAGAAAAATTGAAGCATGTTGGAGTGGCCTTCATCCGGCAGTGGATAGTGAATGACTGTAAATGATAATGATGATGATATATGCATATATGTATATTTAATTCTTAACGAGTGCTAGCTTCAACTAAGTTTTCTTTCAGCTTTTCAGTTTTCTAATTTTCAACAAGTACAATTTTGAATTGAGAAATCAATAGAAGAATACGTTTTAAATAATATGTACATTAAATAAAAATATAATTAAAATTCTCGAAATAAATGTATATATGTAAAATAACAAATACTGTAAAAGAGTAGAACGTTTTTAACTGTTTGAACAGCTACCAAAAGGCATAAGTAAATACGTATGTATTACTTAACAAAAGGGTTGTCCGCGGAATATTTGCACTGTACCTACATATGTATATTACAGTTGCATATTTAAAAACCACCTAAAAGTTAATTTCCTCTTTTATTAGATTCCTTGATTTCTTTTCGGGGCGTGTTGTATGTGTTCGTTCGTTTTAACATAACTCAAATTTCATTTTTAAAATCACGTTTGTGAAAATATTGTAAATGTGGATCACTTAAAACGCGACGAAAGTTAGTTTTTCATTGTGTGTTTTTCGATTCAATTATCCGGTTTCGCTAAAAAAGTGATTCGTGAATTTCTCCCCGTCTACATCCAATATATGTATATAGAAGATTGAGATTAAGGCAAGATAAGAAAATAAGATCTTCCAGGGAGAAAAAAAGCCTTTAAAAAAGGTATTCTTAGAATATTTGAATTCGAGTCACGAGCTTTCCTCTTACCTATATAGAAAAATATATATGCACACCTAGTTTTAATATTATCTTTACGAAATTCAATTGAAACGAAAGCGCTCTTGCGAATGTTCAATTTTTGAAATTACATATTAATATTTAATATAAAAAGGACAACATTTTATATTATGGTTATAATCGAATACAGGTTCGCAATTGAATTGAAAGTTTTTTTCTTCCGAAAGATCATTTACCAGTTAAATGTTACTCCGGAAACGACCATTAATCTCTTCTATCAATTTTTCATTCTTTCTTACCGTCTATCTTAAGAAGATTCGCATTTTTTTTAAAGAATCTCAACTCGAATCGTAGTATTTAACGAATCGTATGCTCCCGAAAATTATCTTTGATTTGCATTTTTTTTTTAATATAAAAAAGTTCATTTCGCCTTCGATCACTATCAATACAGTTCTTTATTTTACAATACAATACAGAAATTTATTTCAATACTTACTTATTTAATAAAGAAATTTCTTTTCTAAGCATTTATATTTTATTTTTGAGAAAGAGAATATAAACTGTCAATTTCATAAATCAAAACATTGTAATTCAAAGCGAAACTTTTATTTTCTTTCAAATTTTCGTAGACCATTCATTCTTAATCTAATATTTGACTTGCGAAGTTTTTCTAGGATTTATTTTCCATAATTTATAAAATAAACGCTTTGACTTTTCATCCCAAGTATCGTATTACATAGTCAAATTTTTTTCTAAATTATACATACATAGATAGTTCTACATATGTATATAAGAAATTTCAACTCAAGTAAAATATTATATTATACATTCAATTTATTATTTAATCACAAACTTTATGCGTCCGAATTTCGAATATCTAATACATTGTACACACATATTATTCCTATCCTATATTAATAAAGGAGCTAATCTGTTTTTTACATATTGTACGTACATACATATGTATATTAAATTGTCAATTTGTGTCTTTATATGATATTTCTCGATAACTAAACTGATGTTTTTGGCGAAATTGATAAACTTTGACCTAAAAATTCCAATGAAATGGGAAAATTTATTTGAGAAAACTCATCTAGGTTATGAAATTCTAAAATTAAACTAGCGAATCGTAGCGTAGGTTTCCAACATCAGTAAACTAGACATACATACATACATAAAAATCAGTAAACTAGACATACATACATACATACAGTGAATTTTGATGCTGAAATCTCATTAAGGAGGATAATATTAATTGCTTCTTCTTCTTCTTCTTCTCAATGCCCTGTCCACATCCGAACGTTGGCGACCACCTCGTCGATTATTTGAAGATATGCGCATTAGTCTTCAGCGGCCGTCATATCGGTCCACATGCGCATGTTTCGAAGCCAAGACAACTTTTTCCTGCCAAGCCATTTTTTACCATCTATTTTCTTCATGGTTATCAAACGGAGAAATTCGTATTTTGGACCCCATATCATGTGTCCGAGGCATCTTTCTCCGCTTGATGACAGAAACAAGTTACCTGTCTCTCCCCATCATGCCGAAGACAACTTCATTTGATATTTTTTGGTCCACGGGATCTTTATGCTTTTTTATGCAGAAGAGTCTGTCTGCACTGCTAGGTATAAATATTTTAATATCAATAGTAAAAACATCTGATTATTGATTCCAATACTCGCTTTGAGGACGAAAATACCAAATTTTACGAAAATACAAAGATCGCAAAAGCCATAAAATCTTTACCATACAGTATACTTTCGATTATCCGGGTGCGGATTATCCGTGCTTGAAATATGTTTAATTTTTTTTAGTTTCATTATTTCCAAACGACAATACGTAATAAGGAGTAGATTTGGAGAATTTGTTGATAAGTGAGATTGTTTCGTTAAAAACGTGTGATAAGTAATTTGTTTACTTTTTCATTACATTACTTTTTGCATTAAATTATAATCTCTTACAAACACGCAAAAATTTTAGACCTACCCTGCAAAAATGCAGAAGGTGAAATAAAAAATCTTCCTGTTCAATCGTCATATCACCAATGAAATGGTTTTACTGTGCTGGTTTTCTCAAAAATCTTGCTGAAGAAGATGTCTTGGATCAATTTCTGGAAAAAATAGTGTATTGGATGTTATAGAAAAGCAAAATTCAATTATAATGGATCATATATGTACATATACCTATCTGAAATATGTAGATTAATGGAAAATTTAAAATGCTTAGAAAATTTTAATCGGGGAAACATCGAGGAGTGGTTTGGTCGCGATTTAAATGATCCAGGTTTTCAATACACGAGTGTCTTAATATCTGGTCCCATAATCCCCAGCATTAGTCCGGATAATAAATAGGCCGGAGTACACTGTGTTTGAATTCAATGGGTCAAACTCAGTAAAGATTGATTAGCTCCACTCTGGTAATTTTTTTGTTGCTCAGTGTCATCAGTACAGCTCGTCACGCAACGTATCATCGATTTGTCTCTGCTTCTTGTTTCTTCCACGTCACTAATCAACGGTAATATTTTCTTTCTATGAGTATACATTTTTGAAACTCATATTCGAAACTATGTAAATATGACATTACAGACAAAAATGTGTGTCCATTCGTGTAAAATAAGCAAAGTATCCTCTCTTAATCGTCTGTTGGTAAATTACCCCCAAAAGTCTCGACATGCGCATAAAATAATTTCTGACCCGGAAGGGTACGAGACAAAGGATTTAAGGGCAGTTTCTGAAGGTCGTACCAGTTAAACTAACCGGCTATGTCAAGTAGGTGCGATAAATATCTCGCAACAATAAATTACTACCCCTTATCAAGGCTTCCTGAAAGCACCGTGTTGTATTCTCCACATATATTCTATTAACCGTATCAGTGCCTCGCCTGACGCTTATGTATGACGTTTTCAGACAAGTACATGCATATACATATATGCATATATATAAGTACATGCATATATATATATATATATATATATATATATATATATATATATATATATATATATATATATATATATATATATATATATATATATATATATATATATATATATATATATATATATATATATATATATATATATATATATATATATATATATATATATATATATATATATATATATATATATATATATATATATACACACATATATATATATATATATATATATATATATATATATATATATATATATATATATATATATATATATATATATATATATATATACATATATATATATATATATATATATATATATATATATATATTTTATTTATTTTATTTTATTGTCACAAATCAATACACACTCGCCATTACAGATTTGCTCCAATGCGACGGGTGTACGTTAATGAAATACATGAACAATCAGAAATCAGAAATACAGTAATACATACATATACAATCAGAATATATAGAATATAACAATTAATCAGAAATAATAATCATAGTGACATCTATGGATTTCAGATGACTGTATCTCTATATATTCTGATTGTATATGTATGTATTACTGTATTTCTGATTTCTGATTGTTCATGTATTTCATTAACGTACACCCGTCGCATTGGAGCAAATCTGTAATGGCGAGTGTGTATTGATATGTGACAATAAAATAAAATATATATATATATATATATATATATATATATATATATATATATATATATATATATATATATATATATATATATAATATGTACATGCATATTAAACATTTTGTTTAAAATTTAAAAACAACAAACATCACTTTTTCCTTTGAAACCCTTTGAGAAATAATCCCACAGCCTTCGTAAAAAAACAAAAGCCTATCCGCAGTCGATGAAAACACATAATGTAAATCACGTGTTTTCATCGACTGTTTCTTCAAATCAAATGTCAACTTTCAATATCACATTGATGCAATAATTATACTTGAAGTTTTTCGTGATGAGCACACATGTTTAAGGGGTCGAAAAAAATAGTGGAAGAAAAATCGAACAAGAGTAAACTGCCACTTTCGGTTGAAGAACGCTTACCAAATTTTATATATGACTTGGTATTAAGCTTAAACTTCTAGATATGAAATTTCAGTTCAATAAATCAAAATTTTCTGAGAAAAACATAAAAAAAACCTCGATTCTCTATAATAAAAGTATTTCTTCCGGTTCAGATAAAAATATTTTAAAAATATAAAGTTATAAAAATTTCTATTACATTTAAAAAAAATTCAGTTAGATTCAGTTAGTGGTTTGGGAGATAATTGAATTCAAAAACTTAAAAAAAGAGGACACCTATAAGGGGAGGTACCATTTCCAGTCAACTTAAAAATTTGAAAAAATATAAGTCGTGTCGTTAAGAATTTCAGTAACCGATACAAAGTTTCAGTTTGATAGGACTAACGGTATTCAAAAAATCCCCAAAATACATAGACACACACACATACACATTTTTTCTGGATCATGAAAACGTGATCAGTAATCGATTCTGAGTTCGAATCAGTCAAAATCTCGAGTTAAAATTTTCGCATGATCACAAAACTTCATCTATTGTTACTACGTACATATGTAAATAAAGTAAAAACCATAAGTGTCGCTTTGCGCAACCTGTAATGGCACCATGGTAAAAGTATTCATTTTATTTGTCATTCATTATTTATTTGTCGTTTGTCATTTTATTTGTCTATTGTCATTTTTTTCATCATAATGAATTTATTTTGAATATACCACATGTTGTGCGATTCTCTAAAATGCTTTTGAGAATCTAAAAATCTGTCAGAACTTTTTTGATAAAATAAACAAGGTTAGTAAAAGTACGTATTGAAAACATTTCAATTAGAAAATATATAAATTTATTTCCAACTGCCGTAATATTTAAACAAAGTTTACCCCAACTTTAATCTCCAAGATTTCTGTTGAAAGTGTACGAGGGAAAAAGTTACCTTTTTTTCTTCTTTGCCCCCGTCCTTCATCACTTCTCCTCGTGAACGATGCCAAATCCCCTGAAGAATTTACATGATGCAACCAAGCTTTTTGCGTTTTAATAAGAAAATCCTGAATAATAAAAGCATCATTGTCGCTTTATTAAGCACGGCCATAAAGGCGAGCCCCATCTCTCGCAGCAACAACGAATAAGAAGCGACGGTAGAAAAAGGTCTAAGCGATGAAAAGAAAATGATAACATTCAAAATTGATTTTCATTTAAAATCAAATATTTTAATTATGATCTTTAAAAATCATAAATTTCACGTTGTGTAATGTCTTTCGATTGTTCACCTGAAAGTAAAACGCTCTATGGTAAAAATGAAAATTCAATCAATCTCCCCGAATCTATCAATCATGCAAACTTGAATAAACTCTTCAATATCGGCGAGATTCTTTTATACTATGCTTTTTGCGACCCGATTAACTACATCGAAAATGAACAGGTTTTCGCGAATAAATTACAATGGCTGCTCAAATGGGGGGAAGTTTTTTTTTCTTATACGATGAAAATCTTTGAGGCGTGAGATAATTTAGTGTCTACGTTTTTTTTTCATTCGTCGTGCAAAAAATTACGATGAGGGTGGGCTTCGAGTGGGTTCGAACCCCAAAGTAACAAGGTCTGCCAATCAATCAGCGTCACTTTTGTAAAGCCAAACACTCCTTCGGGAGACACCGGTAACTTTGTCGAAACAGACTTTGATATATTTCCTACTAATGAAAAATGTCATGTCGGGTATAATCCATATATGGCAGTATTTGCACTCGTATAAAATGTTTGAGCTTGCGATAAGGAATTTGCGGCTATTGAAAATTCCTATGTCGCTCACGACTCCATTAAAGATTGCTGTGTCTGAGGTAGACGCGAACAGACAGACGATGTCTTATCGGAGAAATAAATGATCTGAAGTCACTTTCAAATGTAATTAAGAAAAGCGGAAGCTCGAAAGCCCGTCCGAACCGGCAGCTCACTCATTTATAACAGTTTAATATGCCTAATTCAATATGGGAAACTTCACTGTTCTACTAACGACCTTGAGAATCTGATACATAATTTCGAAAGAGACTTTGTATGTTTGGTTTGTAGAATTCATGACATCGAAAAAATGTAATTTTCTATGACGACGATATCGATATCGAATTTGATTCTGTTTTCGATTCCAATTTTCGTTTGCGATTTCAGTTAACAACGGAAAACTACCTCATTATCTTTTCCCGGGATGAGTAGATATCCCTGGTAGTGAGCAGCAGCACTCACAAGTACTGGGCTAAGGTTGTAGATTATTGAAATCGGAAAAGCTTAGAACCAGACATACACAGGCGGAGTTGTGACAACGGTACGGCTGTGTAACTGCGATGTGGAAGGCAACGGAAAACCACCACATTAAATGTTCCAAGTAAATATCATGATTGACAGAAGCCTCTGCCCTCAGTCCCCGGCAGGCCTTGGATGGTCAGAGGGTGCTAAGAATCTCCGGGTCAATCATGAAATTAGCAACATGGAAGTCCGAACAATGTACGAAGCAGGGCAACCATGGATAGAGAGAAGATATACATATATCATGATATCCAACCTCCTACGAGGAGAGGAATAAAAAAGAAGAAGAAGATTTCAGTTACGATTTCCAATTACTATTTCAGTTCCGACTCTAGATTTCGACTTCAGTTCCGATTTGCGACTCCTATTTCTTTTTGACTGACGTAAAAATTTTTTCGTTTCAAATGATTTTTGTTTACTATTAAATTAGCCACATTTAAGCGGTTTATATTAGAAATACTGAGCGAAGCCAGGTAAAACCACTAGTTTTAAATAAAATTAAATTATTCGTTATTAATTATTATTCTTATTCGTTTCGCTGGAGACGTAACAAAAACGGAATATTGTGCGTATAAAGTAAGCCCGATGCAGTGCCGTGCCGGTAGAATTTTTGACGAATCGAGAGTGCTGGAGACTGAAATAAAAAATATTCCTATTTCTCTCTCCCCCCGTCGTACATCTCAATAAATTTGCGCGAGAAGGATACAACAGGAACAAGAGGAACAGGCTTTTCCTCCTGTATTCTGCGCGCCCACATTAAACAAGGCTGTATGACAAAAAAGAGATAATTTCACCGCATGCCACTCATATACATATATTATATACTACATATATATATAAAAACGGACTGTCGCTAAATATATATATATATATATATATATATATATATATATATATATATATATATATATATATATATATATATATATATATATATATATATATATATATATATATATATATATATATATATATATATATATATATATATATATATATATATATATATATATATATATATATATATGTATATATATATTTGTATGTGACGGACGATCAACCATCAACCAATATGGGGAACAAAATTTTTTTTTTTTTCATATTTTTCATTTTTTTCAGTTTTTTCATTTTTTTCGGTTTTTTTCATATTTTTCATATTTTCATTTTTTCATATTTTCATTTTTTTCATATTTTTCATTTTTTTTACATATTTTTCATTTTTGTGCTCCGGGCGCCGGATGCGTCGGCAGTGCTGGGGCCGAAGGTCCCGGAGCGACGGAGGCGACGGGGGCGAATGCCCCGGAACGACGGAGGCGCTGGGGGCGAAGGCCCCGGGGTGCCGGAGGCATCGGGGGTGCTGGGGGCAAAGGCGTCGGGGCGTCGGCGATGCACAAAACGTAATTCGTAATTCGTAATCAATTCTATTGATTACGAATTATCAGATATTGATGTGATACTCAACCGATGGAAAGAATACTGTTCGGAATTGTACAGTGGTAGTTCGTCGACCTCAATTGTTTCCCTAATTGATGATGTCAGGGAGCCTGACATCTTGACATCTGAAGTTGTAAATGCCATAAAGAAACTGAAATGTAAAAAGTCTCCTGGCAGCGATGGTATACAAGCTGAACTTCTGAAAGAGCTTGGTGAAACTGCGATAAAGGCGCTATGTAATAAGTGCAACAAGATCTGGGTAAACGGAGTATGGCCGAAAGATTGGGTCAATTCAATATTCATTCCCTTACACAAGAAAGGATCTACAAAAAAATGCGAGAATTACAGGACCTTAGCCTTAATATCGCACTCTAGTAAAGTATTGCTGTATATAATTAAAGATCGTTTGAGCAGTTACCTTGGATGGCAAATACCGAACGAACAAGCAGGGTTTGTAAAAGGCAAAGGGACGAGGGAACAAATACTGAATATACGTCAACTCATTGAAAAATGTCGGGAGTTTCAAACTCCAGCCGTTCTTTGTTTTATAGACTATAAAAAAGCTTTTGACTTTGTGAACTGGGACTATCTGTGGAAAGTTCTACTGGACATGGGAGTCCCCATGCATCTTGTAAAAATAATACATAACTTGTATAATGATAACAATGCAGTAGTTCGAATCAATTCGCTAAACTCGACAAATTTTCGAGTACAACGTGGAGTAAGGCAAGGGTGTATATTATCTCCAGACCTATTTAATATATATGGAGAGTATATAATGCGTAGAGCACTGGATGGTTGGAAGGGTGGAGTGTCCATTGGTGGAAAAAAACTATCCAATCTTCGGTATGCGGATGACACAACGCTCATAGCTAATAATCATGAAGAAATGGCCGAACTGATCCGTCGTGTTGAGACAGAGAGTAATGTGCTTGGCCTCCAGATAAACCGCCCCAAAACAAAAATTATGATAATTGACCGTCACCAACAGCTGCAAAACAACAACTCAGCTTTAAACGGTATAGATGTGGTTGATAATTTTGTCTATCTGGGGTCACTCATATCTAACAACGGCGGCAGCGAATTGGAAATACGGCGCCGGATTACATTAGCAAAATCGGCAATGTCACAACTAACGAAGATTTGGAAGAATAGAGCCATTACAACTGCTGTCAAAATCCGTCTCGTGAAGAGTCTCGTTTTTTCTGTCTGCCTTTATGGTGTCGAGACGTGGACCATGAAGGCGGCGGATAGACGGAGAATCGATGCCTTCGAGATGTGGTCCTGGAGACGGCTACTGCGCGTGCCTTGGACCGACAAACGCACGAATGTGTCTATTCTTGAAGAATTGAAAATCAAGGATAGATTGTCAACAATATGCCTGAAACGTATATTGCAGTTCTTCGGCCACATTGCACGAAGAGGTGAGGAGAGCCTGGAGCGGTTGGTTGTGGTTGGTAGCGTCGAAGGCAGAAGAGCCAGAGGCAGATCCCCCGCACGCTGGACTGACCAAGTATCTGCAGCGACGGGCGCTTCCACGGTAGCAAGTCTTCGCCTGGCCGAATTTAGAACTGAATGGAGGCAGCTGGTTGACCGCACATCATAGTCACGATCCTCAGTGATGAGGGAACCGACAGCAATATAATCAATTCTAATTCGTGCATCAATTTCTTTCCGAAACCAGTCGATTCAATATCTTTAACTTTATTTTTATTCGAGTTTCAATTCCTTTTCGAAACCACCCGATGAAATCAACGGGCCCAACACTAGTATATACATAGTACCGTTTACCATGTACCCTTTTTTTATCTTTCGACTTAAGATCTTTCGATTTTCGATCTTTGCCTTCCGATATTTGCTTTGTCGACCTTTTCACTTTCGGTGCCGTGAGGTAGACCCATGTATGTACATATATACCTCTGTATTGTATATGATACAATGAGGCATTTATGAAAACGATATTTGATAATGTATCAATTTAAATGAGAATGCTTCGAATGCAGAAGAAATGCTCGCACGTAGGTAAATCCAGCGGAATTATCGTTTTGTATCGCATTCAATTTCCGTTTATCGAAATGAGATTTCTGGTCTATTGCCTTCATTTCGCTAGCTTACCGAATACCAATTTTCGCACAAAATTCCTGACAGTACATATGTACATTATAATAAAATATACTATAATGGAATCCATTCCACATTCGTCCATTTTACATATGTATGTATGTACATAGATAGATATATTTTTTATTCTTTAGTAGGTACATACTACATATGTATATTGATACATACATATATGTGTATGTATTTCCATTCCAAATTTTTATTATATACAGAAGACCTAAAAATGTATAGGATAATTATTGGTTTACCTGACGGTCCTTATTTGCAAGAGGATTTAAATTCTATTTTTGAATGGACTAATGTCAATAAACTTCCCTTCAATACCCTTAGTGTGGGGTCATTTCTTACTCTCGTTCACGTTCTTCTATTCAGTATTTCATGATTCTCTTCCTCTAAGTGAATTATTTATAGGTACGATTTAACTGTACATTGACAAAAATATTTTGTATCTTAAAAAAAATGTTTGTGCATTAAAATCGAAAAAAATTGCATTATTTTCGGTGCATTAAACAATCTCGTATTCTGCATCGAATAAAATATTTTGGCATTATAAGAGACCAAAAAAAAAAATGAAACGATCATTCGAAAAAATAGATTTTAGCATTAGAATAGATACAAAAAGTGTCAACTGTCAAAAGTGTTTACTTTTGTTTACGTATTAAGTATGAATATGAATGATGATGTCATTGATACATTGTCATTGGTACATTGAATGAATAGAGTCGAAGTCAAGGTCGCAGGTCTCGAACGTCGCAAGCCGAGGAGTAAAAAAGAAGGAATCTGGTAGAGAAGCGTTGGTCGTTGTCGGTTCGTATTTTGGTCACTGTAATACACATTTAAATAGCAAATATTTTTTTCAATGATCAAAGCAGAGTTTCTATTGCAATCTGTATCCGCCATTTAGAAATAGAATCGGAGACTGACATTTTTTAACATGTATTAGATATTATAATCTATATAACTTAATATTTATTGAATATTTTTACCTGAACCGGCAGTAGTACTTTTACTCTATAGAATCGAGGCTTTTTATGTTTTTCTCAGAAACCTTTTGATTTATTGAACTTAAACTTCATATATAGAAGTTTAATACCAAGTTATTTATAAAATTTAGTAAGCATCCGTCAACCGAAAGCGGCAGTTTACTCTTGTTCGATTTTTCTTCCACTATTTTTTTCGACCCCTTAAACATGTGTGCTCTTCACGAAAAAATTCAAGTTAAATTTTTGTATCAATGTGATGAAAATAAAAAAAATCACTAAATTTTATAAACCGAAAGTGGGATTTTGAACTCTTAGAAAAGTCAAAAATGTTATGGCCACTATTCTGCCCACACCCCTGAACGTATCAAGCTGAAAATTTATATTTGTATTCTTTATGTAATAACTTAGAGCTGATAACGTTTTGGTCGGAATTCAAAAACCGGAATTAGTATTTTTTTTTTAAATATTTCATTATTTTATTTTGACCTTTTAAATAATTTAAGTTTCTTGATATTTAATGTGTATAATACTGATAGTGATTTTAAGTAATAAAAAAAATTTAACAAAATCTGACAACCGGAAGTAAAACTTTTGTCTTATGCAAGTTTCCATACATTTGCGCTCAATTTGTATCAAAAATCCTGTCATAGCTATTATTATTTCATAATGCTGCCGGCATTTGTAAATGTGCCTGTACTGTTCAATATCGAATTTTGTTTTGTGACCTTCTTATATTCTTCAAATACATAGATAAAGTCATGGGTTGGTCACATCCGAATTTTTTTTCTTGTATTATAACCGTAGTGACGCATTGGGGCTACATGTAAAGTCACTGCGGTATTGATTTTTAAAATAAATTAAAATAAAAATAAAACATGAATGCAGTTTTGCAATCCTTTCCCTGGACATATAACGGTATTTTTTCCTAATAAAACAACAACACTATTTCACACTGAGCGCAACACGCGAAACGAGACCAAAAGTATAATATACGGATACAGATACATGTATGTACTTATTTCTATATATCAGACGCGTAACGGGAAAAATGAAATAATGCGTTGTCAACCAAAGACAAAGTGAGCCTATATCCCGGTAGGTGTGTGCATGCTTTTCCATTTTTCCCGACTTCATATACCGGTCGTTTGCCCACAGATATCATACATTTTCCTTGTAGTATATACATATTTCTAAGAACAAGAAAAAAAACCCTCTTTTTTCATTCTTTCCCACTTGTTTTTCTTTTGCATATATACATAGTACATATGTATGTACATACATAATACCCTATTGTTGCGTCTTCTATAATATTATTTAATGTATGCAAGATTTCCACACATTGCACACATTATCATAAAATACATTATACGGAGTCAGTTTATTTTGATACATTTGTGTCGATTTTGAAACATTGAATTTTATTTCTAACGTGAAAAAAATGGGTAAATTATATTGCTTTTATTAAAAATCGTTAATACTGTTGCGTAGGGGTGGGTGGAGGATCCAAATAATAGGCTAAAGTCGCTTCACAACATGTATTGGGTGATTAAGGAGATCCACGCACTGCCAGTGCTCCGTCCAAAATGCCTTGATATGGCCCAAGTACCTGCTTAAAAAGGGCAGGTCGCTCACTGCATCTTAGCTGTCCGTTTACTTCGCCATGGTTTAGACACGTACACGGACATGCAGTCCCACGGTCCAAGGCCCGCAGTCCCACGCTTTGTAATGAGAAATCTAGCGGGAAGCCGTGCCGACCACTAAGTCAATTCGGGGGTCTCCATTGTTAGCCGACTTGCACTTAGCCTGGAGATAATCCTCAAAACCAATTACAATGGCGGCTCCTTTTGTGCATACGCTACAATACCATATGTGAGAAATTCCAATTTGTAAATCTTATCTCTAAATGTCGGAATGTACTACAATTTTTTTCAAATGGAAAGTGGAAGAAGAGTCGGTTGAAAAATATAAGATCATTTCTATATACCTACATTTAAATTCATAATATATTTGTATGTACATATGTACATATGTATGAATAGCTATTTGTATGTTGCACATGGTTTACAGGTAACAAGCGTTAGCCTTCTACTGCGCCATAACTTTGCTATATAAAAGAGCTTATTTTAATCCCAATTGGGTCGTAGAAACGTCATTGAAGCTCGGATTGCAGCAGTTTCTACTATTGCTATACTTCTCAAACTGTTTCATCGAACATAGATTTAACCTCAAATTTCTATTAATAATTTTAAATAATCGTCCATTGGGGACATAGTTTTATGAATTTAGTTTACATCCCCAACCTAATGACATTTTTTTAAATAAAATTTAATGGAACTAAAAAGTACATACATATATTGTACAATCACAAATTGTTAACAAATGATACAATTTAATATGAAAATATTATATATAATATTATATAAAAAATAATAATACATTTAAGTAGGAATTTTTCAAAATTGCATAAAAAACTTATATATATTTTTTATTTCGGTATTTTGAATTTCGTTTATGAAAAAAACAATAGTAAATTGTTAATCAAATCAATCATTTTCTATTTTAATCAAATAAGAAAAGTATTACCTTTAAGATTTTCCGATACTTTCAAGGACTCCATTTTGTTCCCAACGTAATTTTGGATGGAATTTTAAAATCGGATTTGCTGACGGAGAATCACTCCGATGACGTGACATTGAAAAGCAAAGAATAGCACTATTTGTAAAATCAAATATGCTAGTAATATGGTTTTACCAATCCAGTATAAAGGTGAGGAGACTATTATTTGTCCTTTTGTACTAGTCTCTATATTGTAGAACAATGGACTAAATACAAGCAGGAGACAATGCAGAGAATAAAAGTACAATACAACAACTGCTACCGTACTCTTTTCAGGCTATCAAGGAGTTGCAAAGCTTCGCAGATGTTTGTGGAAGGGCACTTACCTCACTTGGGCCTTTCTCAGGATGAGAGCGGCCTCCTTACGTTATCTTGTCTTTGTATCGTTAAATTATATTCTTGTTGCCGCGACTACTCAATTCTATTCATCACTGTTTATTCAATGGATGAAACTAACCACCATAAATTATTTTTTATTACATATATGTATATTATTATTATTATATTTATTTTATCATTTGAATTATATATTATTGTTTATATGGACGATAGGGATTGCATTATTCTCCCTGTCGTCGGGGATAAAAATTATTATTATTAAGAACTTCAATATCAATATCAACGGTAAATACATGTAATAATATTCTAATTTTAAACACATTTATAAACTCGGCTGAGTGTGAATTGTATGCAGTAATTGCAAGTGTTTTAGAACTAGCCGTTAGTTGAGATCTAATAATAATAATCGGGAAAGTTTACGCCATTGCTGTTAAACATCTCGCGGGATTAAACCGTCTAATGGTCTATTCTATTGAGTCTATAAAACAAACCTCCTGTAACAATTTAGTTTACACGATTTGAATATTACAAATAAACGCGTATACAGATTATATTGCATATATTTATGTATGTATATGTACTTGTTTATTTACAAACTTATGTATGTACATATGAACGATTCAAATTTATTAAACGTTCAGTTGAACATATTTATAAGAGTTCTCTAAGAAAATGCAATTGCAATACGCCGCAAGAGATGAAATAAAACATTTCGAAAAATTGAGAGCAGAATTACGTCTGAGTGTGACGGTTGGGAAAATTGTCGTCTTTCTGGTGAAATACCGTGTCGATAAAATTTATCGCAGACTACGTCCTACGTCCATTTTCATGTTCATTTGACAGGAAACCAATACTTGCAAATATGTACGTACATACATACATATACATATAATACATAGTTCTCTTGCATGGCCCTACAAATATATGTAATCAAGCTTTTTCTAAAATATTATCAAATCTTTGTGTATATGTACTACTGTTTCTGACCCGGGTCCCGGGGTTTATGTTGTCCCGTGTCCCGGGAATTCTTATCTCGAATCCCGGGAATTGGATTTAAAAAAATCTTGAAAATTTACAACATTTTCTCGTATGAAATAATAAATAAAATACACAAAGAATTGTAAAATATTCTCAAAAGGTTTGTTATTTAGCACTAAGTACAGCGCATTCCCCCGAACGTGGAAGTTTTATATAATGGCCAAAATCGTTTCTTATAATTATATTTTTGGAAAATCTCAATACCGAAGGACTTGACCTTACCAATGAATTATTCCAAGAATTGAAAATTAAAATCGAAGTAAGAGGAAGCCTTAAACTTGATTTTTTGAACACAAATTTTAAATAATTATAATTTTATACCGAACAAAACATTCTTGAGTTTTGTAATAAAAGCGAATGTGTATCCTACGGTGAAACTATAATATTATGAAGCGAGTATATCCTTCTTGTATTGACGATTCCACAGTGATAGAAACTGTTTTAGATTCGGATGAAGATGAAAAAATTGTGTGCTTGACGATGAATGAAGAATTAAATAAGGCGTTATCAAAGACAAATATATAAAATAACGTAAATAAAAATAATCTCAACTTTAAAAAAGAAATTAAAATATACATACAGACAGGAGAAAAAATCGATAATTAAAAAAAAATTTCATCCCTTTTAACAATAAAACCAAGTTTTTTTCCAGTTAATAGATGTATCATGTGTTATTTACTATTTTAAATTTTGTAAACACATAATTATTTTTTTAGTAATAAAAAATATATTAAATTGAAAAAAAAAAGTTTTTTTACATGTGTCCCGGGATCCCGGGAATCCCGGGAACGATCCCAGGCTCCATCCCGTGTCCCGGGAATTGCAAAAGTCCGGGAAATCAGAAACCCTAATATGTACATACATGTTTCAGTCCAAGTGCTTACTCCGGTTCGTTCATGAACATACTAGTTTTCATTAGTTCATACACGAACTATTGATTGTAGTATATGTAAGTGCTAACAGTCAAAGTCTTCAAATAGACTCACCAGGTGTCGCATGAAACTTTTGAGATGTCAAAGCGCCAAGTATTTAAAATGGAAATCCTATTGAATCCACATTACAACGTTGCTATAATTCCCATCTCCACTAATATTTAAAATATTGCAACCCAGAGTAAGCACACATATGTATGTACATATATATGTGTGTATGTACATAGATAGAGGATGGGAAAACGATTAAAAATACTAATGCCTACGCACAAAAATGGTGCATCAACGAACTATGTAGCTCGTTTGTCAATTTAGTATTTTGTGTACAATATAACTGACCAGGATTAGTTCGCGTAAAAACTAATATCTAATATATAATTTCGAAAAAGACTTTGCAAGTATGTAAATACATCATTTTGGTTCGTAACATCGAAAACAAATCGGTTTTTATGACGATTCTATAATATATACATACATATATAATACATCGAAGATATAAAACATCTAATATAAACTGTTTTGTTTACGAAGTTCCAATCAAAGATACAAAGTCTCTTTCGAAATTATATATTAGATTATATTACAGTTTCTATGACGATTCGATATACATATATATTTTTCGATTCAAATAAATTTAATAAAAAAACAAATGAATATTTACTATTAGATTCGCCATGTTTAATCTGTTTATATTACAAATACTGAGCGAAGCCGGGTAAAACAACTAGTGTTCTGTATAGCTAATAAACTGTAATACTATATGGCGAAGAATTTGTTTTTTAAGTGTAGAAAGATATTTATTGGATTCTTATGAACCTGGTATAAATGAAAAATGTTAAACAATTTCAAATTCTCACGATTTAATTAAGCCCAGTAATTTAGGGTTTGAATATACGATTAAAAAGAAAGGGTCTACCTCACGGGCCGGAATGTGAAATTACCGAAAACGCAAATATCGGAAGGCAAAGATCGAAAATCGAAAGATCTTAAGTCGAAAGATCAAAAAAAAGGGTGCATGGTAAACGGTACATACTCACGTACATATTCACTTAATTTGCGCTAGCAGGATACAACAGGAACAAGAGGAATAGGCTTTTCCTCCCGTATTAATGTGCGCGCGCAGAATACGGGAGGAAAATCCTGTTCCTCTTGTTCCTGTTGTATCCTGCTCGCGCAAATTAAGTGAGTATGTACCGTTTACCATGCACCCTTTTTTTATCTTTCGATTTTCGATCTTTGCCTTCTGATATTTGCGTTTTCGGTAATTTCACATTCCGGCCCGTCACGGAGACCGAAAAAGAAGATATCAATTACATCAGTTAATTAAACACGACGCTGGCTTCTGTTGACGATTCATCGGAATAAACCAATAGGGATTCGAACGCAAATAGCTTAGGAAAATCCGTATTGATATAAGAAAATCGTATTATTAAATAATACATATTAAACGTCTTAGCCTGATGTCTGCATTAAAAATATGCTATCGCATTTTAAAACTTATAAAATTTTTCAAATCTTTAATTTCAATAATTTGAAGTTTCTAATGATCATTTTGTACTTCCATTTGTTTTTTGGTTGCTGTTAAGTATCGACACTAAATCTCATCGCAAAAATATCAAGCATCTACGTTCTTTCCGACGTTTCAGTCTTTGCACCGTTTCGAGCAATATTGGCAAAAAGACAACAATAATTCTCCCGATCTACAGAGCTATGGACCATTAATGGGCTATTTTATTGGTAAAGTTAGTCGAGCTTTTGTATAACACCGCGAAGGCGCCAATTTACCGCGAAAACTTAACTTTTAACGATGTCTTTATCTGCCACCGTTACAATCGGAATTCCCTAGTGTCGAAAGAAATTTAACAAAACACGACATCACATATTCACTTGAATCGATCGAACTTGGTATCAAATACTTGCAAGTGCTAATAAAATATAATTAATTATATTACTCACTATGTACCTACATTTTATTAATGAACGAGCGCACATAAACGCCATGTTGAATTCAAGAGGATTCCAGGTACGTAAATGCAAATGTTTGTGAGACCATTCCCTGGGGAATGTGCACCTTCAGCTGCGAAATATTCAACTTTTCCGAGCGAGATTACTTTTATGTGATTTGATGAAGCTCCAACTCTTTGAAGTTGAAAAGCCCAATTTTGCCAAGACAAGTCAAGAACGCTTGAAAACTGGCGAGAAAAATTCTCCTCCAACTTTGTGGTGTATAAGAACAACAGCTACGAAACCTCATCTTTCATCTGCATGCAGTACATAGCATGCAAATGTGCTTGCATACGTCATATTATACATTGCTAAAATTATAATTGTTCTTCACAGTGAAATTTTAATAATTCACAACACCGTGCATTAAAACAAGAGATTTATAAACCGGGTTTTTTTCCCTGGGACCTTTGGACGATGGAAATTTTGGTAAAATTGAAAAAATGTATATCAATCAAATTTTCAAATCCACACATTTTAGATACTCGCATTGAGTCATTGCCATTGGATACATACAATACTTGAATGAATCTAAAAGTTTTCATTTAGTACTGTAAATGTCCGGTTTGTGTTTGAGTCGGATGCTTTACGTAAATAACCTATTAGTTATTATCGCTTGTTCGAAATACGCGGCTTGCAAGTGGCAACTATGATAGGGCTGCCATACGTCCCCGTTGACAGGGACATGTCCCAGTTTCGAGGTCTGTGTCCCGGTGTCCCAGTCCGAGAGTCATTTGTCCCAGTCAATTTCAAAATTTAGACATTTAAAAAAATTATTCAATTATTTTTTAATATCTATCGAACAAGACCTTTTGAACCAAGAAATCTCAGGATGCACTCTCTATACTGTGGTCCAAAAAGGAAAGACGTTTACACGTCAAAAATTGTACCCACATAATATCTAATATGGATACGCGCGCGCATATTGGCAACACCGACAACGAGAGCGGCGGATGCCCACTGCCCAATTTTGCCAGCTGGCAACACCGACAATAACACTGACAAGTACGAAGCGCGCGCAGTTCGTTTACTGTCTGCTGATAATATCCATTTGTTCTGTTTGTTTCTGATCGAAAAGGACTGATATTTTGATGTAAGTTTTTCAATACATAGTAAATATAATAGTAAATATCTAGGTATTCAAGCAACCCAGGCATACAATAAACTGAAAAAACACTTGGACATTACGACGACACAAGTAGAAGCATTTGAAAAAGATGTAGAGAATTTTTACAACGTTGGAATTAATTATTTGGCAAAGTGATCAGTTCCACTGGCGAAATATGATGTTTTCATGGATGCTTCTCCATGAAGTACCCGAATGGGAACATGTTGAAAAAACTATTGCTTATTTAAGTGAAATGGGAATATTGTCATTATTAGAGGTAGGATAGTCACAGTGCTATCCATTGTTCGGCAAACCTTTAACAATGCATTTACAACCTTTGAACAATACACGGCCCCCTCAGGCTCCGGTGACTAGTCATTATATGAAGTCATTTATCGAAAATAAAAAAGCCGAAGAATGGAAAACGAAAGATGTGCATGATAAATAGTTCTACTATTTCAAAAAAACTGAAGAGACAGAAAGAAAAGCTAATCTACTGAAAATGTGCCAATACTTGTTCGCCATCCCACCGCACAATGCACATGTTGAACGTGTGTTCTCATTAATTTAAACTCAATGGACAGATGAGCGCAATTCGCTTTCAATTGACAGAGTAAAAAGCATAATTCAATGTACTTTAAATTATAAAATGTCATGCATTGAATTCTATAATTATATAAAAGGGGAAAAAGAGTTACTTCAAAAAACGAAAACATCGGAAAAATATGATTGGGCAAAGAAGAGCGATGATAATGAAGTCACGGAAATCAGAGAAGAGTGAAGGCGATAGAAGAATAGGCTACTGTACATGAAATAAAATGTTAATGTAAGGTTTCATTTAGTTAAATTTATTTGAATCGTCCAATTATCTATATTTATTTATTTTAGATTTGGTACAGACGCTTCCACAAAAAAAACCTATTATCAATCTTTAAATTTTTCTTTGAATTCAATTTTTGAAAAAAGAAAATTGTTTTGTTTTTTTTTTTTAGGGGGTTGTCCCCGTCGGTGCTCCGACACTTATGGCAGCCCTAAACTACGACGGTCTCGGAATTCGGAATCTTGTATATAAAGAGTTTTCATCCAAGGTAATAAATTCTTTTCAATATCATTTGGTTTCATTCATTCAAAAATATAATTCTATTATTCATTCATATTTTCACCCCATTAGAAAATGGTACGACCAAAATCAACAGTTTGGAATCACTATAAAAGAATTCAGCAAGAATTCGGAACAAGTAAAGGTCTGTTCATACCTATCCAGCACGACCCGTATCCTGCAGGTATCCTGCAAGTGCGGATAGTATTCTTTGGTACATTATATGGACGTATTCATACTCCATTCGCGCATGCGCATTTACGCATTCATACGCGTCCATATAGAATGTACTAACGAATACTGTCCGTACTTGCAGGATTCGGGTCGTGCTGGATAGGTATGAACAGACCTTAAGAAGTTTGCAGCTGTATGTAGATATTGTGATACGAAATATGAATTTCCAAATCTACAATCTACGTGCGCTAAATATCAAGAAAATCACGTAGTTGAGACATCACTTTTAATGGATAACGACATTATTGACTTATGTAGATGCAATAGATCAACCCACTACTTCTGAATCTTCATGCATTGCATCTACTGCACGTTTACCTAGCATGAGACGTAGGCGAATAGAATTATATTTTGACAATACATATTACTGATTCTGAATGTCATCAACTTGATAAAGCAATATATGCGTCAAACTGTCCTTTATCCATTGTTGAAATATAAATACATCAAATTTTCAATGTTAAAGAGGATTTTGTATAATATCAAATGTATTGTATGCATACATTTTGAATAAATGTTATATTTGAAATCCAAATAATTTTATAACAACTCTTGTTTAAATTAATGTGACCTTTCTATAATTATTACCTATGTACTAAAATATGTATGTTGTATTTTTTTGGTCATTCTCAATTAAAAAAATAGTTTTATGTAAAAATAACTCCAATTATCCCAGTTTCCGGTTTTTTCCCGTTCGTTCAAAATTCCCATTTTTGCCCATCTATAATAAAAACTAGTCTACAATTTGATCATTTAAACACGTGTATAAGTAGTGTTACAATTTACTCCTAGTTGTTTATATTTATCCCAGTGGCGTACCTACCGCGCCCGCAGACCCCGCAATGCGGGGGGGGCGCCACAAAGCGGCGCGCCTTTTTTACGGATTTTTTAATTTGTTCTGTAATTTCTTTGTAATATTTTTTTAAAAACCTCTTATTTTTCTACCTATTTGCATCTCGTTTTATTGTATGTACTATATGTACATACATTATTATATTTTGAATTCATCCTCATTGTGTAATTGATCTATGCCAATAGGGCTAGAAGACTGCCGTCTTTTTCCATTTTTTGAACGTCAGTGCCATTTTTAAAACTATTTTCTGAGAATTCTCTCTTATTCTTGTATATTTACTTTATCGATTTACGTAGTAACAATAGATGAAGTTTTGTGATCATGCGAAAATTCCCCTGCTTTAAACAGATTGTGCACTTCGATATATAGGTATATGTACGTAAAAAGGTTTGAATTATTAATTTGGAAATTTATTTTACGGGACCGAAAGTGAAAAGGTCGAAAAAGCAAATATCGGAAGGCAAAGTTCGAAAATCGAAAGATCTTAAGTCGAAAGATCAGAAAAAAGGGTGCATGGTAAACGGTACTATGTATGTACATACAGACATACATACATTAGCTAATAGCTAAAATTATATATAAATAAATAAATAAAAATACATATATATAATATATATATCAGCGGCATGCGGTGAAATTACCTCTCTTTTGTCATACAGCCTTGTTTAATGTGCGCGCGTAGGATACGGGAGGAAAAGCCTGTTCCTCTTGTTCCTGTTGTATCCTGCTCGCGCAAAATAAGCGAGGATGTACGAGGGGGGGGGAGAGTTTTACCGCACGCCACTGATATATACTAACCGTTTTTCATATGTATGCATGATAAACGAATATTTTCGACTTTTTCACGGTCACCCAAATATATGGGGGGGGGGCGCCTTAAAATATTTTGCGGGGGGGCACCTGGAATTCACGCTACGCCGCTGATTTATCCCAAACATTTTACTTAGCTGTCGTATCAATTTTTATTTCAACAATAAAACACTACATTATTGTATACTAGCTGTATTACCCGGCTTCGCTCAGTGTTTATAATATAAACCGCTTAAACATGACTAAGCTAATTTAATTAAAAAAAAAAAAAAAAAATTTTAAATTTTAAAAAAAAAATTTAAAAAAACATAAAAAAAAAATAAAAAAAAATCAAAAAAAAAAAAATTTTTTTTTGCCTTCTAGGGCTTCGCCCTCGGCACCCCCCTGAGCCTTTGCCTTCTAGGGCTTCGCCCCTCCACGCCCCATGAGCAATTGCCGTTTAGGGCTTCGCCCCCATGATCAGTTGCCTTTTAGGGCTTCGCCCCTCCGCGCCCCCATGATTCAAAGCCGTCTAGGGCTTCGCCCCCCCTTAGTTAATGCCTTTTAGGGCTTCGCCCCTCCGCACCCCCATGATTAAATGCCGTCTAGGGCTTCGCCCCCCCTAGTTAATGCCTTTTAGGGCTTCGCCCCCCGCGCCCCCAAGATTAATTGCCGTTTAGGGCTTCGCCCCCCTTAGCTAATGCCTTTTAGGGCTTCGCCCCTCCGCGCCCCCATGATTAACTGCCGTTTAGGGCTTCGCCCCCCTTAACTAATGCCTTTTGGGGCTTCGCCCCTCCGCATCCTCATGATTAAATGCCGTCTAGGGCTTCGCCCCCATGATCAGTTGCCGATAAGGGCTTCGCCCCTCCACGTCCCCATGGTTAAATGCCGTCTAGGGCTTCGCCCCCATGATCAGTTGCCTTTTAGGGCTTCGCCCCTCCACGTCCCCATGGTTAATTGCCGTCTAGGGCTTCGCCCCCATGATCAGTTGCCTTTTAGGGCTTCGCCCCTCCGCGCCCCCATGATTAACTGCCGTCTAGGGCTTCGCCCCCCTTAGTTAATGCCTTTTAGGGCTTCGCCCCTCCGCGCCCCCATGATTAACTGCCGTTTAGGGCTTCGCCGCCCTTAACTAATGCCTTTTGGGGCTTCGCCCCTCCGCACCCTCATGATTAAATGCCGTCTAGGGCTTCGCCCCCATGATCAGTTGCCGATAAGGGCTTCGCCCCTCCATGTCCCCATGGTTAAATGCCGTCTAGGGCTTCGCCCCCATGATCAGTTGCCTTTTAGGGCTTCGCCCCTCCACGTCCCCATGGTTAATTGCCGTCTAGGGCTTCGCCCCCATGATCAGTTGCCTTTTAGGGCTTCGCCCCTCCGCGCCCCCATGATTAACTGCCGTCTAGGGCTTCGCCCCCCTTAGTTAATGCCTTTTAGGGCTTCGCCCCTCCGCGCCCCCATGATTAACTGCCGTTTAGGGCTTCGCCGCCCTTAACTAATGCCTTTTGGGGCTTCGCCCCTCCGCACCCTCATGATTAAATGCCGTCTAGGGCTTCGCCCCCATTATCAGTTGCCTCTTAGGGCTTCGCCCCTCCGCGCCCCCATTATTAAATGCCGTTTAGGGCTTCGCCCCCCTTAGTTAATGCCTTTTAGGGCTTCGCCCCTCCGCGCCCCCATTATTAAATGCCGTTTAGGGCTTCGCCCCCCTTAACTAATGCCTTTTGGGGCTTCGCCCCTCCGCACTCTCATGATTAAATGCCGCCTAGGGCTTCGCCCCCCTTAGTTAATGCCTATTAGGGCTTCGCCCCTCCGCGCCCCCATGATTAAATGCCGTCAAGGGCTTCGCCCCCATGATCAGTTGCCGTTTAGGGCTTCGCCTCATAAGGCTGCGCCCCCTTCGGGGCCGCCCCATAAGGCGGCGCCCCATAAGGCGGCGCCCCATAAGGCAGCGCCCCATATGGCGGCGCCCCATAAGGCTGCGCCCCATAAGACAGCGCCCTATAAGACAGCGCCCCATAAGGCGGCGCCCCATGAGGCTGCGCCCCCTTCGGGGCCCCATGGGGCTGCGCCCCCTTTGGGGCCCAATGAGGCTGCACCCCCTTCGGGGCCCCATGAGGCTGCGCCCCCTTTGGGGCCCCATGGGGCTGCGCCCCCTTTGGGGCCCCATGAGGCTGCGCCCCCTTGCGCCCCCTTCGGGGCCCCATGTGGCTTAGCTCCATAAGGCGGCGCCCCATAAGGCGGCGCCCCATAAGGCAGCGCCCCATATGGCGGCGCCCCATAAGGCAGCGCCCCATATGGCGGCGCCCCATAAGGCTGCGCCCCATAAGACAGCGCCCTATAAGACAGCGCCCCATAAGGCGGCGCCCCATGAGGCTGCGCCCCCCTGCGCCCCCTTTGGGGCCCAATGAGGCTGCACCCCCTTCGGGGCCCCATGAGGCTGCGCCCCCTTTGGGGCCCCATGGGGCTGCGCCCCCTTTGGGGCCCCATGAGGCTGCGCCCCCTTGCGCCCCCTTCGGGGCCCCATGTGGCTTAGCTCCATAAGGCGGCGCCCTATAAGGCAGCGCCCCATAAGGCGGCGCCCCATGAGGCTGCGCCCCCCTGCGCCCCCATCGGGGCCCCATGGGGCTGCGCCCCCTTTGGGGCCCAATGAGGCTGCACCCCCTTCGGGGCCCCATGAGGCTGCGCCCCCTTTGGTGCCCCATGGGGCTGCGCCCCCTTTGGGGCCCCATGGGGCTGCGCCCCATGAGGCTGCGCCCCCTTCGGGGCCGCATGCGGCTAAGCTCCATAAGACTGTGCCCCATAAGACACCATAAGGCTACGCCCCATGAGGCTGCGCCCCCTTCGGGGCCCCATGAGGCTCCGCCCCCCTGCGCCCCTTTCGGGGCCCCATGGGGCTACGCCCCATGAGGCTACGCCCCCTTTGGGGCCCCATGGGGCTGCGCCCCATGAGGCTGCGCCCCCTTGCGCCCCCTTCGGGGCCCCATGTGGCTTAGCTCCATAAGGCGGCGCCCCATAAGGCGGCGCCCCATAAGGCGGCGCCCCATAAGGCGGCGCCCCATAAGGCTGCGCCCCTAAGGCTGCGCCCCATAAGACAGCGCCCCATAAGGCTGCGCCTCATAAGGTTGCGCCCCATAAGGCTGCGGCCGATAAGGCTGTGCCCCATAAAGCTGCGCCCCATGAGGCTGCGCCCTCCGGGCCCCCTTCGGGGCCCCACGGGGCTGCGCCCCTTGTGGCGCCCCTGGCGGGGCCCCATGAAGCTACTCGCCTTGCGCCCCCGCGGGGGTGAATCCATTGAATCGAAAAAAACAAATCGGCGCCCATGGATCGAAAAAAAAAAAAAATCGAATCACGTGTTCGATGACGTCACCGATCTACGGACGATGACGACGACGACGACGACCAAGGATATTTACATACAAAGTCTCTTTCCAAATTATAGATTAGACTAGCTGTATTACCCGGCTTCGCTCAAAAAATCGAAATCAAAATTTTTTTTTGCCTTCTAGGGCTTCGCCCTCTGCGCCCCCCTGAGCCTTTGCCTTCTAGGGCTTCGCCCCTCCACGCCCCATGAGCAATTGCCGTTTAGGGCTTCGCCCCCATGATCAGTTGCCTTTTAGGGCTTCGCCCCTCCGCGCCCCCATGATTAAAAGCCGTCTAGGGCTTCGCCCCCCTAAGTTAATGCCTTTTAGGGCTTCGCCCCCCGCGCCCCCAAGATTAATTGCCGTTTAGGGCTTCGCCCCCCTTAGTTAATACCTTTTAGGGCTTCGCCCCTCCGCGCCCCCATGATTAAATGCCGTCTAAGGCTTCGCCCCCATGATCAGTTGCCTTTTAGGGCTTCGCCCCTCCGCGCCCCCATGATTAATTGCCGTCTAGGGCTTCGCCCCCCTTAGTTAATGCCTATTAGGGCTTGCGCCCCATGAGGCTGGGCCCCCCGGGCCCCCTTCGGGGCCCCACGGGGCTGCGCCCCTTGTGGCGCCCCCTTTTGAGCCCCTTGTGGCACCCCCTTTTGAGCCCCATGGGGCTGCGCCCCATGAGGCTGGGCCCCCCGGGCCCCCTTCGGGGCCCCACGGGGCTGCGCCCCTTGTGGCGCCCCCTTTTGAGCCCCACGGGGCTGCGCCCCTTGTGGCGCCCCTGGCGGGGCCCCATGAAACTACTCGCTTTGCGCCCCCGCGGGGGTGAATCCATTGAATCGAAAAAAACAAATCGGCGCCCATGGATCGAAAAAAAAAAAAATCGAATCACGTGTTCGATGACGTCACCGATCTACGGACGAAGACGACGACGACGACCAAGGATATTGTTATGTGGTAGGATCTTACGACCTATGTATATACTTATGTATAATACCCTTTAACCTTAAGTTTGAACATCTGTTTCATTTTTAACTACTTATGATCAACTCTATCTACTTAACTTCTTATCTATTATAATTTATGCGAGTTTCTAACACGATTGCTATATAAGACGACACAGTTAATGACCTGTTGAAATACAAAGTATTACTTTTAATAATCTTTATTGCTATAGCTGCATTTTGTCCCACGATACGTGTAAACCCTAAAATATTATTATCTCTATTTATCTCTATGATAAATTGTGTTTCTACTAAAAAATGTCTCGATACTCTCAAAGGATACATAAATCAAATATTAAAACTGTCTTACACACGGATGTTGCTCTGTATCTTAATCACTTTGTTATTTACCAAAATTCTGTGATTGGTTAAAGCTTATCATTCTTTTGTGTATAAATGCTCATGTTAGATCTATTGAACCTCACTTGCGATTAAACTGCCTTACTAGTAACTTGTGATTACTACATACATAGTTACTTGCGATTAAACTGCCTTACTAGTAACTTGTGATTACTACATACATACATAGTTACTTGCGATCGAACCGTCTCTTACTAATCACTGACTTACAATTGAACCGTCTAACTAGTGACTCGCGATTAGACGACTTAACTAGTAACCACTAACTAGTAACGTGTAATACAAACTTATCTCGTGTATACTTACTACTATTAAAGAAGATCTTATAAAAAAAACTGTGACTATAATATTTCTACACCATCTCCTACTTGTCCCCGTAACATAAAAATTGGTGGTAGCGGGTGCGGATATAGCTGAACAACTGGACATCACTACTAAACGAAGGAACAACCGTTGTATAGACAACTTCGAAGTGGACCAGGTGGATTTTCATCCTTAAAATCTAGCGAAAAATCCAACTACCAGAATCTTCTAAG
Source organism: Arctopsyche grandis (assembly GCF_051622035.1). Classification (NCBI taxonomy): domain Eukaryota; kingdom Metazoa; phylum Arthropoda; class Insecta; order Trichoptera; family Hydropsychidae; genus Arctopsyche; species Arctopsyche grandis. The sequence goes on along the minus strand of NC_135355.1, from coordinate 20,956,125 downwards.
CGGAGACTTCTAACTTCTAACGGGACAACTGACAAGAAAGCAGACAGTGTGCAGAACCAATTCACAGTATGCAGAGAGAGCAGATCTACCATATAATCTTCAAAGGAAACGGTGCATCCTCTGAGGACATCGCAAGTCCGTGACGCAGAACTAGCAGCACGTACGAGTACAACTCGAGATCCAAGCAGATCCAGCACTATGTGTATATCATCATCCAGTTTCATCAACAAAAATTCAGATAAGAGACTATTTCTTTTCTCCTAATCCTAAACCTTTTCTCCTTTACTATACCCTTATTGTATTATTTTAATGTGTTGATTTAAATATTTTATTTTGTAAAATGGCATACAACAATTATTATTCACGACAATATTCGGATCAATATTCGCGACGATGTTATAGAAAACCCAAATCAAATTTTAAAAAATCGACATATATCGATGAACCTGTTTATTCAAACTTATCATTTATAGAAAATCCAGAAAAAATTAACGAAGTAATAATTAATTCTAATTATGACTATTATATAGAAATAGACGCAGTAGAAGCAAATAATAAAAAACTTAAATTTTTATTTAACCCTTTTCATTCTTTTTCATTCATATCAATTGAAAATTTAAATATATCACAAAATAAATATTCCCGTGATATCGTTCATTTAATTTTAGAAAATAATAATATTTTACCATTCTCTTTCCAATTAATTAATAACAACTTTAACAAAGATTTTAACGGCGTTCTTGGCGCTGATTTCATTTTTCAAGGTAATGGCTTTGATATCGAGAAAAAAAATATTAAGAATTCAAAATACGTTTATTTCATATGATCGTAGAAATCCAAAAAAAGAAAACCCCATTATTAAAAGTAGACGTCATGTCACATATTTACATAATGCTCATAAAGCAGTAATAGAAAAATTCAATTTACCTTTTGACGGAATATTACCTAACGAATTTTTAATAGCAAGTGGAGCAATACTTGATTATACCAAAAATACTCTAACCGTCTTCGATACAGTTTTTCCAATAGAAGATGATAATGTTGACGATATTTCAATCGAACATAAAACCGAATCGTCATCAGTTAATTTAAATTCGAATACGATATCTCATTTAAAAAAATTACATTCGCCTGCTATTGATTCATATTCAGAGTCTATCGAAAATGAATTATTACCCAATTTAGCTATTTGTAACGATGATAAAAACATTATTGAAAATTTACGTGAATCTTTTCGTGATTCTAATGAATCAAAATCGTTAGTAAACGATAAGCTAATAGATGATACTCTTATAGATGATACGCTGATAGATGATACTAATCGCCTAAATAAAAATATAAAAAACGAAACAATTAATGAAGAACCTATTAATGAAATAATATTGCCAAAAGATGTGAATCTGTGCAATCATATAAATAAAAACGCGAAAATAAAAATAATTAATAATGAATCTATTGATGAATTAAAATTACTAAAAGATAAAAATAAAATAACTAATCTTATTATTAATGAAGGATCCATTGAAGAAATTACATTGCCAGATGATAAAATCCTGTGCAATCGTTTAAATGAAAATAAAAAGGCGAAAATAAAAGATATAAATAAAATAATTAATCATATTATTAATGAAGGATCCATTGAAGAAATTACATTGCCAGATAATAAAATCCTGTGCAATCGTTTAAATGAAAATAAAAAGGCGAAAATAAAAGGTAAAAATAAAATAATTAATCATATTATTAATGAAGGATCCATTGAAGAAATTACAATGCCAGATGATAAAATCCTGTGCAATCGTTTAAATGAAAATAAAAAGATGAAAATTAAAAAGAAAATTATTAATCGTAATATAAAAGAAGAATTCATTAAAGAAGTCAAATTGCCAGAAGATATGTTCCTGAGCAATGATAAAAATTTTAAACTGAAGATTAAAAATAAAATAAAAATAATTGAACGTTATGTTAAAAATGAATTCGTTAATTTGTCAGAAGATATGGTCTTCAACAAATTAATTATAAAAATGAATAAAACTATTAAAATGAAGATAAATAAGAAAATGAAAATAAGCGAACATAATAAACATAAATTTATAAATGAACTTCGATTCACTAACAAAACGTTATGCAAACCTACGGTAAAAATAAAAATAAAAATAAATTCACTTCGAAGAAGTATAAAAATTAAAAATCATGTCACTTTCGTTCAAGTACATCGCAATAATCGATATTGTAACGGAAATTTAAATAACATGAATGCGAACATGTTATCAAGAATAAAAAAATAAATAATTTTTATTGAATGCATTTAACTGACAATTTAACTATCTGTATGTATCGACAATATATCAAACCAACTCGTTTTAACTATTTCATAGAAAATGTGTTATTGAGTTCGGTAATTCCGAAATAAGAAATTGATAATCAAAGTAAAACCGTAAATCCCGTAGACGAATACTAATCTGGGAAGTATCTAAAAAAAAAAAAAATAACAAAACTGATAATGGAAACACCCAAAGGAAGAATCGTAAATTAGATAATATCACGATTTATGACTAGTGTTCTCTTTTTAAAATCACTTATGACATATGTATGTACATTCTACATGTATGTATACTAAACTTTAAATCATCAACATAAATACATAGATTCAAATTAATTTATTGTTTTGATCTATTATTTTATTTTTAATAAAAAAAAACATGTTGTTTTTTAAGAAACTCAAGCAGAAAGTTGTCAGATAAAGTTAAAAATTTCAATTATGAATTAAATTATATCACAGACAGTGATGTATGCTATTATTAACATTTCATAAGAGCAATTAATTAGTTATAAAAAAAAAGGATTTAAATATTATACTATGCTAAATATTATTTAAGCATACATATATCGAATCAATTAATAATAAACGAAGGATATATTATATATGTAATATCGATGCACATATCGACAAGCAACTTATTTGCATATATCGACGATTATTTTGAAGCAATTAATAATTTATCGTATAAATAGGGTTATACGATCCCTCTCATCTATACAATACTATTAATATGTATATGTATACTAAATGCATATATAAAAAAAAAAAAAAAAAAAAAAAAATTTGAAAATTGATTTGAAGTTATAAATAATAAATATACTATAAATAAAAATTATTTCTTTTAGATAATTAAAATTATTATATTAGATAAGATAAGAAGTATCAATTGACTTACTGATACTTAGGAATAAATATGTATCAACTTGATAATCATTTTTGGATTTCATTTTGAAAAATAAAATGAAAGGAATAAAATATAATTCGACAAATTCGAATTCTCCAAAATAAAATACAAACACGCGAAAGATGCTTATTATAATATCTCTAGGATTATTTACTTATTATTATTATCTTAAATCCAAAGTTTTGATGAGGAACATTTAAACCCTCACATCTCTATTAAATAAATAAAAATCTATTGAAGTGATCAGATCAACAAAATTAATACTAATTTCGTACTTTATAACTCCTTATTTTTCTGAACTCTTTTCTTTTCACTAACAAAGCTAGTAATATTAAATATTACAAAGTAAGATATCTAAATATCTACTTTTCACATAAATGTATACTTTCAAAAAAAAAAAAAAAAAAAAATTAAATTAGAATGATGGAATTATTCAACATTAGAACATACTTCATCTGTTGAAAGTTCACATTTGTTATAAATCACTTGTCAATAGCTATTTTAAATCAAAGATCTTGAATCTAGGTCCATCAAACAGAAATCATTATTAGAAGAATACGATTATAATATCGTTCATAAATCTGTTAAAATTAACTTCAACACTACTGTTTTGACTACGTACATATAACGTATGTCCATATAATGGAATTAGAATCAGATATAATATAATGGTATAATGGAATCAGAACTACATAGATTAAATTATTACGAATTTTAAAATTTCATTACCAAACTTATGAACTAATGAAATTATCTTATTAAGATTGACGAATCTCTTTGGATCATAAGGATCATATATTATGCAGCACATTGCATTATATTGTTGAAGAAATAAAATGTATTATTTCAAATTATAAATAATTAAAATTATCACTATCTATGAAAAAAAAAATTATATCAAATGAAAAGTCAAATATATTTTAAAATACTATAAAGGAATTATTATCGAATTATTATACTCGAATCATATATTATCGAATATAAAGAAATTATTATCGTCTTGAGATTAATAATGAAAGGTCAGTGTAAAATCTTTCATCATAAAAGAATAAAAGATTATGGAAAATCTTACTTATCAAATATATATATTTAAAAATCTTAAGTTTATAAAATTTATAAACAACCTATACATATTTAAAAATATAGAATTCAGTTTCACTATTACAACTTAGACGTGAGTTGAATAATTTGATTATGAATAATTAAAACTACTATTATAAATATTATTTAATTAAGAATTAAAAAATATATTACTAATTGCTTTTGAAATATTAAAAAAAAATAATAATAATAAAAAAAAATTCAATTACTTAAATCGAAAACGTAAACTATTCCAAATGATGATAGTTAATACTCATAAACTCATTCTTTTAAGAATCATTATAATCAATAATAAATTGTTGCAACAGACAATTTGAAATTTCTTTATTTTTACTAACCTCTTTTACGTTTCACTTATTAAAGTTATATAATAATTTATGTATTAGATTAATCGAAAAATAGATTTCACATCTAATTTTGACAGTAGTTGTAAAACTTTTCAATGTATTCAAACTACTTATTGTCAATTAAAAAATAAATTATTCTTTTGAACGAACATACATTTGCAGTCGAACTATTTCAAATGACTATATAACACCTTCGTTACACGGATTATAAACAAACTGATTAGAATAGAATTACATATACATATAAATTACGTAATTGATATGTTCTTAAACACTACATACACATACATATGTATGTATACGCAAGTGTAAATCGTAAAATAAATTAAATCCTGATTTTAAATAATATAGAATAAAAAATAAATAAAATAAAAAACCATGTGAAATTTCGAGAAGAAGATTGTAAGTAATCGACAACCATTTACATTCGCAATCTACATACAACTAATATAAATCGTAAACCAACATAGTTATAAAAACCTAAATAAACCGAAATCTAAAGCTAAAAGTAAATTTCTTAGAAACAAATATAAATCTTATTATAACAGTGAATCCCATAAAATATTTTATATTTTATAAATAAATATGACTTGAAAATTAATTAAATTGTTTAAATTTAATTAAATCAGTTTATCCTGATACCCAAAAGTTTAATATCGACATGTTAGTTTCAACGTTAAAATTTATATTTTATTAATATTTTATAAATGTCGATAACCAGTAAAATACATAAAGAAATTTAAAAATAACAATTAATTTAGTTCTATTACAGAACTATGAACATAATATTTAAAAATAAATATGTATAACATTATTGAACTCTCATGTATACATCAATAATATAAAAATAAAGAAGACAAAGTTGTTGATAAATAAAAGATTTTTGAATTATTTTAATGCAATGACAATTTATTCATATACGTATATTGTCATCACATATTGACGATATCAAAAATAAAATATACCATACATCATAGAATAATGTAATGGAATATTATATTCGAAAAGTTAACGCTATATACAACACGTTAAATAAAAAAACTATTCGAATTCCTCTTCGAAAGTAGCAATTCTTTATCTACTTTATCTACTTAATTCAGCGATTTCCAACCATCGTATTAATTATTGTTGTTGTCATTATTTCTCAATTATCTTATTAATTATTGTTAATGTTTATAACTATTATTCTTGTATTTTTAATTTGTGTAATCTCTTAATTATAAAAAAAAAAAAATCTTTAAACAATTTAAGTTTACACTTTAAAAATTTATATTCTATATATTCAGAAACATTATTTTATCATTTTAATGAATTATTATTGTGCCTGTTGAAATTCAATGGATGTTTTAGAAAAAAATTGATTGAACAATTATATTATAGACGTTGATTTGATTGAACAATTATATTATATTATAGACACATTTAAAATGAAATTATCATTTTAAACTAATTATAAAATTTGATTTCATATGTGGAAATCAATATTTTAACTTTTATCAATCCAATCTCTTATTGAAAGGTTACAAATAGCTTACTAAGAAAAGTAAATAAACTTTTAATCTTAATAATTATAATGTTTTATATAACAAAATACTTTTACTGAAACTTTATATTTGAAAATTATATAATATAATTTAATCTTTAATTCTTAAACTTTTTAATTTTTTATCTGTATTTCGCAGTTCAACAAACATATATTATTCTAATTTATAGTATAGTTATAGATTTCAAGTAAACCAATGTATTACTATTACTTGAAGAAAAATATTATTGAATTCTTACTAACTTAATACATTTATACCAATTGTAAAAATCCTACACGATTATTATATTCTATTAATTCGTATATTATATTTTCATTTCATTAAGTTTTGTAAACAAATACAAAATCATTATTATTCTTTCAACTTTTACTATTTCAATTGATTTATACAATTTTATTGTTATAGGTTTAAACATGTAATTACTTTTACTATTTCTGATATAGTATAGTTATTAATCTTGTGATTAATTTATATATTTTTGTGATTTTTCCTATAATCAATATTTTTATAATTTTTTGTATATTAAAAAAAAAAAAAAAGAGGTTTCAATAACATGTACATTTACAATTACTATTTTTGTAACATCTTATATTAGAGTCTTTTGAAAAACTTAACTTTTATAATAATTATATTAAGTGATTATATAATACTTTATTACTTTACATGTTAGATCACATGGAATTCTTATAACGATGTTTGTAATTCTTAAAACTTTATACAAAATACTTTAATTTTATTGTTAAATCACATGGCACTCCCGCCATATGTTTAATCTAACGATGGGGATGTTATGTGGTAGGATCTTACGACCTATGTATATACTTATGTATAATACCCTTTAACCTTAAGTTTGAACATCTGTTTCATTTTTAACTACTTATGATCAACTCTATCTACTTAACTTCTTATCTATTATAATTTATGCGAGTTTCTAACACGATTGCTATATAAGACGACACAGTTAATGACCTGTTGAAATACAAAGTATTACTTTTAATAATCTTTATTGCTATAGCTGCATTTTGTCCCACGATACGTGTAAACCCTAAAATATTATTATCTCTATTTATCTCTATGATAAATTGTGTTTCTACTAAAAAATGTCTCGATACTCTCAAAGGATACATAAATCAAATATTAAAACTGTCTTACACACGGATGTTGCTCTGTATCTTAATCACTTTGTTATTTACCAAAATTCTGTGATTGGTTAAAGCTTATCATTCTTTTGTGTATAAATGCTCATGTTAGATCTATTGAACCTCACTTGCGATTAAACTGCCTTACTAGTAACTTGTGATTACTACATACATAGTTACTTGCGATTAAACTGCCTTACTAGTAACTTGTGATTACTACATACATACATAGTTACTTGCGATCGAACCGTCTCTTACTAATCACTGACTTACAATTGAACCGTCTAACTAGTGACTCGCGATTAGACGACTTAACTAGTAACCACTAACTAGTAACGTGTAATACAAACTTATCTCGTGTATACTTACTACTATTAAAGAAGATCTTATAAAAAAAACTGTGACTATAATATTTCTACACCATCTCCTACTTGTCCCCGTAACAATATTTACATACATACAAAGTCTCTTTCCAAATTATAGATTAGATATAATATATACATATGTAAATACTTAATTTCATCATCTCATGCTAAAACATGTGCAAACAATGTGAAAATATTAAACACTAGTTCAACGAATTAACTCGAGGTAGAAAATAGCATATTCGTACACGTCGTCAATCCACTTATGGCCAAAAACAATTTGTTTGTCATTTAAAGCTAGATATTTGTCGAAACCACTTGTGTAAAATTTGAAAAAACTATCTACAATATTAAAGTCGATAAAACAGTTCTCATCTTCTGAATGAGATATAATTGATTTATTTTAATGTCGAGCTTTTTAAAAATATAAGGTTCAGGTAATTCACCTCTTATCAAGCTTTTTATTAAAGATTATCATACGTTATCTTTTTGGCGAATTATACGTGGATTATCAATTTTAATTCGGGTTTTCAATGATTCAAAATTTACTTTCAGTGTATATAGAAATATGTATGAATATATGTGAATAATTTGCTAACACAGAACAAATTAAACTATTTTGTTACCACTCATTTAAAGATTCTCACTACATATTGATAATTGAGTTCAAATAAGTTGTCCAATGTATACCTAATTACATATATGTAATATATTGATTAAAAATTTTTATACTAAAATATTGTATTATTTATTATAAAACAAATACAATTCACATATAAATTATTTTACAGATGAGTGTCATTAACGTCTTTTCCCACGGCCCCCTTTCACTTTTTTCCCCTTTGATTTCTTAGACTTCATCTTTTGTTTCTTAAGTCTGTCTTTCAAAATTTGCTGGTTGGTTTTCAATTCACTACCAGTCTTATTTGCTTTTTTCAAAGCAAGTTTTTCGTTATGCTTAACCCAGCGCGGCCTGAACTCGGAAACTAAAAATAATATTAAAAAAATAGCATGAATTCAATATTAATATATTTAATATAATTTAATATTTGAAATTAAATTATAAATTCATACCCAGCTTAGTAAATGGACGAGGTTGGTTTTCATCTTCATCATCGTCATCATTGTCTTCAGCTTGATGGTATTTTTGTTTCCAAGCTTCATATCGTCCACTTCTATATGATGCTGGAATTCGATTACCAGATTCTGTGCGAATCATCTTACCCCGTCCGCCGTCCTTAAAACAAATATGAACAGTAATGTAAAAGTAAAAAATATTTTATTAATAAATACAAAGAGGGAAACTTACAGGATCAACGTGAACCATCTTTTTCCTTTTACGATCCCACTTTAACTGTTGATGACCTTTTCTCAAGTCTTCGTGAGTATCGGGGGCCAATTCCAGTTCTGCTTTTTGTGCTTCACTTCCAAAATTAACAGCCAACCTAAAAAGTATATAAGAATTTAATAAAAAAATATTTTTAGAATTACAGAATTCAAAATTTTAACTGATTTAATACCCCATTTCAGTGTGACGATCACTTGCTTCATGTGGAATATAATTAGGATCTCTAACAACTTCATTCGTTTTCTTTTTCTTTTTACTATAAATCTTTTTCGCATCAAATTTTGTATGACCTCCAATTATTGTTGAAAATGCAGCAGTCAAATCCTCTTCTTTAGTTTCATCGTTTGATTCATGCTACAAAATTTTCAAATTTCAAACTTTTACTCTGTTTCTAGAGCATTTTGAAATAAATCACATAATATATTTAAATTTAAATAAACTTACCAAAACAAGCGCTTGTGTACTTGTGGTCACAGGTTTATCTTCTTGAATTGGTATAATTTTATCTTTATGCCATAGCCGTTTAGCTTTCATTGCTAAATAATTGGGGGCATCACTTTTAGCACCAATTTCTAAAATTGTCTAAACCAAAAAAAAAGAACTCATCAATAAAGACAAAAAAAATCATAAAAAAAAATCTATATAAACACTCACTCCTTTGGGTCTGTATTTTTTCATTTCCAAAATCAAATTATCCGTTGCAGCACTTTCTGCAGTTTCTTTATTGGTAGAAAAATATGGATGAACTTTATTCGGTGGTTTTAAGAGCTTTGCACGTTTATTGGACTCATTTGATGCAGTTTCACGACAGCGAAGATATTGACCCCAAGCATTCCGACACACTCTATGCATTTCAGTCTGAAATTGATAAAAATATGTAAATACATTTATGTTAGTAATAAAATTAATTTACTTCAAGAAATAGGTGTATTAACAATATCTGTGGCTTCATTCTGCCATAGCAAAACATCTGACTGTCGCATTTCCAATAAATCAGATGAAAGGCAACCCCACAGTCCCGATGGACAGTTTTTATTTTCTTTGCCAAATGTTGTCTGCGATAGAGAATCAGCCGTGGTGGGATTAGAACCAAGAAACAGGTGCAGATCTAACAAATGAGGAATATCATCAACAGTGACTAATGATATTGCTCTACCAGATCGTCCTGCACGAGCACTTCTTCCTAAAATTTAACACAATATAGAAAATACTCTACCATAAATTTAATAAAAATAAATTAAATCAATGCAACAGAAATATTTATCAACGTACCAACTCTATGAACGAAAAGTTTAGGTTTTGCTGGAAAATGATAGTTTATAACGGTATCCAAGGCTGGTAAATCTAAGCCTCTGGCTGCAACATCAGTTACAAGTAAAACAGCACATTTACGTGATGTGAACTTAGCAGCTGCAATTTTTCTAGCAGAACTATCTAACCCAGAATATATGCACACAGAATTAATTCCAGCACGGCCTAAAATCTACAAAGGATTCATTAGATACATTCTAAAAAAAATCAATATTTATCTGAAACATATGTAAAAGAGTAAGTTAACTTACAAGATGTAAATATTCACAATGATGTCTAGTAGCAGTAAAAACAACAGCTTGAGGTGAAGACTTCGTTAATAATGAGGAGAGCAGTAAAAGTAAAGCAGATTCTCGTTGTTCACTTCGGCACCAAATGAAGCCTAGCCACAACGCTGGAGGCAATTTCCACTCAACATCAAGACTAAATAAATAGCAAAATTAAAATACAAGTAAAAAATTAAGAATCCATAAAATAAAAAGTATTATACATACCGCAGCAAAATTGGATCCGACAATCCAGCTCTTGCAAATTCAACAAGTGCTGAAGGCAATGTTGCAGAAAACAGTAAAGTTTGTCTTGAAATTGGTAAACGAGCTAAAATTTCACGAAGTTGTTCACCAAAACCAAGTTCGAATAGTCTATCGCCTTCATCAAACACTAATATTTCTAAAATTCATCAAATAAAAATTATACATTATATGTAAATTGAACACATATATGTATGTATTCATATGCACATATGAATAAATGTTACACACCAACACTAGAAAGCTGTAAATCCATTTCAACACAAAGATGTAAAAAACGACCAGGAGTAGCAATGATAATATCCGGTTTTCCCAAATGCATCGTCGTAAATTGTTGTTCCATAGAATCACCACCAAGAACAGCATTGGCTTTCAAACCAGTAAACTTTCCTAATTCCCTTACAAATCTCAAAGTCTGAAATAATAACACGATTTAGTAGAAATATTTTATTTCAATGACAATAATTTAATCTGCAACTTACTTGTAGAGCCAATTCTCGGGTGGGAGTCAGAATAAGTGCTCGAACTGTTTTAACTGAGGACGTTCTTCCCGAGGTAGAAAGAAGTTTCTCCAATATTGGAAGAACAAAACAGGCAGTTTTTCCTGAACCCGTGCGAGCCATCGCTACAACATCTCTACCTTCTAGTGCTAATGGGATACTCTGAAATAAATTGATGGTTAGTGGTTTCTGCGATTTCATTTAAATATAAATAAATAATAATTCATCAATATACTCACTTTACGTTGAATCGGCGTTGGAAGTTTATAACCTCTATTTTTAATCCCTTTAAGAAGAGAAGCGCAAAATCCCATCGATTGAAAGCCTCCCCCTTTCTTCTTCGATGTCTTTTTGGTGGCATTTTCGTTGTCATCTTCATTGCCACCATCGATGTTGAATCCTGGCAAATCTTCGTCCTCGTCCATGATATTAAACACTAAAATACATGGACGCAAACGATAGCTGACACGAGCCCTCCGAGGTTATGTTTGTGGCCGCGTGACAATTGACAACCACTTTTACATTTGGCCGCAACACAAGAAAATACTACACGTATAATTCATATATCGCCTGTCCGTCTGTGAAAAGGAAATTATAATACATACGGGTCTACCTCACGGGTCCGAAAGTGAAACGCCCGAAAACGCAAATATCGGAAGGCAAAGATCGAAAATCGAAAGATCTGAAGTTGAAAGATAAAAAAAGGTCTCTCCCCCCGTCGTACATACTCACTTAATTTGCGCGAGCAGGATACAATAGGAACAAGAGGAACAGGCTTTTCCTCCCGTATTCTGCGCGCGCACATTAAACAAGGCTGTATGACAAAAAGAGAGATAATTTCACCGCATGCCACTCATATATATTCTATATACATAGTACCGTTTACCATGCACCCTTTTTTTATCTTTCGATTTTTGATCTTTGCTTTCCAATATTTGCGTTTTCGGACGTTTCACTTTCGGCCCCGTGAGGGAGACCGAATACATACATATGTGATTTACATCGAAAGTGATTTACATATGTATGTATGAAAGCACTGGCGGATCCAAGGGGAGGGAAGTATGGAGCTATTGGCCCCCTCCCTAGAGAATTACATGATCAAAATTATGTATTGTGTGTTTTTATAATTCAGTCAAAATAATGTTTTACAAATTATGATAATAATTTTATAACTGATTAAACATTTTATTATTGAAAAAATTGTATATGTGTATTACAAATTGTGAATGGCCCCTACCTTGTCAATTTATTGGATCCGCCCCTGATTAAATGACCAAACCGAGCAAAATGGTAAAGTTTGAAAACGATCGGATAAGAACCCAAACTTCGTCAGACGACAAAATCGATTCAGAACTAAGAAAAGGTTAGTAAAGATGAAATGGAGAGAATACTTGATTTCACTTAAAGTATTTAACTAGATTTTAAAATTATAAAAAATATTGGGACCAAAATAAGATCGATGTGTATACAATCCTAACTTACAAACTCTTACAAAAATTAAAATATCATTTATTTTACAAAGATTCGTCGTTATTGCCATGGTTATATATGTATTACTTGGTTTGTGAACATCTTTCACATAAAACAAAATTTCACATAAAACGATCCTAAACTTTGACGCAATACTGCATATAAACATTGTATCACTAGACTAACTTTTAATTATTATTATTATTATTGAGCGTCATTTTCACAAGCTTTTTTATTATTTATTCAGTGATATAGTATTATTTTTATGCAAAAAATAATTTCAGATTTATAGTAATAATTTTAATTTCATTTAAACACTTTTTTCGTGTATCGACTACTACTAATTATACATACATACTTATATGCAGTTTTGTCAAAAATAAATTTGACTATTATTTCTCAATATATAAATGAAAAAATAAAATAATTCCATACACACTCAATTTATTTAAAAAAAAATCATTTCAAATTTGCGTTTACAAAATTAAAGTTTGAGATTGTTTTGTAATGGTGACCGAGCCTTGTTTATCCACAGCATCATCCATGCATTGAATTTTACATTCAAGAAGCTCTAATAAATGATTCCACATCATTGATTGTTCTCCGAGCATAGATTGCCGTTCACTTACAAACTTTTGTTCCTAACAAAATTTTCATTAACGTTAATTACATTCGTTTCAAAAACAAAAAATTTCATTAATACAGTAAAAATTATATTATACCTCTTTTAATAGTGCTGCTTGTTTTTCTTGTTGGTGTATCTGCATTTGTAATGTTTCTAAACGCGAAGGCTGTCTTGGTGTTGAAACTTCGATATTCCTCGATACGTTTTCTTGTTCAATAACACTTAGCAATTGTTCAGCTTTTTCAATTCTTTGCCGCAAAACTTTCCATTCGTCTTCTTTCGATTCCAATTTCTTTTGTAAATCAGCGACTTCTTGATCTAATGGTTCCATTTGCGATGTTAAATTAATTGATGTTGAATCATATACCTGAAAATGAACATTTAATATAATAATATAAGAAGTAAATTAAATCAATTTTTTTATAAAATAATGTAATTGAAACACACTCTTTTTTTCTGATCATGTTGTTGTTGTAATTGTTGATATTCTTCTTTCAAAGGTTTTAGGTGGTTAGAAATTGGTAAAATATCTTGCTTTACCTCATTTAACTTACCAGAAATTTGAACGATTATCTGCAAAATTAATTAACTTAATAAATTCCATTTGTAACTTCACCTTTTCATTTTTAAACATGGTCTACGACGTAGACTCTACGTAGTAGCATTTTATACCTGAGATAGTTCTTGTGGAGTTTTTGTTGAAAGATCATCAGTATCAATATCATCATGAATATCGCTTGAATCTAAATTTATGTTCAACTTTTTATGGTTAAGAAGAGCTAATTCAAGTGTCGCATCTCTTGTTTGTAAAATTTCCAAAGTTCTAGACAATACGCCAACCTCTGTCTAGTAAAAAAATATTTTTTTAGTATCATACCATACATATATATATATATATATATATATATATATATATATATATATATATATATATATATATATATATATATATATATATATTAATATTTTTACTAAATAATGAATCACCTTCAAAGAAGATAGGGTAGATCTTTGCTTTTTGTAAACATTACTTTTGGTTCTTAATTTATTGACGTATTTTTTTAATTCCTCGCCCCTTAAAACTGTATCGCCAAGTAGCTTTTGGACCTGTGAATAAGTCATTTTGATAACTGTTTGCACTAAAAGTTCGTGTCATATGTAAATAAGTACTATGATTATAGACCTGCAATTGTTTTTCAGACAATTGTGCTTCCAACTCTCGAAATTCATTTTTCAACTCCTCCAATTTTTCAGCAACAGCTTCCTTATTACGCTTAATAATAGCCGCCTGATGTCTAAATGGGGCCAATTTATCATCGTGAGGATCTGTTAGTGCTAGTTTTTTTTGCACCAACGATTCAATGTCTTTGTTCACATTATCAATCTAAAATTCAACAATGTAATTATACGGCCTGCATGAATTACTGAAATCAATATGTTTCATTTGTAGATTACTTTTTCTTGTATTTGAAGAAGATTCTCTCTTTGTACATGTCCATAGCTGTGAACACTCTGAAGAAGTTCAACATCCCGTCTCACATTACTAAGTTCCTGCGGCAATTTATCTTTAGCAAGATATTCATTAACCTAAATAAAATAAAAATTGAATTCCAGAAGACCAAAACTTGAATGTATCAATGCTATATTTTTTATACAAACGAGTGAACCTTGAGTTCTTCGTTCAATTTTTGGATTAAATCACCGGGAGCTCTTGGTGCCGACGTTTGTCCACGAAATACACCAAGGTTACGCTGTAGTTGATCAGATGCTCGTTTCAGTTTTTCTTTTTGTTCTGACAACTAAAACATAATATTATTATTAAATCAACATCAATTTTTTTGTTGAAATATTCCAGTATTTACATATATTACTTGTGATGTGAGCTTTTTTGATTTTTCTTGTTGAATTCTCATACTCTTCGCCGTACTCAAAACTGTTTCTTTATTTGAAACATCGGAAAGATTCAACTGTGCCACTTCCAATCTCTTAATTACTGAAAATTAAATTGAATTTGAGAATAAAAAAGAATCAAAAATTATTCATTAAAAACATTAATTACCAATATCCCTCTCCATCGCCATCTCTTTGATGTCATTTATGACTTCTGATGGATTGTTATGTTCCATTGAAGCGGTATATCTATGCGATTCTTTGAATTCTTCGACCAGTTTATCATGGACTTCAAGAAGCTCTGCCATATCAGCATTTCCTAATATATCATTTGGTATATCTGGTCGTATGAGAAACTTAGCCAAATATGCTGTTTTTTTTACTTGATTACTGTTTTTCAGAAGCCATTCAAGTATCGAAAATATAGTGGTACGTTCTCCTGTAAGGAGATTTTTACGGAAAAGTGATATTTCAATTCCGACATCCGGTCTGTATTTTACATTTCGTATCATATCCAACAACTTCACCGAGATGGACTCTGGTTCCTCCTCATTCACATCAAACTAGTAATTAAAGCATTATTTAATTTACATAAACATTTCAAAAAAATATGTAAAGCAATATTTTTTAGTCATTACCTTTTGACCAGCATCCAGATTTGCTAGAAGATCGACTAGTACCTGCAGATGCTGAACTTCATTCAAAGAATCAAACTTTATGAGATCATACGAGGTTCCAAGTTCTTTATTTAACTCAGTTATAATAAATTTAAGTTGCTCAGTCATATTAAAATAATTTTATAACAAGATATTCCAATTATTTGTTATCACGGTCGCACAAAAACCAATCAATGAAAGCAAACTCAGTGTTGTGCAATCACTTATTCCTATGGCAACCAAAAGAAATCCACACAATGTTATCACATAAAACCTATAATCGACGAAAAAAATATCTTTTCATGATGAGTAGCAGAAACTGCCACTTAAAAAACGCATGTTTCAATTATATAAGTTTTAAGTCAATATATGCAATTTCATATTGTAAATTATTAGTACTTATGTACAAAAATTAATCTAAACATATGCGTCGCCTTGGGGTAAATCCTGTCATGGCATATATGATGTAGGTATGTAAATATAAAAATAAAATGTATGCACATGTGCATATGTAATTGGCGAAATGGAGTTTTTTGTAAAATAAAACAATATTCATATATATATATATATTTTTTTTTAATTATACAACATCTAACAGAGATAAAACAATTTTCATAGAACATATAACAATCATCAAACATCAACTATGGAATGTTGATTTGAAATAAATAAAAAATACATTAGTGTAAATTTGTCTAATTTTTTTAAATTTCGCATTTAAATCGGAAGATATTCACATTAGTTAGTGAAACATCATTAATATCCGAAATAAACACAAAATTTATATCAACTAATTAATAAACCTTCTTTGGCAATTTTATCAGCTTCAAGTTGTTTCATATATGATAAGAAAATTGTCCAAACAAGACTACACACACTTACAAATGGTACTCGGTTCTTTTCAGCGATAAAATAGAAATTTATTGTTTGGAAACTTGGCCAAAAGAAGAAACCAACCTGAAAAAAATTGAATTATTTCATGAAATTGAATATGTAGTGCATAATACTAAAAAAAAAACTAGCATGTCTACATATTTCACTTTTTTTTATAGAAGAAAACATGTTTTTCTGCCATGTACATACATACACATGTATATGAATATTGTCTGTTTTCGTTTTATATGACGTTTTAAAAAACCTTACATGCAACGAATTTCAATTTCATAAAAATAAAAATGAGACAAAAAAATAAATCATCCAGTACATACTTAAAACGGACTTGATAATTTTTAGAGGCTAACTACATATTCAAATATAAGTATAATATTATACCTATTATATATGGAAAATAATATACCTTATAAGTAGGCCAAAATTTAACTTTGACTTCCTCAACGGATTGCTCTATACTCCTTCCCTCCAAAATGCTCATTCCAAAAAAGAAACATATCATAGCGCTGGGGCCATAAGACACTTGCTCTACAACTGCCTGAGAGTATATAAACCAAATGAATACTAACAGAAACCAAATAATTGTATAATAATTTAATCATTTAATAAATACCTTAATAACTGCAGCTTTAAAAGTCGTTTTTGGATAAACTTTGGTTAGAAGTCTCACCCATAAGTATAGTGTCGGTGCCGTAAAACATGACCCATAAAGCGCAAATCTCCCACACTGGCCCCAATCATAGGTATCTAAAATAGGTTGAAAAAATAAATAAAATAAAAACAGATATACATAGCTTCAATAATGTACCTTTGGTGGATATTTTCGCATTCAAGGATTTTTTTGTGTCAGTTAAAACAATAACACTCACCCCATCGTTTGCCGTTGATCGTTTGTTGTATTAAGCATGAAGTCGGCCATATAGCACCGTAAGATACCATTCCTCGACATACTGGATGTCTATTGCTGAAGGCCACAATTTTTGTACCGAAGGAAGCGAGCGATAAGATAATCTTAGACATATTTAATGTTTAAGAATAAAACGTTAAACTATTGAGATTAAATTAAAATATATGTATCACAGATTAATTCCACATTCTCCTACAACGAGATATAAAAATCAGCATTGGTTAGAATGAATAACAAACTAAAATAATATAAACACCACACATTTCCTCAAATGATGGTTCGTGGATACTTTTAAACTGTGATATGATATCTATGTACACAAGCGACAATCTGTGTTATAAAATTTTTAATATATCCGAATAGGCACGTATTAAGCTGGCAACAGAGAAATGTATATACATAATTACATCTCTCTGGCTGGCAATGTCCTTTTCAGATGCATTTTTTAAACTACAATTCTTATGAAAATAATGTACTATTATTACAAATTTCACAGCATATTTGAAGACATATAGACAATCTAATTCACTTATGCAATGCATAACCCCTTATATTTCGTACAGTATGTGATTTGCAAGATTTTTGACAGATGATGCAACAGTGCAAGAGGTTATGTGATGACAGCTGATATACATAATATGCAATATTCACCAGATGGGATGAGAAGTGTTGGAGTGTAGGGAAGCACGGCAGTTGGCGAGGAAGTGACCATTTGAAGATTGCAAACTACAAATCCAACTCCAAGGGCACGCACAAGCTGGCTATCATCCAACACCACGTGAAAATGCCCCTCCACTACTGTGATAGTTCATGTCTACTGACTCTATTGTGGTGCCCATTTTGAATTTAATTCTTTTTGGCGGGAAAATTTATTAAATTCTTCTTTGAAAACTGATAAATATTTCAGATTTACTTATATATGTACGGGAAATATTATACTTAGTCGTCGTTATATTATACTTAGTAAGTCGGTTCGGTGATAACTAGTCAAATGTGAACCGGTCACAGGACAGCCGGTCGCTCTAGATCGGTCACACGTGATCACCCGTCACACTAAAACTGGTCACGAGAAAACTGGTCACACCCTAAAACTGGTCACACCCAAAAATTGGTCACGAAAAAACTGGTCACACCCAAAAATTAAAAATTGGTCGAATTTTTGGGTGTGACCTGTTTTTTCGTGACTAATTTTCGGGTGTGACCAGTTTTCTCGTGACCAGTTTTAGTGTGACGGCTGATCACGTGTGACCGATTTAGAGCGACCGGTTGTCCTGTGACTGGTTCACATGTGACTAGTAGTCCGTTTACCAGTAAGTCATACTAAAGCTGTTGACAATCTGACGAAAGGACTCGCCCCCCCCCCCCCTAATAGTGGAGGGGAAAATACTCAAAAATATAATATTTATTGCACTTTTTTTATTTTTGACCAGTATCAATAATAGCATAATTTTAAATTCCCGTATCAAAGTTATATATAATGTTACCTAATGAAGTACATATATTATATTTCCAGACAAATAAGTGATACTAAAAATATTGTTAGCATCAGAGTACTTTTGTGTATATACATATGTACATACATACATATCTACAAATATGATGCTATCAAATTGAATGTAGGATAAATTCAAGGTTATATGTAACATTCACCATTTAAATTGCATTGAATGATTGTTTGATCAGTGTTTTCAAATAGTTAAAGTAAAAATGTAATTATTAAATTGAAAATATCATATACTTTGTATACTTGTCTGAAATTCAATAATTTAAGCCCAAAATTGGATCATCACAATGCCAAAAAATCATTCGATATGCAGAAACTTCCGAATATACATACGTAGATTATCATGATAATTTAATTACTGGTGTAGTTGTTTATTATTTGAATTTAGCAACTAGCAAGTATGCCCGTGTCTCCAAAACTCTGCGCGCGCACATTAATACGGGAGGAAAAGCCTGTTCCTCTTGTTCCTGTTGTATCCTGCTCGCGCAAATTAAGTGAGTATGTACCGTTTACCATGCACCCTTTTTTTTGATCTTTCGACTTAAGATCTTTCGATTTTCGATCTTTGCCTTCCGATATTTGTGTTTTCGGGTGTTTCACACTCGGGCCCGTGACAGAGACCGAGCTAGTACATACATATGTAAAAATGTTTGTCTGTTTGTCTGTCACATATGCGTTCCTATACCATTCAACCGATTGCGATGAAACTTAGAGGAGTTATTGTGTGCATGTCCGCGATGGTTTCTGTAAAAAAAATCGCCCAAAAACGGGAACGGAAATGGAAAAAATAAACGGGAATGAGTGGCATTGCATGGCAAATAATTTCAAATCAGTTCGCAACCTACGTTGTTATGGTAAAATAAACAAACAATAGAATAATTGAAAAAGTGTTCGCCGCCTTCTTTTGTTTTTTCTAATCAAATCAAGTCAAGTTCGCCGCCTGCGTTTTTTCCGACAAATGGGAACGGGAACAGGAATTGCATGCGTTATTGTAGCATTGCAACGCATGCCGGATTCAGCTAGTTATAAATAAAATTTAATATTATATTTTACTTCCCGTTTTTATTTGAATTATCAGTATTAAAATTGTGAATATATTAAAATTTATTTAGCTCTCGATCAAGTAACTTGCACACTAACAAACGTTCCTGGTAGAATGTCTATTTTTACAGCGTTCCGGTTTTGAAAAAATTTGCTTCCGCGAATAATTTGGCGATAGACCAATCCTTCGAAACACATGTGTATGTATATTTATGTACGTCATATCCACGTGACAGTGATTGCGCGTTTTGTGAATCACTTAAAATAGCTATTGTCTGTTTTTTCATTACTTCCAATTAAAAATGTAGGTACATGTATATATTTCAACAATGGAGTAAAAAAGAGTATGTGTTTTTTTTTTCGTTTCTCTAATAATAATCCAATTTGGTCAATCAATTTTCAAAATAATATGTACATATATATTGTACAAATGCTAAGGGTTATTAATATTAAATCATATATCAATTCATTTTCAAATCTACCAGCTGAAATGAAAAAAAAAACTTAATTGAAAGATCGTAATTAACCGTAGTACAATTTTGAATAATTGTTTTAAAAGGCTCTTCTATATTTTACTTCACTCATTGGTCTGACAACATATTGATATTATATCCTACATTCTTCCGATCGTTTTGAAACTTTGCTATTTTGCGCAGTTTGGTCAACAATAGATATTCAAATCAATTCCGCCAGTACGATGGTGAAAAATAATCGTAATAGACACGTTTAAAAAATGCTACAATTTTAACCATCTTGATTACAAGGTTTTTCTTGGTTTTTATATTCAGTCCCCTATTTTATTACATACTTTAAAACGTTATCCTGATTAAATGGTTTTTATGGGCATACTGCCATTGCACTCTAAGGACGTGACATGTACATATGTACATATAACTCAAATTGCTAGTAGTGAAAGTTGTAGAGCCATGGTGTTGTATGAACTTACGTACAATGTACATATGTATGTATGTAGCCTTATGTAATATTATATGTACATATAATCAAGCTTGTTACCGTTGAATTGATTCACTACCAGCCAGTTCTACTTAGCGATCACAACACTTCCATCATCATGCGTTTAGGAGCTACTATTCCCAACTTTAAATCTAACACCACAAAGGGACCCATCGATTTTTATTCATGGGTTGGAAATTCGTGAGTTATTATTTCAAATTCGTAAATTAATTCCTTTTTTAAATTAAGTGTAAATTTAAAAATTATTTGATTCGGTACATAGTTACTAACTTTATGCCAGCATATATAAAAAAAAAACAATTAAAAATTAAAGTTCCATTAAAATATTTGGACTCAGTATTTATTTTAATCGGGTACTATCAGGTGTAAAATTTAGTAAAAAAAATTAAATTACATGTATTTAGTTATTGGTGATTAATGTACAAGATAAAATTAGATTTTTTTTCACAAGCATGTTCTGCATTATTTCCAGTGCTTATATTTTATAGTATATATTATACTATATCATACAAATACACTTTAAATAATATTTATAGATAGGTTAATATACATATGTATATGTACATATATATATATATATATATATATATATATATATATATATATATATATATATATATATATATATATATAATTAGTACATCAGTATGCAGGATGTATTTGTATGTAAATGATTTTAACTATAAGATATATGCAACATTACTTTTATTATTATCATAATCTGCAGCATGCTTTACATAATAACAAATTTGTAGTTGCGCAACATTAACATTTCCATAACAAGTTTCTATGATCGACATACATATGTATGTATGTACATACTTGGGTCCTATGTTCTAGCCCAATAGCCATTGAGATATTTTCTTATTTTTATATTGCATACATTCTAGGTTAAGGTAACTATTTTTAAATGTTATTTGGTTTTAAATGGGTCTTTCTGCTTTACTGGTTGACTAATTTGGATATAGCATACAATCATATGCTTAGTGTGTATGTATACATTATAACAGGGTTTTTTTTGAAAAAACAGGTGCCGGAACTCACTTCTCCTCAAGTTTTATTATTTGAAAAGATTATATTCAAATTATATTATATAAAATATTCGTTTGAAACATAAAAAAATGCCGAGAAAACAAGGTGCCGGAACGCCGTTCCTCCACGTTACATGGGAAAAAAGCATTATACTGATACATACAAATTATTGACATTGAAAGTGACCGTATTGTATAAAAAAATTGATTGTCATGAATTTATGACATTGTAAAAGTTTAAATTAGTACTGCATATTATTTAAACAAAATAAAGATGGGCGATAGTTGTGTTAGTGATTTATTGAAAGTTTTCATTTAATTGTTATTTTTTACTAAATGAGATAAAAATCAATATAAATAAAAGTAAAATTGTTTTATGATTCCCAAAATGAAAAATTATATTTTTTTAAATGATGAAAATCAGTGTAGATTAAACAGTGTTATCATTATTGAAGTAAAAAATAACTCTAGGATATTGATTTATATGATAAATATCGTGAATTATCTATTTAAAGTGTATAATACGAATAATACATACATTTATTGACAATGCACCACATACATGACAATGTACCACATATAATATTGTTTGAGATTATGTCAAACATCATAAATTTCCAATACATTATACAAACATATACATACATTTTCATGTAGTATAAAATCCATTATGCTAAATTTCACCATCATGATATAAAACCGATTAAAACTAATAGATTTTTATTTATCAGGTGGTGTGTTCTTTTCTCTCATCCAGCTGATTTCACTCCAGTTTGCACAACTGAATTGGGTAGAATCGCTGTACATTTTCCATTTTTTGAAAAGAGGGGTGTTAAACTTTTAGCACATTCATGCGACAAACTTCAAAGCCATATTGATTGGGTTAATGTTAGTAGAATTTTTTTACATCGAAAATTATTTGATGCCAGTGGTGTTTAAGCCTTATTTTTGCTCACACAGGATATTAAGTCATATTGTCTTGATATTCCCGGGGAATTTCCTTATCCTATTATCGGAGATGAGACAAGAGAATTGGCTATTAAATTAGACATGATCGACGAGAAAGATGCCAACAATCCTGAGATGGCCATGACCGTACGATCTTTGTATATCATAGATCCAAACAAGAAACTTAGACTTTCGATGCAATATCCAACATCAACTGGAAGAAACGTTGAGTCAGTATCCAAATATTATTATTTCATTTATGTATAATATTATAATGTATGTAATTTTTTTTATTGAATTAATATGTGTTCAGTGAAATACTACGTGTAATTGATTCTCTGCAACTCACTGATAAAATGAAAGTAATCGCAACTCCTGCAAACTGGGTGGTAAGTGATAAAGTTTTATCATTCTCTTACTTATCTTTCTTGCAATAAATAGATATTATATTATCTTGTTTTCCAGCCCGGGGAAAAGGTCATGATTTTACCTGATGTATCTGATGATGAAATAAAAAGATTGTTTCCAAAAGGTATCGACACTGTTACCATGCCTTCAGGATGTGTTTACATAAGAACAACAACAAACTACTAAATTTCTTATATAGACATCAAGCAAAAATTCTTTATTTTGTTAAAAACATGTATTTAATATTGAAAAATAAAGATTTTTGACATACTACAGTATTTATATGCTTTTAATCTAATCTATAATTTGGAAAGGGACTTTGTATGTATGTAAATATCCTTGGTCGTCGTCGTCGTTTTCGTCGTCGTCGTCTTCGTCCGTAGATCGGTGACGTCATCGAACACGTGATTCGATTTTTTTTTTTTCGATCCATGGGCGCCGATTTGTTTTTTTCGTTTCAATGGATTCACCCCCGCGGGGGCGCAAAGCGAGTAGTTTCATGGGGCCCCGCCAGGGGCGCCACAAGGGGCGTAGCCCCGTGGGGCTCAAAAGGGGGCGCCACAAGGGGCGCAGCCCCGTGGGGCCCCGAAGGGGGCCCGGGGGGCCCAGCCTCATGGGGCGCAGCCCCATGGGGCTCAAAAGGGGGTGCCACAAGGGGCGCAGCCCCGTGAAGCCCCGAAGGGGGCGCGGGGGGCCCAGCCTCATGGGGCGCAGCCCCATGGGGCTCAAAAGGGGGCGCCACAAGGGGCGCAGCCCCGTGGGGCCCCGAAGGGGGCCCGGGGGGCCCAGCCTCATGGGGCGCAGCCCCATGAGGCTCAAAAGGGGGCGCCACAAGGGGCGCAGCCCCGTGGGGCCCCGAAGGGGGCCCGGGGGGCCCAGCCTCATGGGGCGCAGCCCCATGGGGCTCAAAAGGGGGCGCCACAAGGGGCGCAGCCCCGTGGGGCCCCGAAGGGGGCCCGGGGGGCCCAGCCTCATGGGGCGCAGCCCCATGGGGCTCAAAAGGGGGCGCCACAAGGGGCGCAGCCCCGTGAAGCCCCGAAGGGGGCCCGGGGGGCCCAGCCTCATGGGGCGCAGCCCCATGGGGCTCAAAAGGGGGCGCCACAAGGGGCGCAGCCCCGTGGGGCCCCGAAGGGGGCCCGGGGGGCCCAGCCTCATGGGGCGCAGCCCCATGGGGCTCAAAAGGGGGCGCCACAAGGGGCGCAGCCCCGTGGGGCCCCGAAGGGGGCCCGGGGGGCCCAGCCTCATGGGGCGCAGCCCCATGGGGCTCAAAAGGGGGCGCCACAAGGGGCGCAGCCCCGTGGGGCCCCGAAGGGGGCCCGGGGGGCCCAGCCTCATGGGGCGCAGCCCCATGGGGCTCAAAAGGGGGCGCCACAAGGGGCGCAGCCCCGTGGGGCCCCGAAGGGGGCCCGGGGGGCCCAGCCTCATGGGGCGCAGCCCCATGGGGCTCAAAAGGGGGCGCCACAAGGGGCGCAGCCCCGTGGGGCCCCGAAGGGGGCCCGGGGGGCCCAGCCTCATGGGGCGCAAGCCCTAATAGGCATTAACTAAGGGGGGCGAAGCCCTAGACGGCAATTAATCATGGGGGCGCGGAGGGGCGAAGCCCTAAAAGGCAACTGATCATGGGGGCGAAGCCTTAGACGGCATTTAATCATGGGGGCGCGGAGGGGCGAAGCCCTAAAAGGCATTAACTAAGGGGGGCGAAGCCCTAAACGGCAATTAATCTTGGGGACGCGGGGGGCGAAGCCCTAAAAGGCAACTGATCATGGGGGCGAAGCCTTAGACGGCATTTAATCATGGGGGCGCGGAGGGGCGAAGCCCTAAAAGGCATTAACTAAGGGGGGCGAAGCCCTAAACGGCAATTAATCTTGGGGGCGCGGGGGGCGAAGCCCTAAAAGGCATTAACTAGGGGGGGCGAAGCCCTAGACGGCATTTAATCATGGGGGTGCGGAGGGGCGAAGCCCTAAAAGGCATTAACTAAGGGGGGCGAAGCCCGAAACGGCAATTAATCTTGGGGGCGCGGGGGGCGAAGCCCTAAAAGGCATTAACTAAGGGGGGCGAAGCCCTAGACGGCTTTGAATCATGGGGGCGCGGAGGGGCGAAGCCCTAAAAGGCAACTGATCATGGGGGCGAAGCCTTAGACGGCATTTAATCATGGGGGCGCGGAGGGGCGAAGCCCTAAAAGGCATTAACTAAGGGGGGCGAAGCCCTAAACGGCAATTAATCTTGGGGGCGCGGGGGGCGAAGCCCTAAAAGGCAACTGATCATGGGGGCGAAGCCTTAGACGGCATTTTATCATGGGGGCGCGGAGGGGCGAAGCCCTAAAAGGCATTAACTAAGGGGGGCGAAGCCCTAAACGGCAATTAATCTTGGGGGCGTGGGGGGCGAAGCCCTAAAAGGCAACTGATCATGGGAGCGAAGCCTTAGACGGCATTTAATCATGGGGGCGCGGAGGGGCGAAGCCCTAAAAGGCATTAACTAAGGGGGGCGAAGCCCTAAACGGCAATTAATCTTGGGGGCGCGGGGGGCGAAGCCCTAAAAGGCATTAACTAAGGGGGGCGAAGCCCTAGACGGCATTTAATCATGGGGGTGCGGAGGGGCGAAGCCCTAAAAGGCATTAACTAAGGGGGGCGAAGCCCTAAACGGCAATTAACCTTTGGGGCGCGGGGGGCGAAGCCCTAAAAGGCATTAACTTAGGGGGGCGAAGCCCTAGACGGCTTTTAATCATGGGGGCGCGGAGGGGCGAAGCCCTAAAAGGCAACTGATCATGGGGGCGAAGCCCTAAACGGCAATTGCTCATGGGGCGTGGAGGGGCGAAGCCCTAGAAGGCAAAAAAAAATTTTGATTTTTTTTTTTTGATTTTTTTAAAAAATTTTTTTGATTTTTTTTTTATTTTTTTTTTGATTTTTTTTTATTTTTTTTTTTTGATTTTTTTTTTTATTTTTTTTTTATTTTTTTTTTAAATTTTTAAATTTATTTTAAATTTTTTTTTTTTTTAATTAAATTAGCTTAGTCATGTTTAAGCGGTTTATATTATAAACACTGAGCGAAGCCGGGTAATACAGCTAGTAAAATATAACTATCTTTCGTAACCTTGGTTTTTTAAACTCCTCAAATTGTTGAAACCTTACATTACATATGACATAAATATTTTTACATATGTAATTGTGTGTAGCATTTGTAATAAAATTTTCTAGGTGTAAATCAGAACTCTAAATGTATCTATAAAATACAGATGCTGCTTTACTACACTGATGAATCTAATTCTATAATTAATTATTTTTAAATAGTATTCAGCATCATGACATAATTAAAATATATATATATATATATATATATATATATATATATATATATATATATATATATATATATATATATATATATAAAACTATTATGAAATTATCCTATCTAATTCCATGAAATATTACAATAATATATTTACGTGGTTCACCTATGACACAATAGTGTATTGAGATAGCAGAGGTCATTTTAATTTACAACAACATCTGATATAATTGACGTTGAACAAGATTTCATTTTGAGGTTTGAGCAGTCATTCTGCGTTGGTGGAACTCGAACATCGTCTTCAAATAATATACATAAATCGATATGTGGAAAGCATATTTTTTCACATTTGCTATATTTTATGTTGATGTCATCAATGCAAGTGAGTAAATTTTTCACACAAAAAACAAATTTCATAATATGCATATACCTACGTTTAACCTTAAATTTATTTTTATAAATTGATGTAGATTGCGTGCTGAATGTCAAAGAAGATCTTAACAAAAATCATCCATTAATATTATCAGGACATGATGATAAATGGATATCATTGGCTCACTCTTCTAAAGGATCTGTCGATATAGAACGAGATGAAATTGTTCGCTTTGCATGCCCATCGGCAAGTTCGTCCAAAAAGAATTCTTTTAAATCTGCTGATCTTCGGTCAACGGTAGTTTCAGCGAAATGTAAAAGCGGCAAGGAGTTTGAAATAAGCCAAAAGACATATAAATTCAGTGACCTCATGTGCAATTATCCTCCTGAGTTCACCGAAGTGAGCACAGGGCAACAATGCCTGGGGTCTGACACTGAGCTTATTAAAATTGGTTTCCAAATTGATAGAGATTTTGTCGCCGAATATACAGTTTGTTTCAACAAAAAGGAAAAGCTCACCTTGTACACAGAAGTGACAGTTTCTGGCGACATTGAAAAAGCAGTAACGGCTAAATATGATCAGAGTTGGACGACAAGTCTAAGTCAGTTTGGCAACGTTGATGTTGATTCTGCTTATGTATCAAGCAACCAAGCAAAAACGTTTAAAAAAATACTGAACAAAGATTTCTTTGATAAAGATAGATGCTATTTAGAGAAAGGGAAATTAGTTTCAAATTCAGATCTTTTATTTTTACCGGAACAAGCATCAACCTCTCATTACTTAAATGCAGTACCACAATGGAGTACGTGCAACAGGGTAAAAAAATTATATTCATTATTATTGGTATTGGTAATGTAATAGTAATGAAATAATACTAATTTTAATTTATAATATTTCAGAAAAATTGGATTGAAATTGAGAAAAGAGTAAATAATTTAGCTAAATCTTTCAATAGGCCGCTTACAGTATATACAGGCACATACAGGAAAATGAGTCTTCCAGCCAAATGGGGATTCTCATACAAAGACATGTATTTACATTATAATAGTGATTCTGATAAAGCAATTCCAGTCCCACTTTACATCTGGAAGGTTTGTTTTATTCTTTATTTGCATATTAATTATGAAGAAAATACTTTCATATAAATGATTGACCATAAATTAATTTCAGGTTGTATACGATCCACATTCACAAAAGTCTGTTGCAATAATTCAAATCAACAACCCTCATCTAACTTTGACCGACATTGACAGCTTTGTGTTATGTGAAGATATATGCAAAAACGTTAATTGGCTAAATTTCCTTGAACGCAAGACAATTGTCGATGGTTATACTTATTGCTGTGATCTTCCCAATTTCGAATTTGGTTTTGCTTTCAAAAAGAGTCCTTTCCCAAAGGCTCGTGGCGGCATTTTGAGAGATGATAACTACAAAAGTGGATAAAATTTAATTGAAGATGTAACACCAATGAAATTTATTTTTTAGTATATACCCAAATGTAGTAGCTATGTTTATTAAAAAAAATAATTATATTAGAATTCAATTGTACATACGTACATACATTTACACATGTATACATTTGTTTTTTAATTTCATTTTATATCTCCTTACATTCCTACCTTTACTAGTTGACAACATGTAAGTCCTCCGTCTTCTATATACATACATATGTATGTATATCATCTTATTTTTAATTCCCTTTAAAACATAAAATATAGCAATAAAAGTACATATAGTGTATATACATACATTCAAGTATAATAATAAAAATAGGTTATAAAAAAGATATTTTTTTATTATTAAAAACAATACATCCTATAACTAAATAACAGATATTTAGTAACAATTTTTAATAAATGTTGTTCATATTTCTGATTTTCAAATGTTCAATTTTATATTATACGAGCATATTATGGTTTAAAACAAATGTCATCATTTTCTTTGGCTATTTTTTAATATGATTATGTTTGTTGGTATTCATTACTAACCTCTTCTTAGTTCATTTTTATTTATAACTTGAACTTTTAAATCAAGTATCGCGAGATAGATGCTCGTCAAAATATGCTTCGTGTTCCGATTTGGTCAGCATAAATTCTGGCAATGAAACTCCCAAGGATTTACTATATCTAGGAACAGTTTCTACCCAAAACGCACCTTTTGATTCTTCTGATGCAAACTCTGTAGGATCAGCAATATCGTCCAATCTCGAGTGAGCTGAGGGACTCTCATCTAGTGGTGTATTTTCATTTGCTCTTGCTTTCCTCTCCTCCTTTGTGGCACTTCTTTTGACGTTTCTTTTAACTGGACCCTCAAGTTTGCTAGCTTCTGTGGGATCTCCGACGATGTAATATTTATTAGCCTCACTTTCGGATAGCTCGGATATTTTTTTGTCATCTTGACTTCCATATTTTTTGAAGAATTGTTTTTTCTTAAGGTTGATAGGTGGATAAATGGGATATTCTGTAGTGGACAAGATAAATTCATTCGCTGGAGCAGGTTTAGATGTAGATACGATTTGACTTTCTGCCTCATCATTTCCGGAATTGTTTGGATTTTGGGATTCTGGCTTTGAGTTAAATTCTTTAACTTCTTTATATGCTAAATGACTGCTTTTTGGTGCTGATTCTGATACAAACATACACTCCTCGTGTTTCAAACCATTTTTATCAGTACACTGGTAACATGTCATGTGGTTTTTGAACACCTTTTTACAATCTGATCTATCTTTCTTCGCAAATTCAGCCAATACATGTTCGACATTCTTCTTTGGTTCGTTGTCAGTAAAGAATCCAGGAATAGACGAACTATAATCTTTCTCTTCTTCATCATAGTCATCAGATTTTTCAGGTTGTTGTTGTTTGTATTCTGAATATTTATTGGATTCAGAAGAATCAATCTCTGGATTTTGAGATTGGGTATAGTAACTGTGATACTTTGGTTGTTTTACCAACTTTTGTGATTTTTTGGGGTTCACTTGATATCTAGCTTCGCCTCGAGTTGGCAGTTTACTTTCAATAATTTTTTGAGATTTTGTCAATGGTGCCGATTCTTGAGTCGTTGGTTTTTCTTTGTGCTCCGATTTAGCAGTCTCTTCTGGTTCTTCTGGCTCATCATTGCTGTCGTACTTTTGCTCTTTCACGTACGCGTATTTATTGTTTTTAGGCTCTGAAACATATGAACATGATTCGAAACTACCTCCCGTTTTCGGATCTTGACACACCATGCACGTCATAGAATCTTTTTGTACTTTCTTGCAATTCTCAGGATTCTTTTTCACTTCAGCAGCTTGCTCTTCAGATTGACTTTTTATTTTTTCGTACTCATCAGATCCATACTCTTCATCTGATCCGTATTCGTATTCCTTTTGCTTAGAATCATCTCCGTAGCCTCCGAAATCTGGAGCAGTGTAACGACTACTTTCGTCAAATTCTTTAGGTCTGGAATTGTAATCGGAATGATATCCATAAGAAGGCTCATCACTTTGTTGTTCGGATTTTCTTTGTTTCTGACTCCTCCTGTTTCCAGAGTATCTTTTGGAACGGAATAATTTTGGGTCAAGTATAGGCAGTTGGGCATATGGATTTCCCCCAGAGTATCCGGCAGCTGCTAAAGTTTGGTAAGTGGGGATGGCAGCAGGTACAGATTGAAAACTATACTTTTTATAAGGAAGTAGGTGATCTTCGCTTTTGGGGCGAGGAGCTTCATTCAAATGTGGCACATTATAATTGGAAATTGTCGGAGGAGTATATAGATGAGAAGACTTTTCTTTATAAGCGGCCAACGGACCACCACTGCCAGCTTCTTGATTTTTCTTGTAATTATTTTCGTGCTTAGTCTTTAAGTTGAATTGAAGAGGTGCTCGACTTATAGCTGAGGTTTGCGCGGTCGCTTTCGTTCTTTCAATTTCAACTCTATTTTGCTGATATCGATTCGGCTGAGGTACGACATCATCAGCTAAACCTTGACTAAAAGTCGGTATGAATCCAAAACTTTGTGGAGAGAATTGCTTATCTGATGCTGACTGGCCGCCGAAGATATCCTGTCCTATAACCTGAGATTCGGAGCCTCCAACGTCGAATGCGGATTGGTACTGTTTAGGTAATTTTTGAAAGACATCTGCAGATGCTGCACTGCTCAAACCTAAATATAATTAATATTATGTTTATACGTTCATATACATATGTATATCGTAATTATACATTTTTTAAAACTGGATAAAGCTGAAAAATTAAACTGAATATATACCAAAACTGCCTTCACCGAAAAGGGGCGAAAAATCCAGGGGCGTCACAAATCCATTGTCCTCGGGCGTATCATCTTTTGCTTCACTCTCAGACGAATAATCGTATGGAGCATCGTAGTGTTGGCAAACGGCAAACTTTGCCAAGTAAAGTACCGTCACCTGCAATTTAAAGATATTGTAATGTAACGGTGCATTTACAACGATGAATGTAAACTCTATCCTGACACGAAAATTTAAGAATTGTATTTTGTTTTTCAAAATTTTAACTGTTGTAATTGATAATTCATTTTTCATATGAACATCACATCACATATTTTTCGAATGTGTACCGTAAGTCCTAACGTCTTCGCGTAGTCCATAATCCTGTCAGGAGAAGAAAGCTCCCGTACGGGAAGCACTCGAGAACAATATCGTTATATGAATACCACAAAGCACTGGCGACTTCTCCGGAGACCACTTTGAAGAAAGTAACTGGCGTCAGCCGGCACTGAAGCATTTTATAGTTGGGTTTTGTAACCAATTGTTTTTTTTTTGTCCACAATACTGTTGCTGATACGTTTTGGTGAAAGAACCAAAGCATTGGAGCGAGTTCGGTAGTGAACCGTGTCCATCGTCGCGGTATGGCAATGTTCGGCCACCGACCTGGTGGACACTAGGTGTCATAATCGAACAAATATCGTTTGATAAACGTGGAAACTGTGCTACAATACTCTATTGAACTCGAAAATATAAAATGTTTTTCTTTTTATACATTACTGACATAATATTCTGATGACTGTTGGCGATAACGTGACATATTAAAAATATTTTGTATCTAAGCAATGTCCAGATTTAAGAGATGGACTATTAATTGGGTCACCAATCTACAAAGCGCAACATCAATGTTTAGCAACAAATCGAATGGTTGATCACTCAACTATCGAAATTGAACGAGGAATAAAATCTGTATACTTATTTTAATTTCAGAAATATGATCCATGTACACAGAATTTTAATAATTTACACATAAAGTAATACTAAAATAAATTTATTGTTCTCACACATACATACACATTCACATATTAATTATCATACATATTAATATAACTACGTACATTTAAATCATTTAAATAAATACAATACTTATGAAGTTAAAATAATATTTTTATAATTTTTTCCTAATGAATAATAAAATATATCACTATTCTTCTGTTTCTGATGGAAGTTTTCGTAAAGTCATCTTACTTTCTATGCTTTGGATTCTGTGAAATTAAATAAATGTAATCTTTTTTTCCCAAAAAATTATATATGAACTATTATTATTTAATAAATTTCTATTTATACATGAATATAATATGTACATTTATACTTACTTTTTGTTGAAAACTTTTGAATGAGGTACCTTATAGCGATCTGATATTCTGAAATAGAAATTATCATATAAATTAATTATTAGCTCCCATCTACAAATATAAATTTATGTAACATAAAATACTTGTAAACTGGTTTAATCTCGTCTCCCCATGGCCATGCTCTATTTAATTCTTCCATCTGTAACAATTAAAATTAACATTGATGTACCATTGCTAGAATATGTAATTTAAATAATTTAAATATTTTTATTTTTATTTTTTTACCTTTCTTAGTTTTTCAATTCTCTCCATTTCTTCGACGGTTAATTCGGGCTCAGATTCTGGTTCCGATTCAGGCTCAGGCTCAATTTCTTCTTCTGATTCTACTTCCACTTCCTCTGTGATTTGTTCACGTTCAGAATTTGGCTCAGCCACAGATAAATCTTCGTATTCTTCTTCTGAAAAACATTTCTCCATAAATATTAATGGGTACCATTCATCATCCCGGCAAATAAAAAAAAATGCCCCTATCTAAAATAGCTCACACGACAGATTCGGTTTTCACCCGGTAAATCAAACATCAAATGGGTTGCCAGTAACAAAAATAAAATATGACAAAAATAAATACCGACCCTAACAACCTAATCTTAAGTGAATAGGGCCAATCCTAACTTAACCTAACCTAACCTAACCCTTTAATAAATAAGTTTTGGCTGCTAAGATATTACGATTAGTCAGTGACAATGTAACTGGTTATGATTTCACTGAAACGTCAAATTTTATTTTTGTTACTGACAGTCCGTTTGATTTGATTTGTTTGATTTGCCGGGTGAACGCCGATTCTTTCATGCTAGCTATTTTAGCGGTCTCCCTCACAGGACCGAAAGTGAAACGCCCGAAAACGCAAATATCGGAAGGCAAATATCAAAAATCGAAAGACCCTATTTTAGAGTTGTTAATTTGACATTAAATGTCGTTTTGACATTTGTCTTGTAATTTATTTTACAGCCGTGCCAAAAATAGTATCCCAATATTAATACCTAGTGTAGATGGATATATTAAGTATATCCCACCTACACTAGGAACTGTAAATTTACTGGATTTTTTAATAATTAAATGTGGAAATCATTACATGCTTTTTAAATAATTGCACTTTTTGCGAAACCTAGTGTATATAAATCATTTGTATGAATTATTTATAAATGAATCATTTACCATCATTTTCTACCACTTCAGATACGGGCTCCGATTCAGCTTCTGGTTCGGGCTATAAAGTTTCATATTAGTCAGAGACGTTTTTCATAAATAACCCAAGTATTTGAAATGCATTTACTTCTGGTTCTTGTTCCGGTGGCAAAAGTCTGTAGATTCTTTCACTAACTGCAGTTAGAGACTTTTGTAATGCAGCCGGAAGTGCGCAAAGTGCTGCTAGCTGACGTTGCATACTGCGAAGTTGTTCTTCCATGCTGAGCTCTGTTATATCACAAAATCAATTGCAGTCAACTTTTTTGAGTTAATATGTAATGATTAATTTTTAAAATACCTGCTTCGGGCATCTCTTCTGGCATGATGGGTACTGCTATCTCTTCATCGGGAGGCGGTTGAGGCGGTTTTATCTTTGGTGGTTTCTGAAATGTTCGCCTTATCTAATTTTACTTTTATAATTTATTTATTTGGTCTTCTATTTAATAAGGGCACATAAAAACCAAAGAGGGATAGGTTTCAGCATTCTTCAAGCAAACGGTTCAATTATGCATCCAAATAAAATTTTAAAAAATTGAGTATTTTCACGAAGTTTAAAAATAGTACTTTATTTTCTTGAAATTATATTTATATTTTATATTATTATATATTTTCTTGAAACTATTCATATATATATAGGTATTTATGTACCTACATATGTATATACTATAAAGTATATATATATATATATATATATATATATATATATATATATATATATATATATATATATATATATATATATAAATATATATATATATATATATATATATATATATATATATATATATATATATATATATATATATATATATATATATACATATTATAGAAATTCTTACATCACAAATTTTAATGGAATGCATATTCGCCTCGTAAAAAAATATGTTTTGGGGTTTGAAGAATTAACATAACGCCAACGATTTCACAACAAATCTAAATGTCCTGAAAGTTGATGCATAGCTATTTCAGAATGTAGTACTCAAAATTTCGTGTACATTTTTTCAACTTTAAAGATACATCCGTTTGATATGAAAACGATGTATTAAAAATGCTTTAATATGGAACGGAAAGGAATTTAATAATGTAAACAAAACATGTATATAGTTTTTCAAAAATATTCATTTATTTTTTTGGACAATATATGTAATTCCTAACAAAAATGGGAATTGCTTGGGAAACACATTCCTTACAACATTCCAAAAACACAAATCACTCCTTGCACACATACCTTATATTAAAAAATAATAATAATATTACATTTTTTAAACTAATAAAATGCTATACAGATTTATTAATTTTCTGATTCAAAATATACGTACATATATTATACATATCAAGTACGTATGTATATTTTGTAAAAATATTCGAGATCGTAAAACAATTATTCAATTTTTCCTACATGCAATTTTTTCATAAATTTTGTTAAACAATACATATTATGTTAATTTGAAAATGCAAAAAGGGAGTTTTCCAACAATGTGGTCCTCGTCAAACTTTCTCTCCACCGATTGTGAACTTGTTGCAGAGAAAGTAAATGATTACCTCTGGAGAGGGGTCCAAAGATTTTTGCGCCATTGCTTGGCGGAAGTTTCTCAAAATTTTCTTGTGTGGTGCCTCCTAAAAATAAATTAATTATCTCAAAGTTCATCGATTTCGTTTCAATCGATTACTTCATTTGAATAATGAAAAATACCCACCTCATCTCCAGTAGCTTCTTCGATAAGCGGCGGAGGATTAGTATCAAGAACTACCGGATGCCAACATTTTCTAATGGCTGTTTCAGGACGAGGGGCAGGCCGTGGTGGAGAAAGATTCAACAAATTTACGTCGCCTCTTTGCGCTTCAAACTCCTCATCTTCATCAGTCATCATCTTTGCTTCAAGTTCTGCCGCTTCTTGATCTTGGAGACTACAATTTATATTTAAAATTTATGGGTTTGTTTTTTTTTATAATCATTATTCTTATTCGATATTTCGGTGATTACTTTGTGACTGTTAAGTCAACGCTGTCTTCAGATCCCAAGAGCGCATTGGCTTCCTTCAGTGCTAATTTATTAGTAGCCATTCCGTTAACTTTTAAAATTACGTCCCCAACTCTTAATCCAGCTCTATTCGCCTCGCCACCTTCTTGAACCTTTACAAAAATCAATCTAAAATTAAACATTATGAATACTGATTACAAAACGCAGTTCAATGCCATGTGGTATATGCGATCTGGTATAAATCGAAAGTTAAATTTGTGCTGAAAGTTTTTTGGACAGAAGCCAAGTGCGAAACAATAAAAATTATATTTGCACATCCGATTTGTAAAAGAAAAGATTGTTTAAATTATTATCTATAGTACTATACATTTATGAATCGGGAAGTGAGAATGTTATACACCTGTATAGTGGACGACCACGAGGTGAATACACTGCATTGACATTGAGTAGACACTCCATCAAAATATTTTATTTCATAAAATATTGTTAAATATAATATTTTTATTTAAAATTGTGTAATAAAGCTATATATGTATGTAACAATTTTTTTTTTTTGAATAACTAGTAAATAATAATAAAATAAGATATAATACATATACATACATACATATATTGTATGTAGATGTATGCACAATTATATTTGAAATAAAAATAGATTAAATTGATAAAAATCGATTTGGACATATGATAATTTGATAAATTGATTTAATTTTGCCAGGTACCCAACATCGATGTACAATATGTAAATCGCAATAAATAAATCTTCGCACTAATTTTTAAACCTTTAAAATTCAATTTTGGTCAAAACCAATATGTTCATGCTATTTTTAGGAACTTTTTCAAATATAGATAGCTCTGTGTGTACGTAAAAATAAGATCAAAAGAGTGCGAAGATTGTGAAACAGTTTCTATTCTCCGTTGAAAAGTATGCATTTTGGATTTAGTTAGTGTAACGAAATTTCACATAACAATAAGAATAATAAAAAAAATCAAGAACGACGTAATATCGTCAAATCTATCAACTGAAATACACTCGTTCTTAATTCTAAATGATGTGTACATTACGTATTATAATTGACCTCGGCGTGAGAATAGCAGGAGTATCGATGGATTCAGATGGATGGGACACTCGATGAAGGTGTCGACTTACACTAACGATTGATCAATCCGAATCGATAGATAGATGGATATAAATAGTTTTCAGGACAGTTCCTCGGAGACGGGTAGGGCACTTGCCGGCGGAATACAATGGAGCAGAAGCAGAAGCAGAAGCAGCGGCGGCAACAGCAGTGGTTGGTGTTGTTGTTCCCGGTAGAATTGGCGAGGGAGCAGCCTGTTCGTGTTGCGTCAACTGCTTTAGCCAGAACTGTTTGGAGATGTGCCATGACGAGGGGCGCACTTGGCACGCCCGTCTATCTACTCTTCCTCGACATCATCATTACGCTTTCTTTCTACTAAATTAATGTGATATTGACGCGAAATCGACCGGGCGCTCTCGGCAAATCGTAGAGATAAACATCAGAGAAATTAGCTGGTGAGATTTGAAAAAGCGATAAAAAAGTCAGGTGAAAAACTGTGAAAATTTCTCCTCTCGATCGAAAAGAATATAAAAAACAAAATGCATTGTAAAAATTGCGGGCATAAAGAGAAATTTTATTCGAAATAGTGGATTCGTTTATTTTATCGAGATAAGCCAGTTATCAATAGAATTTTTGTTATTGATCCACAAGAATAGTCGAAATATGATTTTTCTAAGTGGAATTTTATTTAATTCTCATATAAAGACAATTTAATATATTATCCCTATTAATTCAATTCAGATTCGTGTAAATACGAGTAAATATTAGTACGAGTTTTTAGTTGGAAATTTTACCGATTTAAAATTCAGCACACTTCTAGTTAACCCTTTTAAATGAAATCAAAAAATAGTGTGGCCAGAACACAATCCCAATAAAGATGTTTCAATATAAAATAGTATCAACAGTGGGAAAAAATCCAAAGTGAAAATACGTACTTTTGACTTTTGATTTGAACTGGACGACTACTTAGAGAGATTTGAAAGCTGAAAAGTATTACAAATGAAAGATAAAATACCCAAATATAGATTCCAATATTCATTTTGAACAGAAAATTGACAGATTTTGAGACATCGACCGAACAACACCAAGATATAGAAAAATTGCGCGATTTAAAAAACACATATATCTCCGAATCTCGAGCAAATCAAAAATTTTTTTATTACCAGATTCGTGTTCACTGGGCATAGATCTATATGAAAAGTCATATCTCGTCTCTGAACCAAAAAAAAAGTCGTCATTTGCCGAACAGTGTAATTTATAAATATGCTAGCTGAACCCGGCATGCGTTGCAATGCCATAATAACACATGCAATTCCTGTTCCTGTTTCCGTTCCCGTTCCCGTTTCTCGATGTCTTTCGATAAGTGAATGTTTCACTTTCAAATTAATACTTAATAATCAAATTAAATTAGAGTAATGATAATTTCTCGGAAAAACGCAGGCGGCCAACAAATTTGAAATTATTCAATAAGGAAGAAGGCCCTAGGCGCGCCAGTGAATCCGTGAATATTTAAAATTAACAAAAACAAATTAATATTCAAATAAATTTGAATAAAACAAAACTATTCAAATAAATTGTTTACTATGAGATTGGCCATTTTTAAGCGGTTTATATTACAAATACCAAGCAAAGCCGGTAACACTATAAATACAAACAAAAAATAAATAATTTACTATATCCACGTATTCTTTGTGTCCATGTGAAATCTTACCTATTATATTATACTTTCTTATTCAATTATTTAAAAAAAATAACAACCAACATATAGGTGTTTTTCTAATAGTTCTGATAGATTTATCGCATATTAAAAAAAATATATCAATAAGATCTTTTTTTTCAGTTTGCCATAGGGCCCGGAATTATTTTTCCCAGGGCACGAAATTCCTTTCGGCGGCCCTGGATTTATGTATGTATTATGAACATAAATTATAAACAATAAAAAGCATTACAAAATTAAAATAAAACTTCTAAATATGATTTTTATTTATTGGTAAAGTATAAATATGATAGTAAATGTTAATATTTTGGGATGGCCCCTGACATACTTAGACACTTTTCCCATTGAAGTTTATGACCTCACACCAATAAAAGGTCAACACAAGCATAGATTATGACAATTTGAAAAACAAATTGGCAATCGATCAAAATATATTGATTCGGGTGACGGAAGTTTGTGTGACTTAAAATGTAAGTATACCTACATCATCGAATTTATGTACCAGTTTGTATGCTCGTTTAAATTTTAACAGTCAACTTATGTAAATATTTGTGAACATGCCAAATTAAAACAATCAATTTTTAAAACTAGTAAAGATGTAAATATAAATGCAATATTTACAATTGACTCCAACGATGCCAAGTCGAAATTGATATCTTTCACGTTTCCATAATATGAAGAATAAAGTTGCATAGCTTGAATTACAATTCGACGCTGGCTCTGTTTTTCCATTATGATAACACTGCACTTTGTGCCGCACTATATGTTTACCTATTTTAACACATGGTAGTAATCTATATCTGAATGAATGTTTTGTTTAGCTTTGTTTTTTTTCAGTTCATTTTTTGTAAAAAGAAGATGCGTCGTAATTTAATAAACGAGTCATTGTGAAAAAAGCAAAAACCCATTGACTGGACAGCGAAAATTTGGCACGAGCTCCACACTAATTTATGATAATCGTTCGTCAAATATTTACTGTTAGTGAAAAATGTGTGAAATTTAAAAGAAATCCAATTAAAGTTTAATCACAATATATAATAACTATATGATATTGCGTGTAGCGTCGTGCACATTAAATTAGTTATTATTATCATATGTATACACATACGCAAGTGTTATTAAATTCATTATCAACAAATATTTTATAAATTATCAATACATTTAAAGTCAACACACCGAGATGTACATACATATATTTCAAGACAAAATATATACACAAAGAGTTTTATGATTTTTCATGTATTGTTGTTGTTGATTATTTTCAATGACATCTACTGTAAAATGAACAAACTACACACGAGTTTTCCTAACTTTTCCTAGCGAGTTCCTCGTGAAAAAGCAATTGGCACTAACTATAATGAACCGGTTAATTATAATAATAATAATTATCGAAATGTTTTCGTTTCGTTTGAGTTTGTACTTGTGCGAGAGTATATTCGCTACTGAAAAACGAATCTCCGATATTGATAACTTCATAGTCTGCCTGGCAGTAAATTGTAAGAATATCGCAAGATCTCTTGGCTTGTCTTTACCGTTTGTTAAATTTTAATGATCGGTTTTAGTTCGACGTTGCCCATCAATTTTGAAACAGACATCGATTAGTCCTATATGCATCATTTAGTATTTTGAAGTGTCTCAACAATACACATGAACTATTGAGACAGTCAGTAACATAAAAACCTAAAACTTTCAATGTGAGATGAGCGGTTTTGTTTTAATTTGTTTTTTTTTTCTATTCTACACAAATACGGTTTTTATGTTTTATACATGCATAATAATATATTATATGAATGTGTGTATGCTTAGACTGGAATTTGTACATCGCATATAATAGTAGCGTAATGCGTGCGTGTGTAGTGCATGCTGTTAACCATGCTCCATCTCTCTTTCTCCCCTTGGAATCGTATATCGTGGAAAGAGACGCGGCATAGTGTGGGCATAAGGCATTTGCGCATGAGCGATGTAGCTGTCACTTTGGGCAGTGAGTATCGTATATAATAATTGTTTTGTTTATGTCGGTCGATCAAATGGCGGCTTCCGTTGATCCAATTGCGATCTTTTACCGAGTGCACAAGTGTGTGCACCCAGGCCACTTACAGTATCAATTAAAAATATATAAAATTTATGGCGCGAATTGCAGTAATACTGATAATTAAAAGTTTCGGAGTAAGAAAATTTAGTACATTCAAAATAAACCGAAAATGTGATTGTGAAATGTGATGCATGAAAATCATGTAAAAGTGAATCGCAATCGTGAAGAAACTGCAAAATCAGTTATTGCATTGTCCTATTATGTCGCCAGATTCACGGTTCGTTGAACAATCGAAAAAAAAAACATCGACTTTAAGTCGAAGGAAGATTTATTTTTATTTCAAATATGTATACAAATAAAGGATTTTCCATTTCATACAAATCAAAATATGTACATACATACATACATAAATACATAGTAACATTGTAACAATGTAAACTCATTAATCACCAATGTCTCATAAAAAGATTATTTACTTACTCTTTAAATCATTTGTACTGTTTTTTAACCATCAGAAATATAAATAGTTTTTTTTATAA
Source organism: Arctopsyche grandis (assembly GCF_051622035.1). Classification (NCBI taxonomy): domain Eukaryota; kingdom Metazoa; phylum Arthropoda; class Insecta; order Trichoptera; family Hydropsychidae; genus Arctopsyche; species Arctopsyche grandis. The sequence continues at coordinate 20,914,548 of NC_135355.1, read as the reverse complement.
GAAACAGATGTATTGGAAAATGACATCGAGTAAAAGTCAAAATTACCATAAGAACGAAAAATTGATGTTCAAAAGCAACAAATAATTGAATTTTTCAATCGAGACCTGAAAAAGTCTCTAATAGATCTAACATTTGCATTTCGTACCAAAAAAATCGTATGTAAGTCGGGAAGAGTATGAATGCATATATATTCGTATTTACAAATGTATGTATGTACCAAATATCATATTATGTAGATAATTTAATACGGGTTGGTTTTTTACTTTATCTATGTTTTTTTTTTTGCTTTTTTGCCCATAAAGTAATATTTTAGTTGTTTTATTTTTAATTTGATTAAATTACATTATTTAAATATCACACTTTGGTAATATATGTACCTACATGGTTGAAATCTTTATCATTTTTTGCGCATAGGCAAAAGTTAAGAATTAATCACGACGTACATACATATATGTACAGCCATTTTCAAAATTTCCTTAGATTTCCTTAGAAATTTTATGTGAACAAATTAAGATCAGATTATTATCAATAATCTTTAATCGAATTAATAAGTCCAATTCAATATGAACGTTTGTATGGTATGTCCGGGCTGTGGAGTCGGTGTAGGAGTCGCGGTGCCGAAGCATTTCAATCGGAGTCGGAGTCGAAGATGTAATAAAAAAATCCGACTCTGACTACTTTTTTTTATTATTTTCTTTAATTAATCGTATTACGGTATGTGTTAACTAGAGTATCCAATTTTATTGAATTAAATCCACTAATAAATTGAAATTTAATAATTTCTTTATAAAAATCATGAAAACATTATAAATTAAATCGTTGAAGTACACGTATTTTGATGTGTTGCAGCCAAAACCGATTGTTTCCTTCGTCTCATACATTTTTATGATTCTCATTTTGTTTATTTAACTGATTTATTTGTATATGAAATTCATAAACATACACTATGAATGTACTTTTTATTTATACATATTTCATTACCAATAATTCAATAACTTCGATTACTCGTCTAATTTTAGTGATTTTTTATATTCCTTTACATTTTTACATTTTGAAAATCGTTATTATTTTTATTAGTGACAATATCATACGTTGGCAAAAGAAGTTCATCTTACTAAAATCGTCCAAGTTGGAGTTTGGAGTTGGAGTCGGAGTCGAATTATAAGATACAGTCGGAGTCGTTGATAAATTTTGAAGCCAATCTACAGTCCCGATGTATAAAATTAAAACAAAAGAAATTGAGCGTTTCTTTTAAAAATGGATACATTCATTATATACATTTTTGTTTTATTCCAGGATTAAAATGTAGTCTGTTCATTAATCAAAACTGTGTAGCACAGAGTACAATTTCTCAAAATAGAAAAAAAAATCTGTGGCTACAATCTCGAAACCAATAGTTTTCCATCTTATTTTGAAGAATTATGATTCTCATTTCACGTTTCCATATACATATTTACAATGTTTCGTCAAGCTATGTACATATATATGTATGTATGTAGTACAAGTCGAAGCAAGAAAGAACCCAACAATGTCGAAGCTCAGACACTTACCTCGTAGATGGTGAGCGGCATGTTGAAGGTAACCCCTCCGGTGAGCTGAAAACCCCATCCCACAGAGTTGTCCCTGCGGGAGAGACGCACTTCGCAAGGCATATTCCTCAAACACCAGTCAACACCCGCGACGACGACGTCAACCAGCCGCGACAAGCACAAAAAAAGCAGACGGAAGGAACGACCGCTGGGTACGTATGGGTCGCAATTGCGGAATTCCGATCGCAATCGTTGGAGAAAGTGTAACGATTTGGCGAAGCAGAGGCACGTTGCACAATTGGGACTCTAGGCAGCCCTGCGGTATTCTTGGCGACACTGGTTTGGTGGTGTCGACCACGAAGACGACCACGACGACGAAGACGACCACCACGACCAAAGGGGAAGGAGATTGACTAGCGTGCGCGACATTCCCACTGTATAAATAAACTGACGGTTTGTGTCCCGCTCGCACTGTCATCGGCGACCTCTTCCAAGACCATCCGGATGGACAGGAGCGCGTCCATCCTGGACACGAAGACGTTTCGGTAATTATAGAACTCGGAATGCAAGCGGTGAAGTCGTCGGCGTCGCTGGAGATGAATCATGGGATCGATGTTGCAATGAACTTTCGCAAAATAAGAATATCGTCGTCAAAATACATACATATTTGAAAAACTCGATGTCTTCATCTCTCGATATTTTACCAATTCTATTTGGCAGGGTCTTAAGTACATACACATACATATATAAGAAGAAAATGCACATATAGTTGTATTAGATCACTTCGAATCGTGAGATAAAGATACCGTCTTAATGTTGATAGATCGGCAATCATTTAGACTCGTTTTGTCATAAATCAGCCGAATCGCTAGACATTATTCAACAAGTGAAAGTTGGAAAACTTTAGTATGTATATCAGACAAACAAACAAACATTCATCTTGTGCATACTTTATTTCGAATGTCGCTATATACGTACATTTTATCCGCGAAATATGTACATAACGGTATCTCATTTATTGAAATATCTTGCGTAATGACATTTTTCTAGGGCTTACTGTCGCCTTCTGTAAACGACATGATCGAATTTTAGCAATGGTTATGAAGCTGTTGCAAATGTTTACATGGAAACGTCTCAACAATACAATCACCGAATTCAGTCAATCGTAAAAAAAATAGAGAAGGTATTTCTCTCTTTTACTCCAAATCTTGCCAGCAAACAAATAATAAAATTAAAATTAATTATCCACATGAACAAATGTATGGTAGGGTGGTATATGTGTAAAAGTTATCTTTAAACGCTATACTTATGTATATGTAAGCATATAAAAAAAAACTAATTCATTCTTATGCACATTTATATATTTATGTACATATGTATGTATGTACATACATATGTATATTTTCAAATTCTTATATTGATATCCCAATAAGCAAAAGTATCATATTATTATGAACATTGTATAAAAAATGTTTGTATGATACGTAACAAAAATTAAAACTGTGCATTAACTCTAAATGAGCATAATTATTTATTATCTTTAAAACTGAAAAAATTTCAACCGGTGGCGTTGAAATGCCAGTTTTACGCCAAAGTATTCGATGAATCGAATAAACTTTATTTGGTTTAGTCTAGTACATTTGTATAGTACATATGTAGAACCGAAATGAAAAACTCTGTGAAATTGTTTTACTATGTTACTACAAGTTGTTCCACCCAGCTTTTCTCGATATTTGTCAAATAAAACGCTTAAACATGGCTAATCTAATAGTAAACAATTAAACATTCATTTGATTTTTTATTACATTTATTTGAATCGAAAAAAAAAATTTAACGACAGCCAATCAGAAACGAATTACACGCACAGCGATATTCATTACAAGTTTATTTTATTATTTACTAGTTGTTTTACCCGGCTTCGCTCAGTATTTGTGATATAAACAGCGTAAACATGGCGAATCTAATAGTGAATATTTATTTGCATTTTTACCAAATTTATTTGACTCGAAAAAAAATAATATTCAACCAATCGAATCGTCTTCATATAAACTTTGACTTATTTTCAATTCCCAACCAAAAATACTTACAAACTTACATACAAAGTCTCTTTAGAAATCATATATTAGATATGTTACAGTGAAAGCATATTTCAAGTGAAAATATATTTTCACCAATTCAAGCTGTGAAAATGTATCAAACAACGAATTAACAACGTTTTACTCTATAAATTTAACCCTAACATCCCAATCTTAAATGAATAGGTCTAACCCTTACTTGAGCTAACCTATCCTAACCCTTAAATAATACCAACCCTAACAATCTAATCTTAAATGAATAAAACCAACCCTGAAAATGTACCTGGTAATGATTTCACTGAAATGTCAGTGAAAATATATTGTTACTCGAAATATAATTTCACTGTGACAGATATAAATACATATAAGATTAAAACAACATTGGTAACGAGTTCTCTAAATTTTTCAACTCTATGGTAGCCAATGAAGTAAATACGAACTTTGACTTTGTGCTGGCGAATCGCCTATGATAAACGTTCTATTTAACTTATGAGAGCAGTGCGTCTCTCTAATTAGCAACGAATCGCTAACTATGTATAGACCAGCTTTTCTCAAACTTTTATTAATGTTTTCAAACGTATGAACATGTAATGATTATTGCCGAAACGAAAAATATGTAAAAATGATATCATAAATACATTTAATATTAGTCGGGAAGTTCAATGTTTTAATATAATCTACTAAAGTAAGAAAAAAATATTTCACAAATACGTACACAAGTTAAATATGTCCATATGTTTATATGGTGCTAAGCTGTCGGTATTATACAAATTAAAAAAAAAAATATATATATATATATATATATATATATATATATATATATATATATATATATATATATATATATATATATATATATATATGAGTTCGGTCTATCGTGTCATGCGGGGAAGACGTGCTTTTGCGTTCTCCCCGCTACTACTCGCTTAAACCCGGCTATTGCACGAAATTAAATCTAAAAACTTAACCATCCACTCACTTATTTTACTAATTGCATCCTAGTATAATTTAAGTGTAAAAATAATCAGTAGATCGGTCGTAAAGCGTATTTATATCAGTGAATTCGTAAAATTTTGTCATATTAGTTTTTTTTTTGTGTCTAAAATCTGTGCAAAGTCAATACGGCCGGGGTATATTCGTAATATCTCCCTACCTGAATACAAAAAAAGGTCCTTTCCCGTCAGTCAATAGTTTGTCCCACAGAAGCAATAAATCTTCCACATAATTGCTTCCAGCAAAATTTTTAACGAACTTTATTTAATAACAAGCAGAAACAGTGTTTCCCAACTGTCTATCAGTTCTTTTTCATATTTAAATTATATCAAAGTAATTCGTGTAATTTTATATTCTTTACTAAAAGTTATTATTAAAATATTAAATTGCAAACCGCACTCACATATATAAATCCGTTGTCTCCAAAGAGGCGTCTCACGATAAAGATTTGTAAAAGTAGTATAACAATTGCTAATCTATTATTATCATAACTAACTACTTCCACTTACAAAGTAACCCTGTTCAATGGCATGTTATAACCCATAAGTGATCCAAGTGATACCTAGGATGAAAATCCGACACCTGACCTGAATACAGAGAAGAGTCTACGGCGGTTATGACTCAATCCTTGAATGGAATTCTCTCTCAAGTACCGCCTTTTTCTCAACACATCTTGGATAAATGCGAGAAAAATAATATCCAAACCTCCAACAAGGTAAGAGTGACGATGGATGATAGCTTAGCTAATAGAAATCTGTATGTAGCTACATACAATGTAAGAACGTTATCGAGTGAAGGAAGTGTGCTTGCATTAGAGAATTAATTAGAAAATATCAATTGGGATATAGTAGGACTTAGTGAAGTAAGACGAAAACAGCAAAACCAAATAATCCTAAAAAGTGGTAACTGTCTCTACTGGAGAGGGCTACCAAATGGTAGAATAGGAGGAGTAGGGTTTCTTATCAATAAGAGAATAGAAAGAAATATTATAGAAATAAGTGACATATCGGAACGTATATGCTATATAGTATTAAGAATCTCGAGCAGGTATACTTGTCAAATCTTCCAAGTGTACGCCCCCACATCTAGCCACCCAGACGAGGAAATAGAAGACTTCTACGAAAAAATACAGGGCGCATACGATAATAGCCGTCATCACTTTAAAATAATCATGGGCGACTTTAACGCAAAAATAGGACAAAAGGCAAATACAGAAAGAGCAGTAGGCAATTTTGGTACCGGCCAAAGAAACGACAGAGGCGATCGCCTCATAGAATTCGCAGAACACAACAGGCTCTTTATCACTAATTCATTTTTCAAGAAAAACACCAACAATAAGTGGACTTGGGAGAGTCCTAAAGGAGACAGAAACGAAATCGATTTCATCCTAACAAATGCCCTGCACTCCGTTAAAGACGTTAGTGTTTTAAGTAAAGTAGATATAGGTAGCGATCACAGATTAGTCCGTGCCAGGATGGCCATTAATATAAATTGCGAACGTAGGAAATTAATAAAAGGATGCAGTAACTCTCCAGATTTCGCTCAACTAAGGTCTAGGAAAAAGGAATTCGAACTCGAACTTGGAAATCGATACGGGAAATTAAACCCAGAAGCAGACATCGAGGAATTGAACACTGTAATTAGTTCGGTTCTAGCCTCAACAGGTAAGAAATTAGTTGGACTCAGGAAACAGATTAAGCTTAGCAAAATTTCAGAGGAAACCAAAAATCTAATTAAGCATAAAAGGAAGTTAGATAGGGATAATAATAAGCAAGAATACAATCTAGTAAATAAGGAAATTAAGAAGAGAATAGTCAGGGATGTCAGGGATTTTAACAGCAAGCTAATAGAAAATACCATTAAGAATAACCGTAGCCTGAAAAAGTGCAAACAAGATCTTTTCTTAGGCAAAAACCAAATGATCGCAATCAGATCAGAGAGCGGAGTAATAATTAGGAATAGAGAAGAGATCATAGACAGAGTTTATACGTTCTATGCAAAACTTTACGAGAACAACAACGGTCAATTTCCCGCTCCGGAATCGACACACGGCCAAAGGGTTCCTGCAGTATTGCCTAGCGAAGTAGAGGCCGCGCTAAAAACTGCAAAGAACGGTAAAACCCCAGGGGAAGATAATATTCCCATTGACTTACTAAAATGTGGCGGCCCCCCCTAATTAATATCTTAGCTAGGCTTTTCAGCAAATGCATCCAGAACCAAGCTATACCAGAAGGATGGAATAACGCAACTATCATTTTAATACACAAAAAAGGCGACAAAAGCGATATCAAGAACTACCGACCCATTAGTCTACTTTCAGCGGTCTACAAGCTCTTCACGAAGATTATTACAGAAAGGCTGAAGAATATCCTCGACGAGAACCAACCTATAGAGCAGGCAGGGTTTAGGGCAAATTTCAGCACAATGGACCACCTCCAAGTAGTTGGCGAACTAATCGAGCGCGCCAACGAATATCAACGGCCATTGTGCCTAGGTTTCGTCGATTATGAGAAAGCCTTCGATACAGTTAGTCATAATGCAGTACTTAACGCTCTAAAAACACAGGGAGTGCCGGAACCCTATGTGGGACTGTTAGCTGCAATATATAAGAATGCCACAGCTTCGGTTAAAATTTTTTCAGGTACAGATAGATTTAGCATAGGAAAAGGAGTAAGACAAGGAGATACAATCTCGCCCAAGTTATTCAATGCGGTGCTTGAGGGAGTTTTCAGGAAATTGGATTGGAATACAGCCGGAGTAAGCATCAATGGTCGCTTTTTGAGTCACCTTCGGTTCGCAGACGATATAGTTTTAGTAGCTCGTGATTCAGCTGACCTACTTTCAGACTAACACAGCTGGACAGGGAAAGTAGAAAAGTAGGATTAAAAATTAACGTAGATAAGACTAAACTAATGTTCAATAGTTATTGCATGCCTGATAGCATCCCCTTAGATGATAAACCAGTAGAAGTAGTAAATAATTATTTATATTTAGGTCAAATAATTGACATGTCTGGTAGTAAAAATGAAGAGATAAAGAGACGTATGAAATTAGGGTGGAGTGCATTTGGACGGATGAATGCTGTTTTTAAATCAAAAATGCCACTCTGCCTGAAGAAAAGGATCTTTGATCAATGCGTTTTGCCAGTGATGACGTATGGATGTGAAACTTGGACACTGAACGCCAAGATGCAAAATAAAATCCAATGCACTCAAAGAAGTATGGAACGCTGTATGCTTGGCATAACGAGGAAAGACAGGAAGCGGAACACGTGGGTGAGAAATATGACAAGGGTAGTGGACATAGTGGATAGAGTGAAGAGATTGAAATGGCAATGGGCGGGTCACGTAGCTAGGAGGATGGACGAAAGGTGGACAAAAGAAGTGCTTGAATGGTACCCGAGAGAAGGCAAAAGAGTAAAAGGAAGACCGCAAGGAAGATGGGTGAACGAAATTAGGAAAATGTGCGGAATGAGATGGATGAGTGTTGCGCAAAACAGAGACGAGTGGAAGCGTGTTGGAGAGGCCTTCATCCAGCAGTGGATGGCGAATGGCTGTAAATGATGATGATGATGATATATATATATATATATATATATATATATATATATATATATATATATATATATATATATATATATATATATATATATATATATATATATATATATGTTCCACAACAGAGAATTTCTCTGTTCCACAATTATGATTTGACACATTGAATTAATACACACGCACACGGTTCAGTACTCCTGTTGTCCTGAACGGGACGATGGGTTATTTTTGATGACACAGAAAAGTCGAACGTGACGCCAATGCATGTTCTCAAAATGCATGTTCGGTTCCATTCGCAAAAAAGTTGACGAAATGCTGGAAAATTCTCGCCCCGGATTTTTCTAGAAAATATTCACGCAATTGATGTGGAATTTCGAATCTATTTTCGCTACGATTCAATGAAAAAACATCTAATGACGTACTTAAACGATACGTCAGTTTCCATTTGTCATCATCGTCTGAAAATTTAGATGAAAAACTATGAATGACAGTCCTTGTTTTCCACACCCAAATAAAAAAAATAATATATTATAGACGTATAGGCAGAAAAATGTTATGATATAGCATTTCTCCGCGAATATGTATCTATTCCTACTGTTATTGTTTTTTATTATAAATGTTTTTACAATATTGATGCACAAAATATATACTATTTACCCACTGATATTCATTATAAAATTGCTCAGACGTTATTGGCACACGTGCATATGTTTATTCTATTTTTTTTACTACAGCAATTAAAATATTTAATGGAAGTCAAATAAGCATGTTATATCTCATAGCTGGTAAATAAGATTGGATGAGTCCAACATGTGTTGTTTGTGAAAATACATAGTATTGGGAAGTATTTATGTATGTAAATAAATATACGTAATATTATAAAATTATACATACATATACTATGTATATATGTATATATAATATAAAGATAACTGTAATGATTTATAATATTGTTTGTTGTATTCCACGGGTATGTTAATTGGCAAAAATCTCTCGCCGATCTTGAAACACTTAAATATACATACGTATGTACATACATGCTTAACTTGATTACATGAATCTAGTTTTGCCTGGTGGATCTGTGTGAGTATTTTTCGACAGCTACAAATTCATGATTATTTTTGTCTTTTAAGTAAATATGATTTTTGAAAAACAAGATGAAAATAGATACAGTCGCGGTTTCGGAAACCGGAACACCATAGAAAAATGTGATTTTGCGTGAAATATCAGTGATCTTCAATAAAATAAACACCCAAAGTCATTAAAATGGTAGATTATATCATAGTGCTTTATTTAAACGACAATTGTTAAGAAAAGAAACAACAAAAAAAAAGTTATGGAGAATTTTAGTCCGAGCCGGTTTTTATAACCAAACGCAGTCTCCACAGTTGAATGAAATTTTGAATGAAAAAACACAGTTGAGCGTAAACTTTTAATTTTATTAGTCATATGGTATTAGTTACAAATTATAAGAACTTAATAAATATTTTGTTGCGGCTCCTTTTAATTTTATGACGGCTTTTATACGTTTAGGCATATAATCTATTAAGTTTCTTAAAATGTCGATGGGGAAGTCTTCATACCATACTTTTTCAATGGTCTCTTTTAATGATTGATGGCTAGACACATTTGTTTTACTAATCCTATATTTAATAGCCATCCATAAATTTTCAATTGGGTTTAAATCGGGACTATTCCCAGGCCATGTTAATGTCTTAACACCCAATTCCTGCAAATAAACCCGAACCTAAAAAAAAGTAACAAAAGTATATCAGTATTTTGACCGAAATATTATTAATAACCATTAAATAAAATTAATACTCACTAATTTAGCTCGATGACAAGGGGCAGAGTCATCTTGAAATATGACATGGTTTTCCATTGATGGGATAAAACTTTCTTCTAGAATTTTTTTATATGCTATTCCGTTAATGGAACCTTGCAGAAACTGTATTCCACCAATTCCATAATAATAAAAACATCCCCAAACCATGTGGCTTGGGGGATGCTTCACTGTTTTCATGGTACATTTTTGGTCGAATCTTTCTCCAACTTTTCTTCGAACATACGGAAAACCATCGGAGCTGAAGAGGTTGAATTTCAACTCATCAGAAAATATCACTTGTCGCCAATCCGATGTCGTCCAATTTTTATGATATTTCGACCACTCTAATCGATTTTTCACCATTTTCTTCGTAAGTAATGGTTTTTTCGCAGGTTTCCGAGCTTACAGTCCAGCTTCTCTTAGTCGTTTTCTTAAGGTTACATCACTAATTTCAATTGAAAATTGATCTTAGATCGCTTTTCTTATCTCTACAGCAGTTTTGAACCGTTTCCGTAAAGATAATTGAGTTATCAGGCGATCTTGTCTCTCGGATGTGCATCTTTTCGGTCCTGTCCCCTTCTTACGATCAAAAGTTCCAAAATCCTTTTTTTTTCATTATTCTTGACACAGTAGATACAGAACGTCCCATTTGTTGAGAAATTGATTGTAATGAATGTCCATAGTCTTCCAAAGCCGCGATTTTTATATTCTCCTCTAATGATAGTTGAGTGTATTTTTGCATGGTATTTTTATTTTCAACGATTTCGATCCGTAAACCTCAAAAGCTCACACTAAACTGAACTCAAATCGTAGAAAACAATTATATGTAAAAGACCCGATCGTTAAAAACCATAGACCTAAAGGGAAAATATTTTTAGTGCCCAAAAATCGTAAAATCACAAGTGTTCCGGTTTCCGAAACCGCGACGGTAGGTACATACATTTTTATTTCCATATGTGCATATGAATGAATGTATGTACATTCCCGATACACATGACATGCCCATGTTACATTTATGTATATTTATCGTCAAAATTAATCTACAGTAGCAATATCGGTCAGTGGTCACGTCACGTACATATGTAAAGTCACGTCTACGAAACCGCATACGGTCGATTCGCGAGGTTTCTACACCCATTTCATGTAACTTTTGGTACACATGTGTCCAAAACGATTAAACTTGCATGAAAAATTATATGTGTATATGTAAAGAAAGGGTCGGAACTTTGCGAGTATTACTTCAAAATATATTTATATCATCATCATCATCATCATCTACAGCCGCTCACCATCCACTGCTGGATGAAGGCCTCTCCAACACGCCTCCACTCGTCTCTGTTTTACGCAACTTTCATCCATCTCACCGCACACAATTTCCTAATTTCGTCTACCTTCGTCATCTTCCCCGCGGTCTTCCTTTTACCCTTTTGCATTCTCTCGGGTACCATTCAAGCACTTATTTTGTCAACGTTTCGTCCATTCTTCTAGCCATGTGGCCCGCCCATTGCCATTTCAATCTCTTTACTCTATCCACTATGTCCACTACCCTTGTCATACTTCTCACCCACGTGTTCCGCATTCTGTCTTTCATCGTTATGCCGAGCACACAGCGTTCCATACTTCTATGAGTGCATTGGACTTTGTGTAGCATCTTAGCGTACAGTTTAACATTCATATGTCATCACTGGCAAAACGCATTGATCGAAGATCTTTTTCTTCAAGCAGGGTGGCATTTTTGATTTAAAAACAACATTCATTTGTCCAAGTGCACTCCATCCTAATTTCATATGTCTCTTTATCTCTTCATCTTTACTACCGGACATGTCAATTATTTGACCTAAATGTAGATCATTATTTACTACATTTATTGGTTTATAATCTAATGAGATGCTATCAGGCATGCAATAACTATTGAACATTAGTATGGCCTTATCTACGTTAATTTTTAATCCTAATTTCCTACTTTTCCAGTCCAGCTGTGCTAGTCTGTTAAGTAGATCAGCTGGATCACGAGCTATTAAAACTATATCGTCTGCGAACCGAAGATGACTCAAGAAGCGACCGTTGATTTTTACTCCTACTGTGTTCCATTCCAAGTTCTTGAAAACTCACTCATGTACCGCATTGAATAACTTGGGCGAGGTGGTATTTCCTTGCCTTACTCATTTTCCTATGCTAAATTTATCAGTTTATCAATTTATTGCAGCTAACAGCCCCACACAGGGTTCCGGCACTCCCTGTGTTTGTAGAGCGTTAACTACTGTATTATGGCTAAGGGCCGGGCCGCACCGTGCGACTTGCGAGTGACTTGGTTGAGGGCGACCATACCAATGCATGCAGGTAGATGGGACATGCTACATCCGTCAACTTGTTTGTCGCACACATTTCCATACATTTTTTCGTGTCGCGCAACTTTTCGGCCAACAAAGTTGCACGGTGCAGCCCGGCCCTAACTGTGTCGAAGGCTTTCTCGTAGTCGACGAAACAGTGGTCGTTGATATTCGTTGGCGCGCTCGGTTGTTCATTAGTTCGCTTACTACTTGGAGGTGGTCCATTGTGCTGAAATTTTAATGGTCCATTGTGCTAAACCCTGTTCTATAGGTTGGTTCTCATTGAGGGTATTCTTCAACCTTTCTGTAATAATCTTTATGAAGAGCTTATAAACCGCTGAAAGTAGACTAATTCGGTACTTCTTAATTTGTCGGCAGTCGGTAATTAAAACTAAAGTCGGTAGTTCTTAATTTCGCTTTTATCTCCTTTTTTACATACCTCCTTTATTGTGGATTACAATTACCGTTGCGTTGTTCCATTCTTCTGGTATCTTGAAAAAATATTTATTTTGTAAGAAATATATGAAGATTTTTTTCTAAAATTTTCCAGATTCTTGAATGCTCAAAAACCATTTAAATTCATAATAGTGAATCCATTTATTAATTTGAAATAACATGAAAATTCTGTATTGTACATATGTACATCAGTGGCGGACGGTGGGTGTTAATACCGGGTGTGCTGTGTATGCCGTAGGGCGTAGGGTATAAAATTAGCAATTAAAAAAAAATACTCGTTTTGCATTACAAAAATGTTTAATTTATTAGTTATTTATACATAAGTTCAATGCGACGTTTCTGAGACATAAACTTTTCAATCACGTCTGCATAGAATGTGTCTTTCTGTTTTAATTCCACCAATAACTTTTTTTCTATTGAAATTAAGCTAAGCCCACATAATCTATCTTGACCTTGCGTACCTCTATAGCAAGTTTTTATTCTTTTCAGCGCCGAAAAAGACCGTTCTGCTGAAGCTGTACTGCTTGATATCGTTAATGTTAATTCTCCCAGCTTAAACACCTCTTTAAAACCAGATTCGAGGCTATTTTTTGTCATGAATTGTATTAATTCATGAACAGGTTTCTCTGAAAATTCAGAGCTGGAATATAGCACAATGAGTTCGTTTTTCAATCGAATATAATCAAACAGTGATCCATAAAAATCTTTTAATTTATTAATTAAAACATTTGGAAAATTTTCTTTATATTCGTCATATTTATCATTACAAAGAAGGTGGAAATATTCTAATTTGGAAAGTGAAGAATATCTACATTCGACTTGTGCGATTATGCTATCAACTATTTTGAAATATAATTGACGAAATGAAGTTTTATCTTCTACTTCTGAATAATTTTTTAATCTTTGTGGCCACGATCATGATCATCATTTTTTTCATTTAAATAATTATTCCATAACATTTCAAAATTATTATACCTTTCGTATTTCAGTTGCTGCAAAACATCATTAATTTTTTTACAACAATATAAAACGTCCGAAGATTTAGATTGAAGAATGTTATACAAAACATCAGTTATTCCAAACAGTTTTGAAAAAAATTGAAGAAGTTTAATTGTTTGAAAATCCTCTAAAAAGCCTAAAAACCCTCGTGCTTTTATAACAGTATCTGTGTCCCATAATTCACAATTTTCTATAACATGTCGAAAAAAAATATGTAAATTGACTTCTGTATTGTTGTACTGTGCTACTTAAACGAGATGTAAAATTCCACCTTGTGGGTGCTACAGAGGGAAGTCTTTTTGTCACAAATTCCTGTAAAGCGAATACTCTTTTGGAAGATTTTGAAAAGTATGTAGACAATCCATTTAAAGTTTGAAAAAATGATTTACTTTCTTTAATATCAGAAAGACCTTGCTGCAATACTAAATTCAATACATGAGCATAACAGTGTGTAAAAAGAGCAAAAGGATAAGCATTGAGGACTTTGGATTGCAAACCATTTACGTGTCCACTCATTACACTTGCTCCATCATAAGTCTGTCCAACCAATTTGTCTTGAATTTTAAATTCTTCAACTATGTTCACCATTAGAATAGACCATTAGATGTTTTATCAGCACTAACGTCTGTAAAACTAATAAACCGTTCATGTACATTGCCTTTACATACAAAACGTAAAACTGTTGAGAGCTGTGATTTTGTCATTATATCTGAAGTTTCATCGAGAATAATAGCAACAAAACTTGCTGACTCTACTTCATTTTTTATATGAACTTTAATAACATGAGAGATTGCTTCGATTATGTCATTTTGTATACTTGGAGAAGTACCACGAAAGGTAGTAGCAGTATTTAAATGAGTATCTAAAACAGAATCATATTCTCGAAGAGCATTTAGATATTCAATGTAATTGCCTTTGTTTACGGAATTACATGACTCGTCGTGACCTCGCAGGGACAGTTCTTGTTTTCCTAGATAGATTATTGCGTTAATAATTCGTTTTAAAACATCTCTATTTTTATTTACTTGTTCATTATGTCGACTTATTTCGGCTTTACGTTGACTGTCAATTAATACGTCGATTCGTTGTTTGCCAAACATTTGTATGGAAAGAAATGATTGAACGTGTGCCTGCGATCCTTCGTGTTTCTTCAGTGCTGCTGTCAAATGGTTGAGATCAGCAAATCCTTCTTTGTTCCACACATTAATATCTTTGGAGAACAATAAACATGGCCAGCAGAAAAGTTTGGATCGAATTTCACAGCCTGTAATCCATTCGAATTTTTTATAATTTGAAACGCAAAAATGTCTAGTGTAAACTTTTGTTTTTTCTTTATGCAAACTGGATAAATTTGGAAGAGACGGACACGGTTTCCCATATTTAATTATTTTTAATTTTATCTCAAAACTTCTATTTGAAAACGGAATAGTTAAAATGTCTTGAACACTGTTAGCTATTATTAGTTATTAGAGGTAATAATATGACCATAAAAATACGAATGTGCGAAAAAGTACGAGACCACGTGCCGCATCGCATTCGGTCAATTGCCGAGTGGTGCGGTGCGGTGCGGTGCGATGCGGTGCGCGGTGCTCTGAAGTCGTAGCACACCGTACGTCTTAATATCGCGAACAAACCTATACAAGCGAATATCCGCCTGCACACTCCAACCAAACCCACCAATTTGCTGCACGGCATAGGTATTCTCTCGTCGCGGCGCACAAACTACATCTAACATCACACAACACGCTGCAGACTGCACACCACACCATACACCATACATTTAGCGCACGCGGTAAATACACCATACACATCAATGCCTGCTTATACAACAACACATTATTTTGTATTAAAATACTACTTTATGTGGTCTTTGGTTTTCACGGGTGTGCGCCGCACACCTAGCACACACCCAATATACGCCACTGATGTACATACATTTATATGTATATAAAAAGTTTGAATCTTCATTATTGATATCCCTGATGTAGAATTACAAACTTCATTCAACTTTTTAATTTACAAACCAGTATGACTTGCCTTTCTAATTGTATAACCACTTTTATATGTATTGTGCCTTAGAAAAAGTTTGCTTGCCTAAATTTCCTATATTTTTTATATAGGAAATATAGGCAATTTATTATAAAATCCAGTTGTATATGAATTACTTATGTCAACTTTTGGAACATTGCAATTGCGCCCCAAGAACTTGATGATAAATGCAATAAATCCAATAAAAGTTTTGTTTTGAAACAACATTCAATATCCGCAGCTTGCAACTATATAACCGTGACGCACTAACGAATTAAGTGCTAGATAAAAAGATGCACGAGTGGTCAATGGAGCATGTTGGACCCGCTCCAGTACACAAAAGCACCACTCCTCGCCAATTTACTTTTCATTTCTAACGCTCCGAACGTGATGATTGGGTCGTTTTGTCACAACGATATCTGTGCGGATCGAATCAGATCAAACAGCTAGTTTTTTTCCTACAGGCAATTGCAAATAGGGTAGACGTAAGTCCCCCTCCAACCCCACTTTGGTTTCTTATAATGTCGTTATGACGTAAGAAATCTAAATAAAAATTTTTTTAAAACTTTCAAGTTACAGTAATCTAATAGAATAAGGAAAATAGAATAAGGAAAAATGGAACTTCGGCATCAATGCGATGCTTCGTTAAACGATTTTTGTACCTAGCTATCGCTTTCCAATACATTTTTTCAATTCGTGACGTTGTTTTACATAGGTCTCAAAATTCAAAAACTGATAAATTTATAGTATTTATTTGACAATTTTTTTCCTGCGGCCCTTTTTTTTTGCTTGTTTCAGAAAAATAATAGATAAATTATAAAAAAAGGAAATACATGTCTATAGGATCTAATATAGATTTTTTTTCACAAAACTTCAAAAAATAAAAATGTTTTCGTTGTTGCGACATTGAATTTTTTTTTTAAATTGTAATTTATTTTTTATTTTTAGTTCTAGTGATTTTTATATTTTAATAAATTTATATATTTGTATTTAATACAATAAAAAAAATTCGGATGTGACCAACCCATGACTTTATCTATGTATTTGAGGAATATAAGAAGGTCACAAAACAAAATTCAATAATTAAACATAAATACCGGTTATAAGAGTGTTTTTGATACAAATTGAGAGCAAATTTAGAGAGACTTACACAAAACAAAAGTACTACTTCCGGTTGAGGTAAACATATTAGGGTATAAAATTTATAATTTCTATTACATGTAAAAAAAAGTCATTCTGATTCGGTTAACGGTTTGGGAGATGATTAGAATTTCAGTAACCGATACTAAATTTCAGTTAGATAGGACTAACGATAGGTGTTCGATAGGTGTTCAAAATATCCCCAAAATACACAGACACACACACATTTTTTCTAGATCACGAAAACGTGATCAGTGATCAATTCTGAATTCGAATCAGTCAAAATCTCGAGTTCGAATTTTCGCATGATCACAAAACTTCATCTATTGTTACTACGTACATAGATAAAGTAAAAATAAAAGTAAGCTGCCACTCTCGATTGACAGATCTTCATTAAATTTATTGTTACTAAGCCGAATCAGAGTTGATTCTGAGTTCATATCAGACTGAATTTTCTTATGATTACAAAACTTCAAACATTGAAATTACTTTATCCATTTGAATAAAGTGAAAATCAAACCATAAGGAAAATAAATATATATGAACAAAAATTTTATCTACCTTTATGATGAAAGTTCAGTTATCAAATTACTTTTCAAATATGGCACTCGAGATTTAAAAACTATAATAACGATCTTTTAATTACATTTTGAAGATTTATAAAGATAATTTATGTGAATAAACCGTGATTATTATCAATATATATATTCATCATTATCACTTTAGAAAAAGCCGTAATACGCTATGTGTACAAGCATATATGGACATATCTATGTATGTAAGTACGCATGATTAGTTTCTCAAGGTATGTCCTTAGTTGATGAATATAATTAAATGTATACTTCAATAATGGTTTTGTTTTTATTCGTCGTAAATCATCTTTGAATGATTAGTAACTTATTCTACATTTTTCATATACATATGTACATATACACATGTGCACACTAATGTTTAAGAATTAAATAACCTTGTACAATATACAGTAAACTCTCAATTATCCGGGCGCGGATTATCGGAAACTCACCGATTGATTGCTATGTTTTTGAAACAAATGATGTCACAAAGAAATGTTTTTCTTTCCCTTTTTAAATGTCTTTTACTATTGCGTTAATTATTTCAGTCGCTTTTGATTAGCGAAGAAGTAACAAGTGCGTGTATTCAGAGCAGATTTTTTCGTAACATACGTATGTTTAATTATTTTCAATTGCTGATGAATTCTGTATCGAATTTCGAGAATATTTGCAAAGAGAAAATTTGCAACCTGATCAAATCTACATACATATAATGAAACAGGCCTGTACTGGAAGTGCTTGCCGACAAAAACGCTGGTTTTAATGAGTGAAAAGTCGGCTCCCATATACCAAGGTGTTATATCATCAATGAAACGTCTTTATCGTCAAAGTATTCTGAAAACTCTTGTTAAAGAAAATGAGAACCTGATAAATTTCTGAAAAAAAATGACGATATTGGATGCTATACACGGAATAACACAATCTTGGTTGAAAGTAAAGCCAGTGGCACTTGTTCGATCATGGAGAAAGTTTTTTCCTGACATAGAAACCGATTTAGTGGATGGTGAAGAGAATGAAGCAAATGATACATCTGAAATATGTGGATTATTGGAAAATTTGAAATGTTTTGAAACGGGGATAAGGAAACCATCGAGGAGTGGCTCAATCATGATTTAAGTGATACAGGTTTTAAACGCATGGATGATGCAGATATCGTTTCATTTATTTCTCAAGAGAAATAAAATGAGAGTGACACTGTAAGTGAATAAGATACCAGTAGTTACATTAGTCATAAAACGGTACAACAGTAGTACTAACTACTAACGGCCACTTATCTGCTTAACTATGAACGTTTTTCTTAATAAATAAATGAGTATTAAAATTATGAAACAAAAATTTGTATTGTAAATGTGATATCATATTCGAAACCAAGTCAAAATTTGATGATTCAGATTATTCGTGTTTTTCAATTATCCGTGCCCTTCCTTCCCAACATTAGCTCGGATAATCGAGAGTGTACTGTAAATCAATTCATGATATGCATATAATATTTTTAGTTCTCACTATTCTAAGTGATATAATATAAACTAGTGTAAAATAGGAGATTTTATTGCGTATTGAGATTTTACATAAAATTGGTGCTTATGGTCCACTCGGTGGAGGGGTAACAAAATCTGGGTTTTTGCTTTTGCATTCTTCACTCCAGTTTACAGGTACAACATGTTTGGTGAGTTCAATAACCTGAAAACAAAAAGTTTATAAAACAATCTTAAGATATAATAATAATTTATTGTAAATTGGCATTGAATAGTATCAATTAAATATAATTTTTAATATACCTTACTCAAGGGACAATGCTCTTCACAACCTGTAATTTTAAGCAGTTTGGCATCTGATTCTGAAGGTTTTTTAAGATATACCTGGATAATAATCAAAACAATCAAAACTGATAAAAAAAAATCAAGAAAAAAATAAAAGTAAACAAATTTACCTCAACACCATACTCTTTCGTTCTGATATCTTCATACAATTCCAATAAGATCATAATACCATATTCGGGTATTTGTCTCTCCCAAGCACCAAGAGCTAATAAGAAATTAGAAATCGTGGAATCGTGTCCGGTGAATACAAATAATTTTCTAGTTTTGGGCGAGAGTTTATTTGCAGCTTTTTCACTCCAATCTGTGATAACTTTCTTCAACAATGGTCCTATTTGAAAGCAATTGAAATTTTAGACAGTGAATAACTAATATGTAGTATTTATACTAATTAACAATTTTAAACCTCCTTTCAAGCGTTTGAGCTCATCATTGTAAACATTTAATATAAAGCTAGTTTCAGTCAGTGGTATCATCTTGTCTGGATAGTAACTTTTAGTCCAGTCCGGAAGTGTAAGACCAAATTCCTCCTGTTGATTACATACATTTTAAAATATATAAACCTCTTAGTGTCAACTATGTGTATTATATTACATACTTTATTTTATTTATAAGTACTATGTACATATACATACATACATACATATATACATATTAATATGTACAAAATTAATCAACAGAAAACATTAAATATGTTTTTATAACCAAAAAAAAATTGAGTGACTCATAAAGTAAAATGAAAATTCAATTAACAAATATGTACCTCAGCTTTGAGTGTGCTGTATAAAGATTGGACATCGTCGGGTGTATTAATAGGCATTCCTGTGATTTCAGTAAGTTCTTTCATTAAATTTTCATTATCGCTAAATATTCTTTTGACATCTACGCTTTTGAATACATTTTCCAGTTCTTCAAAGTATCTTGGGCAGTTTTTTCTAGCAAGAAGAAGCTACATAAAATGTTTTAAATGCATTGTTAAAAGACTTACATTTAATTATTGGGTATATGTGTCGTTATGAAATGGTAAAAATATTACTGTATCTTCATTGATGGGTTCACTCTTTATTGGAATTGGTGACCAATTCAGATTAGGATTCCAATCGAGCTCTGTGCCTTTAGTGGGAAACAATCCAGCCAAAGCAAGTGCACAGCTCATGAATGCACGCTCTGACTCTGTACTGCGAGCATACACCAAATCGTTATAAAAGAGACTTCCCAAAAAATCATCATAGCGTTTTCTTAAATATTGGCCAGTTGAAAATTGAAGGTTTCTTCCTTTCTGAAAATAAACATTATACAAGTAAATATTTACATACATTTGTGACTATATCATAGCAAAAATCAAATTTATATTTCTATTGATTTTCATTTTGGCACATGTACGATAAATTACATAAACAAGTAACATATGGTGATAGTTTACTTTGCTTATTTTCACTATTCTTAGCTTTTTTATTTTAAAAAGTAAATATATACATAGATGTAGTAGTTACAAAACATAAAAAAGAAATAAAATATTATGTACACTGACATTTGTAATGTGTCCCCATCCATATGGGTGGAAGGTGTGATTAACATAGATATCATTGGGGTAAGTATCCGCTGGGGTTCTTATACCATGACGAAAAATCTGAAAATTAATAGTTATTTCTTAATATTTATTTATTTAAAAATATATTCCATATTGCAATGTAATAATATTATATGCCCACAGGAAGTTTTATTAATAATATAATATAATATATAATATTTAAATACATATACATATATGTACATACATGTATGAAATTGTATTATTAACATAAATTATCAAAAAATCGACTCCATTTAAAACATTTAAATATCATATAATTTCAATGGACCAAAGTCAAATTATTTCACTTCGACTAAAACCGGTTTTAATATTGAACCATCATGGAAACGCGTTTGTTTGGTTTACAACTTCTCAATTATACACAAATCTAAAGAAAAGTCTAAAGTAAATTCATAATAAACTCAACGTTTGATTAAAATAAATACTGCTCTTCATTCTTCCTATTATTCTTAAAAATAAATAAATAAAATTGAGAATATAAAGCAGACAGATGACTCCTGATGAATATAAAAATCTTTTAAAAACAAATTTGTTACTACACGAAAGACTACAGTGAATATCGAGTCAATTTAAATATTTGAAAATTTACAACAATATTTTTTTAAATTTTTTTCTGCCCGATTTTTACACGTAGTGAAAAAATCAACAACATCTACATCTACATAATATATAATTTCGAAAGAGACTTAGTATGTAAGGTTTGTTAGGAGCATAGAAAAAAAATCAAAGTTTCTATGACGACGATATCGATATATGGTGGAATACTATTTTTTTTCGATTCAAATAAATTTAATTAAAAAAAATATATGTATATACATATATAATTTCGAAAGAGACTTTATATGTAACTATTGTTGGTTCGTAGTTAATAAAACAATTGAATATTCAAATAAATTTTAATAAAATAAAACTATTCAAATCTATATATATATAAAAATTAATGTATTTGTGTGTGTGTCTCGAATAGGCTGCTAAACCACTGAACCGATTACGATGAAACTTTCAGGATTTGTTGTGTGCATATCCGGGAAGATTACTGTGAAAAAAAAAACGGGAAAAAACGGGAACGGAAACGGGAATGAGTGTAATTGCAACGCAATAATTTCAAATGTGTTCGCTACCTGCGTTTTTCCGACAAATGAGTACGGGAACGGGAATTGCATGCGTTATTATGGCATTGCAACGCATGCCGGGGTTCAGCTAGTAAATTTAATAAAACGACTACTATTAGATTGGCCATGTTTAAGCGGTTTATATTAAAAATACCGAGCGAAGCCCGGTAAAAACACAAGTAGACAATATTCATATATACGCATTTAAGAATTCGAAAGTGTCTAATGAATTCAGTTCGACATTACACAACGAATCAAACATAATACCCAAGTCCAATTTGAAAACAAAAGACATACCGCATGCACCAATTTGAGCTCCTTGTCGTTTCGTTTGGACTCCGATGGACGAGGGCGGTCTACCACAGCGGCCAAGGTTACGACGGTGAAAACCACCAACACCAGAATCACCAGCGATACGAAGAACCGCATCTTCCTTTGCCGGATAAACAGTGCCACATTTGCTGAGCCACACACCATTATTTATACTCCATTCTCACGGGGTTCCGGTTAATCTGGTCTTCTTCGGCGGCTTATCTCTCGCGGATAGATAACACGTCTCATGGCCAGGAGTGTGACCCTGGTTCCAACTGGTGTAGCGACACGTTGCGCTTTGTGCACACAACTGGGTTAACAACTGAACGTAGCGGTACTCTGCATACAGCTCAGCGATATGGTGCGATGAGCTCATCGCCTTCCACTTACAATTTCACTTTCTTAAGATGGTCGTCGTTTAGGATTTGTCGTCGATCTTCACTTTTTTGGTGGATTAATCACTGCTGTCTACGGGTGTAAAGGTGAAGCAAATATAGGGTGACCAGGTGTGCTGTTTTAATATAATACGTACATTAATCAGTTACTTCATAACACAGAACGGGTCTTTCAATAAATATATTTTTCAAGTTGACGATGCGTTTATGTGGTCATAGTAGTTATAGTTATCCTTATTATAATATAATTTCACTAGTTAAAATATATTTTCACCAATTCATGCAGTGAAAATTTATCAAACAATGAATTTACAACGTTTAACTCTATAAATTTAACCCTAACAACCCAATCTTAAATGAATAGGGCCAACCCTTACTTAACCTAACCTATCCTAACCCGTAAATAATACCAACCCTAAAAATCTAATCTTAAATGAATAAAACCAACCCTGAAAATGTAACTGGTTATGATTTCACTGAAACGTCAGTGAAAATATATTTTTACTCGAAATATAATTTCACTGTGACAGATATAAATACACATAAGATATACATATATAATTAAAATTTTGACATTGAGAGCTGCTGTCTTTGTTCTTATCTTAGGGTTCTGAAAAAGATCCACCGACCAACATCAAAGGCACTGAAATGATTGGAGCGTATACCGTTTAGGATTTAAGGCTATGTGGGGCTATACGCCACAACTTCGGTTAAACTTTTTTCAGGTACAGATAGATTTAGCACAGGAAAATAAGTAATGCAAGGAAATACCGGGTCTACCTCACGGACCGAATGTGAAACGCCCGAAAACGCAAATATCGGAAGGCAAAGATCGAAAATCGAAAGATCTTAAGTCGAAAGATAAAAAAAGAGTGCATGGTAAACGGTACATACTCACTTAATTTGCGCGAGCAGGATACAACAGAAACAAGAGGAACAGGCTTTTCCTACCGTATTCTGCGCGCGCACATTAATATGGGAGGAAAAGCCTGTTCCTCTTGTTCCTGTTGTATCCTGCTCGCGCAAATTAAGTGAGTATGTACCGTTAACCATGCACCCTTTTTTATCTTTCGATTTTTGATCTTTGCCTTCCGATATTTGCGTTTTCGGGCGTTTCACATTCGGGCCCGTGACGGAGACCGGGAAATACCATCTCGCCCAAGTTATTCAATGCGGTACATGAGGGAGTTTTCAGGAACTTGGAATGGAACACAGTAGGAGTAAAAAACGGTCGCTTCTTGAGTCATCTTCGGTTCGCAGACGATATAGTTTTAATATTTCGCGATCCAACTGATGTATATAACAGACTAACACAGCTGGACAGGAAAAGTAGGAAAGTAAGATTAAAAATTAATGTAGATAAGGCCATACTAATGTTCAATAGTTATTGCATGCCTGATAGCATTTCATCAGATGATAAAATAGTGGAAGTAGTAAATAATTACTTACTCGTCGACGTCAATATGTTCAGTTAGTGATCGAAAATCTGGCAATGGATACCTTTTACCTCAGATCCGGCATGGATTTTGGAGTGCATTTTGAAATTTACATTTTCAATTTGTAAAACTTGCCAACGATAGCTGATCGCACAATCTGATTTCGTTTTATTTCTTTTCAGTGATTAATTATGTATGAGAAAGAAAAAATATTCCTGAAATTCTCGTTTGAAACGACAAGCAAATTCTATAACTGACAAGTATTAAATATTATACATATTCATCGTTAGCAAATAAATATTTTTTAATGAAAAGTATTCATTATAGGACTCAATTTAAACATCCTATTTTTATGTTTCATTATCACAGGTTCTATAAAAAATTGTATGAAAGAAATAATAATAGCTGGAAACATTTACTCTACCGTCTTATTGAAATTGTGTCAAAGGTGAAAATTGATTGTGATCATTCTACAACGCAATATTTATAACATGTTTATGTTGTTTACTTTTGCGTAGTACATCTGATGAGTCTTGAATTTGTACAAATGTTTCTCATTTTCAAATAGATTCATTAAGTTTGTCATTTAACTTTAGTAATTTATTTTTTGACGATGCCAAATTTTCTAGTTTAAAATTGATTGTGCCTATTAGTATTCAAAATTAATTTAATTTCAAAAAGTCACATGTTTAACAATCAAATGTTTATTTTTATTTATCTTGTTAAATTAATAACCTGCTAAGCTTGTTTCAAGACTTGAAATTCTAGTTATTAAATCGTGTGAGCGCAATCAATCGGGATCCAATCTTTCAGAAAAAAAAATTTTTACGTCATTCTACTTGAATAGGCATACATATATGTATATGTATGTATGTACATATATTTGCATATTTTAATCAGATTCCATTCTAAAAATTTGATATTCTGAGAAAATGGGCAAAAACATCTCTTTTTTCAATTTTAATACTTTTTATTACATCAATATAATCATTAGATTTTTTTTAACAATCCTGATAAGCGAATTTATTGTAGTGTATTTACGTTCGTTACGAGAGAATACTAAAATTAAGCATTCTTTCGAGAGGCAACTACAAAAAGTCCACATTTAGAAAATTTTGAATTTATTTTATATCTCTATATGTATGATAAAACAATCAAACAAAGAAATAATTTAGAACAGTTGTGTACATAATGAACCACAGATGACAGTAAAAATTAAAAAGCTTATAATAAAAATAAAGAAATTTAAAAAAAAACTCAGTTTACTATATTTAACATATAAATAAAATTAAAATCGATATTAAAAAATTACACAAGTAAATGTATTTTTTTTTAATTATTTATTAATTTCCTGTCGAAATAAAATGTTATTAGCGACATCTATGTCAACAATGACTATATATTGACAGATGCGTAAGTGGTCATAAAATACCGATAGTTGGGCATATTCAATCAAAGTTTTTTTGTTAAACTATTTTACACATTCGTTGTCGAACATCACAATCGTTGCCACTTAAATAGTGATCACAAAATATCTAGCAATCGAGTTCTCGTTAGTCTGTCAGTTTGCGTGGGTGCAATTTTCGTTTTCCAAATGTACCGTGATCGAGATTTTAGTGACGTGTGCGAACCTTTATGTGGAATAATCACCGAACAATTTTCTTTTTATTACGGATTTTTCCCCTTGCTATTTATTTCATCACGTTTATAAGGGCTGGTTTTCTATCTCAATATTTTTTTTTTCTAAACCTACTAACTCGACCGGTAATTGCATTAGAAAGGAGCGGGCGGCATGCTATCATCTAACTGTAAAAAAATATAATTTGGTTTATAATGTGGTTTTTAAAAAAAAATATTCTGATTATAAAGAAAGTTTTAAAATGTACATATGGGAATATCCAACTGCAATCTGCAATGTATTCAAGTTAAATGTTTTTTGTTTTACAACTTGTCTCTGTAGATTGATATTTTACATTGCAAACTATTCAAATTTTAGTACAAACTTTTGAATGTGGATTTGACCCCAAATTTAGTGGAAATTGTTCAGATCTTAGTGTTAATTTTCTAATTTTCAAATTGTCCAAATCTCAGTGCAAAATGTTTATTGGAAATTTTTTAAAACTTAGTGCAAATTGTCCAAAAGTTAGTTCAAACTGTTCGAATATATTATAAGTTCCAAGTACTAAGTGTATACTATTTAAGCCTAAGTGTAATTATATATTCCCCATTTTGAAAACGTGGAAGTGCAAATTTCAAGCTATGCACTAAGGACCACACTGCTAACAAACATTTTATTTCATATAAATAAAATGGAAGTTTTCTGATAATTTTTTTACAAATGTATATATCTATATATGTATATAAAACCAGGCGCGGCTCGTGCATAGGAACTGTTGCGCTGCAGTACCCCCAAAAAAAATCACATTTGTATACATTTACAACTTGTGAATATAATTTAAATAAGAATGATTAAATATTTGACATAATCATTATTAATGAGTATGTCAAATATACATATCTAAATACAAGTTGTAAATGCGATTTTTTCTAATTTTTCTGGGGGTGCTGCAGCGCCGCAGTTCCTATGCACCAGCCGCGACTGTAAAAAACACTAATGTTTGGTGTATGTATGTGCCAGTACGTGGTTGGGTGGTCATTGGTTGGGTCCGTCGTAGGTTGGGTGTTAAAAACACGTTCAATTTATTTATTTATTTTTGCGCAGGGGGCGCAGCAGATGGGGCCCCACCAGGGGCACAGCCCCCATGGGGCCCCGCTGAAGGGGCGCAACCCCCATAGGGCCCCGCCGAAGGGGGCCTAGCTCCCATAGGTCCCCGCTGAAGGGGGCGCAGCCACCATGGGGCCCCTGTTGGGGGTGCCGCTCCGAATAAAATAAATAAATATATTTTTATATATATATTTTTTTTATTTTTAAAAAAAAATTTTTGATTTATTTTTAAATTTATTTTTTATTTTTTTTATACACCCCAAGCAAAGCCGGGTAATAAAGCTAGTCTTACATATAAAACACTATATATATGTTTGTGCCAGTGCGTGGTTGGGTGGTCGTTGGTTGGGTTCGTCGTTGGTTGAGTGGGAACAACACGTTCGATTTATTTTTTTTTCGATTCAAAGGATTCAAAGTCCCCGCAGGGGGTGCAGCCAGATGGGGTGCCGAGGCTCAGGGGGTGCCGAGGCTCAGGGGGTGCCGAGGGCGAAGCCCTAGACGGCAAAGGCTCAGGCGGGCGCTGAGGGCGATTCCCTAGAAGGCAAAGGCTCAGGTGGGCGCCGAGGGCGAAGCCCAAGAAGACAAAAAAATAAAAAATAATTTTTTAAATTTTTTTATATTTTTTTAATAAAATGTTTACTACTAGATTAGTCATGTTTAAACGGTTTATATTACAAATACCGAGCGAAGCCGGGTAATACAGCTAGTATTTATATATTTTTCAAACTTATGTATGTATGTACATGCGAGATGTCTCGACGAAAATGTGGAGCCCGCTTTACTGCGAAAGGTGGGGAACAGGGTCATATTTATTTTTATTATATTTTCGACAAATTTCCTTCAGTCTTTCAATGTAGTTTGTCCCTGATCTCGGACGTGACCACTCTTTGTATATAGACAATTGGTACACCAGCCCATTATTATTCAAAAATGTACACAATCAAAAGACGAATGCATGTGGGATTGTACGCAGAAATAGAAAATATATGCCCCAAAATATTCCGCCTGTGAAAAAAGGTGAACTGATTACCATGCACACAAACAAAATAGCCACGCAGATATGGAAAGACAAGAGAGATGTGACGATGCTTACAACGTTACATAAAAACACATTCATAGAAACAGCGAAAATAGATCGGATAACAAAAGAACCGATAAAAAACCAAGCAGCGTTGTTCATTATTCCAAAAATATGGGGTCTGTAGATAGAGCCGGTATGGTTCTTTCAAATGTAAATTCATTGCGAAAAACTTTAAATTGGTATAAAAAACATTTTTTTCACTTCATGGATTTATCTTTGCTGAACGCCCAAGCCTTATATATGAAAGAAAGTGTCAATAGCGGACTTCCAATTAGAAGTGATTCGGCAACTATTAGCGAAACATAAAATAGGGGCGAGAAAGCGAAGATTTGCAGCGTCGAATTCTCGTATATTGAAAGGCCAGCATGGTTATGACAAAGCTCCCAGCAACGAGAAAGTGTGTTGTTTGTGCACCAAGAAAATAACGGAAAGAAACTATCTATATATGTTCACAATGTCAAGTGCCATTATGTGTAGTTCCCTGTTTCACTATTTATCGCACACAAGAAACGTTTTAGGGCGCGAACACACCAGGGATGCGGTATCTTGTACGTGGGATATATTTTTTAGATAGTTTTAAACATACAAAAAAAACATGATAGACGGTGGTCGTATACGCGGTATCGTGCGGTATATACATGGGATCGTCTATTCATTGGAGCGGTCCATTGATGTATAATACACATAGATGGGCCCTGACGTGTGATTTTGGTCGGAGATCTTGTTTTCACTAACGGGGGGTTTAACTAGCGGGGAAGTTGGGTTTTTTTCCCTACGACGCAGCGTTACCTACCTACCTACTAAGAGAAACTGCATGCGCCAAAAGGGAGACCAGTATAACACGTGAGGGCGGATCTAGTGTATTATTCATCAATGGAGCGGTCTCGTTGAAATTCTATAGAATTGTTTATACTAACTTGACGGTGATATATACCAATTCGACCCTTCGGACGGAGCTTGACAGTTGTAAAATATTCAAAAACACAGACGTTTACGAGCATCATCATAAATAGTCACCGGAGTCTGAGGGGGCCGTGTATTGTTCAAAGGTTGTAAATGCATTGTTAAAGGTTTGCCGAACAATGGATAGCACTGTGACTATCCTACCTTTAATCATAAGACGTATGGTAAAGTCCAAAACGACCATTAATGAATCTCAAAAATATTTTTTTGTATTGTTTCAATCTGTTCATTGCATAGTTCGAGATGCAAATGCAAATAGAAACTTTCGAACACGTGAATTTTAAAACCTAGAGATTTAGATATCTGAGCCCCCGCCCTGTCGACACGGTTGATAAATGAAAAGAACAAAAATATCGATATTTACTCGAATATTGGTAGGGAAATTGAGCGCAAAAATGGAAACAATCGTATTTACGTAATGCGCGGTGGTGGCGCTAGTGCGTACATAAATATTATGAGGCGGAGCGCGTTCGCGTGTATGGGTAATGGGTGTGTAGATGTGTGTGCATGTGTGTGCGGGTGTGTTAGTGTGGTGTAGTGTAGCCGCGGTCTCGGCCGAGTCTCCCGCGGGTGTTGGGTGTTGGGTGTTGGGTGTACGAGTGTTCGAGTGTTCGAGTGCTCGAGTGCTCGAGTGTCCGGGTGTCGGGTGTTGTGAGCGCGGCTGCGAATCTCGGCCTGGAGCGCACCACGGGCGTCAGCGGAGTGAGTGAGAGTCGGGTCGCATTCGGAGTCACAGTCGGAGTCGTAGTCGCAGTCGCAGTCGCAGTCGGCAGTCGGGAGTCGGGAGTCGGGAGTCCGAGTCCGAGTCGGGCGACGGCGCGAAGCTGCGTGGGGTGAGGGGTGAGGGGTGAGGGGCGATGGGCGCCCCGCCGCCCGCGATGGCCGCCCCGTAGCCGCCATCGCCATCGCCATCGCCATCGCATCGCGGAGCCGACGGCAGACAGTCGCCGAGGCGCGAGTCGCGAGTCACCGCCGACCGCCGACCGCCGACCGCTGACCGCTGACCGTTGACGAGTGGCCGGCCGCCCGACTGATGCGCCGCCCAAACATCGCCATGGCCGACCGCGACATCCCCATGGTGCCCATCACCACCCTGGCCGGCGTCGCCAGCCTCACCGACCGTACGTATTCCCCGCCACCCGCCACCCCCCACCCGCCGCTACCCTTTGACAGCCCCCCACACATGTAAACAACCGGACACCCCCGCCCGCGCCTCCCCTCCCCCCCTCCCCCCGCTCCCCCCTCACAACAACAACACCCCGCCTTCGCTGACCCACTTCCCCTCCCCCTCCCCCCACCCTCACCCACCCGCCGACTAACCGCTATTCGTGCGAAACGTCAATTTGACACCGTTGGCGTTTATTTTGCGTCGATTTCGATTCGAGTGTCGATTGCCGATTGCCAGTTATCATTTGTCAATTGTCAACTGTGAATTGTGAATTTTCAAACGTTTCCACTTTCGTCCACCGCATATTCCGAGGCGCGTACGTCGCCTCCAATGATGCCAGTTTCGAAAATCATTTTTGAACTGCACACTGAAATAAATGAATTTCACTTTTGTGCAATTATTTACGTCGATCGCGCATTTGTTTTTTTTTTGTTTTCTTTTGTTTTTTCAATTAAATAAAATTCAAATTTTGGTACTTTTGTATTTATTTTTTTATTAAAACAAAACCTAACCTATCGTTTTAATAATTCAATAATATAATGCGAGTAATTTTAAATTAAATTATAATCCAAACTCCATGTCGTTTCTGGATGTCTTCCGAATGAACTCGGCTGTAAATGACGCAGATTGTTCCTCAATGTCGTTTATTACACCACCATATTTGCGCTCAACGCTCTGAAATTGGACACCAAAGTGTAGTTCGTCTGATTGACTTTACAATGTTCAAATCCAATTCTCCAACTGCAGTTGGCCACCTCAACTAAACGTCATTCGTGAATCTCTCGACAGAGCTCCAAATATCCATCGTTGAGGAAGTACTCTGCCGACATTATTATTTCTCTTTGTAAACAAACTTTGCTTCCTCCTGTTTGGGTGGTTTCTTAAGATTCTTGGCGCAAATTACTCTCATGTCGTTGGTTGTGCCTAATTCCTCCTTGCACAATTTGATCAATGTTAATACTCCAGCCCAACGATATAAAAAACGAACAACTGTTCCCGAATCAGTTTCCGTGTCGGATGTTGACTTTCTTTCGACAGGACGATTACGGCGCAGACACAGAATCGTACGCAGCATGTTTTTTTTTTTTTTTTAGATAGTTTTTCAAATGTAAAAAACGCTAGCACACCTAATCTATTCATATCTATGCCAGGTCAAAATCACCTGGAATATTTTTGACGATATATTTTCCTTGTAGGTTTAATAGTGATCGAAAATGATGATTCCCAATTTTAAAGAAATGTAGGAGAAACTTGTCTAAATAATAAAATCTTACCTGAAGAAACGCTCTTCCCAGCTGCAATCCACGAGAACATGCATGACATACAAGTCAGTGTGTTATCACCTTCATTTAATGTTTTCTGGAACGCAGCATACTTGCTGTCTCTCTTTTGTAAGAATGTCACGTCATCTGAATTTCGTGAATGGTAGCTATTTTTTAAATACAAAAAAATACATATTTTATTTAAAGAAATGCCTCGAAATGTATATATGCGCCTTTACTCGCCAAAAATGTTACCATAAAAACGGATCTAAAATCGCAAAACAAAAATATCGGATCCAATAGTCGTCGGTTGAACATGATCAATGTAAGTTGTCTGGGATATGATTCCAAAATACTAAAAAAAAGTGTTTGGCTCCTATACTCCTCACACTTAATCCTCCGAGCCCCTCAAATCCCTCCACCGTATGGCTCGTTTTAGGGCGATAAATTTCTATGGAAGGGCCAATCTATACATTCTATATCGATGCCTCCAGATAATGGGAAAGTACCCAAAATTTTGTATATAAAGACGAATAATTTTTATATTTAGACTTTTTCTTTTGTTTTTGAATTAAAACGAATCGCAATTAAATACATAAAATACGATAATTATATTAATCAGTTTAGTAAAATAGATGAATAATTCGAATGAAATCAATCATAATTTTGAAAAATTGTCCATATTCCTAATCGATTAATAAACTTAAGATTATATAAGAATCGTTTCATTTGCTTGAATATAATGTAATCGAGGTGCACTCTTACCAAAATATAGTAATATATATATGTATACATATGTTTACAAAATGGTTTAAAATAGACGTAACTTAGATAATGAAAGGGGATATCAAAAAAAAAAAAATAATGCTTAGCATATTCACCAAACAAAAACATTTAAACTTTCATTTATATAAAAAAAATATTACTGTCTAAAATCGTTTAAACTTAATCGTGAAATAAACTCAAAATTAATATTATTTCTTTGTTATGTAGTATTCCAATTCCTTTTCCAAATTGCACCTATCAATCATTCAAAAATAATATCACCACTTGTCACATTATTATGCCCCCCCCCCCCCCCCCATATTAATGAATTATGTACTTTTATATATTGTTTTAAAATTATTTGAAACAGTTTTTATATTGTATTGTAATTCTTTAAAATGCTTTTTGTTTTAACTATCTACAATTTTTTAAAAATGCAACTAAGTAGTATATTCAAATTATCCACTTTTAGCGGTAATT
Organism: Arctopsyche grandis; assembly: GCF_051622035.1. Taxonomy (NCBI): domain Eukaryota; kingdom Metazoa; phylum Arthropoda; class Insecta; order Trichoptera; family Hydropsychidae; genus Arctopsyche; species Arctopsyche grandis. The sequence continues at coordinate 20,881,936 of NC_135355.1, read as the reverse complement.
ATCCTATTTCTTCTCATTGTTTCTATAGGCGAATCGCTTCACATAAACCTAAAAGGTAGAGGTAGATCGACAAAAGCTGACTCTGCAAAAACAACAGCTTTGCTGTCCTTTTACATAGCAGTCAAATGCTAATTGTACAGTGTTTACATATTCTGCAACATCAGGTCAGCTTTTCTAAATTTAACTCTATCGGTTTAAATTTAATATTTGTTGCTGTGAATTTAAATGCTTTAACATTAAATCTCTATATGCACATTAGAAGGGAAAATGTTGATATTTTTTCGGAGAATGCATTTTGGAATTACAATATTTATAGATATAACAATTTTGGGTGTTTTATTTTATGCATAGTCAGATGTTTGTACAAAGAGTTTAGTTACTTTGATTTCGTTTTGTAAGACATATTTTTTGCTGTCTTCAAATTATTGTTAAGTACTTATAATATAATATCTTAAAATATGAAAATGTTTTCTGTTATTTCGAATTTAGTATTACCGGTGTTGCCTTTGCCTACACCGTTACCGCAAACATTGAGCAATAAATCTCAATTGTTTCACCCGAGGGTTGCTGAAGAAGCAGCAATCTTATTGGCGAATCCTGACGAGGCGCTAGCAAACATTTTGAGTCAGTCTCTTATACATACGTCTGTCGATCATATGTCAGTATATATACATACATATATATTTAATTTAGTTACGTCAAAAAGCAGCTGTTAATTTTTAAAATTTAATTTTCAGAGAATTAAAAGATAACTATGCGGGCACAGAACCTAGTATGCTTCAAAGGCAAAACATGCCTGAACTGTTAAAGGCAATATTGGATATAAATCCCAACGTGTTCACCGATCAACCCGCTAAAAAATGGAATAATCACAATTACACTTCAAAGTTAAATGGAATACCATCGCCTGGCAGTTACATTCCCTACTCATACTCACCCCAAAATTCCATACAAAATAGTCTCCCAGCAGCAGGCTTCGTACCCTGCCAACCATCCTATAAATCGGTTAAACCGTCCAATGTCCTACCTCCGCAGCCTTCTCCCCACGTCACAATGGCTTCACCGCCATCTCAGAGTACGTTCCTACAGCCGGCGACTTCGACGCCCCAAAATCACATGCCCACATCCATGGATTGGAATTCGACCGAGACCATGCTCAATTCCCCCTCCATACCCCAACATTCCCAAATGGTAGGCCGAGCGTCTGTTATCACTGAACAAAAACCGATGCAGCATCCCCAAAACGGTGGATATTTTACCGGCATGCCGAGTAGTGAATCGTTTGACCAAATCTCTACTCAATCGATGAACTTGTCCGATATGGCAACGGAGAAAGATCCGCTCGCCATATCACCACCACACCAACCTGTACATGAGCCACAATCTTCTGTTAACCTCATGGAGGAAATCAGCTTTCAACAGAGAGGTATTGTCATTATCACGCTTGAATCAATTTCACGCCCAAATGCATTATAATTATACAAATTCTGCATTTGAAGAATAGGTAACGTTGTGATTTCAGGTCAATCTCCCGCACAGGCAAGTGTTGCGCCTTCTCCGCTACGACACGAGCCACAAGTGTCTATACCTTTGCAGCAGGATATATACTCCATGAATGCCGTGCAGTCAACGACTGACGTCAAACAGGATGCTCCTGAACCTGCCAAACACAATTTACTCGCAGAAGCTCGCCTTCCAATTGTAAAATTGAATAGACTGAATTTGGATGTACGTTTGCGTTTACAATATTTACTTTCTTTAGTTATGATACGTATAATCTTACATTCCTTGTTTTCTTTTTCGCAGGATGCCTTATTAAAGAAAAGTACACCGTCTGAAAATAGACGGTCGACACCTCAAACCGATCCAGACTCTGACGATGCTCCCTTGAAGCCAAAATCTAGCGATAAAGTTAAATCTGAAATAGACGAAGCGAGAGAAAGAAATTGGTTGGCTGTTAAACGAAAACACGAAGAAGCTAATAAATTAGAAGAACAGTCAGCAGCTATAGGTACATTTTCTATTCGAATACAATTTCAATAAATTTCCAATCTTTTCAAAAAAATTTTGTGTTCCATTACATTTTGTTTTTGATCATAGTGAAACCAAAATTGAGAAAAGTTGAAAGGCGACTTGTACCAGTTGTGGAAATGTTATCTGTCGACGAACTCATGGAAACAAATACTTATCAACGATTCAATAGATTGATAGATGCAGTGTTTGATGTTGTGGATGATGAAAATTTCGTAAACGATGCCGGTTTGTGTATTTTGATACATCATTCGTTATAATAAATTTTTCTGTTTATGCAAAATATTTATAATTTTAAAACATTTACTCAGATATATGTGATGTACCAGAGGAATGGTTATTACCGAGGTTTCAGTTGCAAGAACTGTGTGCTGAGGCTGCCAAGCTAAAAACTCTTGGTGCCATGGAAGCGATACCGGCAGACCGTCTTGTCAGACTTTTAAATATTCTAGAAAAGAATATACGAGCTGGTGAAAGAATTTCGCCACTTGGCGATCCGGTAAGTATTGTTTTTTGATCCAGTAAGATGATTTTATACTTTGCTTTACTAACATTGTGCTATGTGGTGTTTTAGGATGATAGTGAAGATGTGCGATTAATGTGGATGGAAACCACCCTAGAGAGAGTAATGTCGGCAGCGGATGCTTGTCTTACGGCTTTGTATATCATGACAGCCCCCAATATGCCAAAAAGAGTGGTTTTGGAGGATGTTATAGATCGTATAATATTATTTACAAAATACCAACTACACAACACTATTTATTGTTCATACGATCCCGTTTATAGAATCCAGTCGACCTCAAAAAAGAAAGGTGAGAGCATCCATCATTATATATAAATGAATATTTAATGTGGAGTATGAAGACTAGAAGTGCAGTAAGATTAAAATGTACATATTTATTTTTGTTCTTTCAGGTGATCAACGTAAAAAACGATCGCACGGAAGTAGCGGAGGCTATGGACGTGAAAAAGGTATCCATGAATTGTATAGCAGGCAACACGAGACCGTATCGTTACTTGCCGAGTTGTTGGCTGGTGCATCTCTGACTGATACAACTGTTTTGCATGCCAGTTCTGCGGGGGTATCTCCTTTCTTTGTAGAAAATGTGAGCGAATTGCAACTTTCAGCCTTAAAATTGGTCACCACTGTAAGTTCACCGCATTTACATTATGTACATACATATTATTATTTTTATTCGTATTTCTATATATTCTAAACAAAATTTGGCAGATATTCACAAAGTATGAACAACACAGGCGATTATTACTTGACGATATTTTGGCTTCAATAGCACGTATACCTAGCACAAAAAGAAATTTACGCTCTTATCGACTGAACTCAGAACAACATATACAGATGTTGACAGCATTGGTTCTTCAATTAATTCAGTGTGTCGTTGTTCTTCCAGACACCTTAGATAAAAGTGATAAAGATAAACCAGAAAAGGGTGACGAACAGTCTACTTCAAAGATGAGTCAGGTATATCTAATTTCTTTATTTTTTTGTGTCATGTTTACAAATAGAATATTACAAATATTTTTTGTTATTTACAGGTCGATAAAGATATATTTATTTATTCTAAATATGATGCTGCTGTTAGCATTGGTGGTACTTTTTTGACCTCATTTTTGAACAAGTGTCGAAGTCGTTCTGAAGAAATTGATTTCAGACCGTTGTTTGAGAACTTTGTGCATGACCTGTTATCAACAGTCAACAAACCAGAATGGCCTGCAACTGAACTCCTACTTAGTTTGCTCGGAACAATGCTTGTAACATAACTTAATTATTAATTTTATGAATAGATGCTATTCACATTATTTATTATGGTATTTAACCACCCAATATTTTTTTAAGGTTAAATATACATCAGATAAGTCTATGGAGATGTCTGTCAGGGTCGCCTCATTGGAATATCTCGGATTGGTGGCTGCTCGATTAAGAAAGGACACGGTACAATCTCGAGGAAAACTCAGCACGATGGATCATATCATCAGAGATATCAAAGCTGAAGAGGAAAAAGATGGCGTTTATATGGATGTAAGATTTTACTTTTATCGTAATAGTTTTCTAGTTTTGATTTTATACTGTAGGATTCTAACTATATCTATCTTATATTTATAGGGTATGTTAGACGGGTTAGATGTTGATGAGGAGCGTATTCAGTTTCTGCAACGAGTTCTCCTTGATTACTTGGCTGTAAATGGGCAACGAGACCAAGCTTGGGGTTATGCGAGACATTTCTATCTTACGCAATGGTATCGTGACACTGCTCATCAAAAGAAAAGCTTAACACAGCCAAAGAAACAAACCCCGCACAAACGCAAGAAGAAGCACAAAGACGCCTCTAGCGACGAAGACTCTGATCAAGAAGAAGAAATCGAGAGAATGTTCAAAAATTCTGATGGACACTCGAATTCTAAAAATACTGAAAGCGCTGTAGAAAATGCAGCAGCTTACAGGATGATTGAAAGACGAAAAGAATTTTACGTTTCGAAAATACGACCTTTTCGTTATCAGGGTGGAAGTCAGGTACAAGTTATGCAGTCCTATATAGATTATAGCGGTGCTGAGCTTATATCTCAATATTTGGCCTCCAAGAGGTCTTTTTCCCAAAGTTTCGATAGATATTTACAAAAGGTAAATTTCATTTCAAATCATTTGTATTTTTTTTTGTTATGATTCGTTTCTTCTTATTTTGAAAGTTTTTATTAATTCACAGATTTTACTTATTTTATGCGAGAATTCAATCGCTATCAGAACCAAAGCAATGAAATGCTTAGCGATGATAGTCGAAGTAGATCCTGGTGTGCTGGCTCGTAATGATATGCAAGCTGGTGTTCATCGGTCTTTTCTCGATCAGTCTACGTCCGTGAGAGAAGCGGCTGTCGATCTTGTAGGCAAATTTGTTTTAAGTCGTCCAGAATTAATCGATAAATACTATTGTATGCTCTCTTGTAGAATTTTGGTGAGTATTTTGATAATTTTTATATTAAAAAGTATTATATTTTACTCATATAAAAAATCATATTTTGCATTGCTCCCTCATTTTTAGGATACTGGTGTGTCAGTTCGAAAGAGAGTAATTAAAATACTCAAAGATATTTGTATAGAGTGTCCTGAATTTCCAAAGATACCGGAAATATGTGTCAAAATGATACGACGGGTAAATGATGAGGAAGGTATTAGGAAATTAGTCATGGAAGTTTTTCAAAACATGTGGTTTAGTCCTTGTCCGGTTACATCACATCAGAGAAATATTGATCCAACGTCAGATCCACTTACCAGAAAAGTTTTGAATATAACCGATGTCGTTTTGTCTTCTAGAGATATCGGCTTAGAATGGTTTCAACAATTATTACAAAGTGTAAGTTTTTTTTTTTTGTTCTTTAATTTTGCTCAATACTCTTATTTGATGGTCTATTCTTGTCTTTAGTTATTTAAACCGAAGGAAGACAAAGATGATTCAACAAAAATTGTATTTACTCCACCAAAATCGTTACTGTTAGCCTGCCAACAAATTGTCGATTGTTTAATTGAGAATCTTCTACGACTTGAAGAAACCTCCCTTCCTGATGGTCAGTTAGCATTTATTCGATTTATTTTTTTGTTAAAATATTTTATATCTAATTTTTAACTTTGCAATCATTTCAATATTGACTAGCAGGTGGTCAAGGAAATTCAGAACGATTAGTAGCGTGCATAAGTACATTGCATTTATTTGCTAAAATAAGACCTCAGTTGTTAGTTAATCATGCTTTGACCTTGCAACCATATCTCAGTTTAAAGTGCCAGGTATGATTGTTTAATTACATTTAAATTTGTACTAATATGGAGACGCAATAATTTTAACTGTGCAATATTGATGTGTGAATTTTACAGACTTCAAATGACCAAAAAGTAATTAGCTTTGTAGCTTCGACGCTAGAATTAGTTGTGCCGTTGATGGAACATCCGAGTGAAACGTTCCTGGCCCAGTTGGAAGAAGATTCTGTAAAACTAATATTACAGCATGGTCAAATCGTGATTGCCAGCTGTCTTTCGTGTCTCGGATCGATTGTAAATAACGTCACTAAAAACTATAAGTTGATTCGAGATGTCTTTCACAAATATCATGGTAAAATTTAATAATCTTATTAAATAACAAATAATTTTTGTTAGGCGACTTCTTTATACCTTGTATATATTTTAGGCGTTCTTGTTAATTGGAAACACGGGTGGCAAACTAATCCAGAAATGATGCGAACAACACATAGAAGGCCACAGTTCCGGAGAGCTCTCTTCATCATTGGTTTATTATTGAGGCATTTTGATTTTACAGATACGAATGTGATTCAAGGTTTAGCGGTAAGTACATTTATTTTAACTCTTTATTTGTCCATTTGAGTGGATTCATTTTTAATATTGTTTTTATTTCAGCTGGACATAAAAGACCAAGTATTTAGAACGCTTATGTTTTTTCTACATCTTGATGATGAGGATTTCCAAGCACATACTCTGAAATCTGTGGGTTCTGTGTGTGTACGTCACTATGAATTCATGCTACAACCAGAATTAAAAGAATATTATCATTATTTATTAACGTCACATTTAACATTATTGGATATGAAAGCGGAAGTGTTGAAAAATATTGAAATGTATTTGTTAGAAGAAGAACAAAGAATGATACGTCAAGACAAAGAATGTAAGCAACATTTTCTTTTTATAATTTTTTTTACTGATTTAACTCTTTTTGTTATATATCTTATGTGAAATTCTAATAGGGTCTAAGAGGTCCAAACAGGAGAATTTGAAAGAAATGGGTGATGTCTCGTCCGGAATGGCTTCTACTGTAATTCAATTATACATAAAAGAGATTCTCGATTCATTCCTTCATCCTAGTACTATTGTAAGGACTAGCGCAATGAAAGTCACACAATTGGTACTCGCTCAAGGCCTTATTCATCCTGTGCAGGTGATTTATCATTACATTCATAACAAAAAGTATAAATGATTTTGTTTGAAAACAATAACGTTTTATTTTCTTTTAGATTGTACCGTATTTAATTTGCATGAGCACTGACATAGAAGTCACTGTTTCGCATACTGCTGATAAACAGTTACAAGAAATTGACAAAAAATATCCTGGATTCATACACATGAAATCACAGTCGGGAATCAAATTGTCATATAACTTACAGAAAATTTTACAAATCTGTCCTAAAAATTTTGGAATCATACGGGGTTTCAGGTAAATTTTTGATGATTGACTTAGAACGTTCAATAGAATTCTGCATTTGATTCATAACTAATATATATTGTATAATTCTTTCAGAATCAAAGAACCAGACGAGTACCCCACAGCCTTAAATGGATTTTTATATTCACTTTTACGTAGCACAAAACCGCAGAGACGAGCACTTGCTCTATCTATGTTGAAACATTTTGATGAACATGCGGTGTGTATCTTCAGAATTGTAATGCAATAAGTGTATATTGATTTAATTTTATTTTTGCGAATTTTCGATTTTCAGAAAACGCCTTTGGCACAAATGTTGTATCTTGCTGACAACTTAGCATACTTTCCATACCAAGTTCAAGATGAACCGTTGTTTATAATACATCACATAGATATTATAATATCAACATCTGGCTCTAGCCTGTTGCAGCTTTTTCGGGATGTTAGTATATTGTTTTTTATTATTTGATCAATTGCTTGATTGTTCGTATATATTAATTGATTTTTTTCAGGGCTTGATATCTCTTAAACCACCACCTGATCCAGCTGCAGCGTATATAAATAGCGTGACGGGTATGCCGATAACTGATGTACCGATTGATGATGAAGAAGAAGACGAAGAAGATGCTACAGCACTCATGGCAAGACTGCCATCCGAGACTACCAAACTACAAGAATGTTTAGGCACTGCCCAAGGTTGCTTTCTTTTGCTCGTGCTCAAACAGCATTTGAAAGCTACATTCGGAATGACAGATGCGTAAGTAAATTTAAAATTTGCATTTTTAACATGTTGCAGAAAATAATTTAATAAGTTAACTGTTCTATTTTGTCACAGAAAAATATCTCAATACTCACCTTCTGAAGGTGCCAAAGTATATGAGAAGGCAGTAAATAGAAGGAATAATGCCAAGTTTAATCCGAAAGCTACCGTTAGTAAACTTAAGGAAGGTGGTTGTATCAAAGAATTAGACGAGGATGGAAGGAAAGATTTAATTAATCAATACCTTGAGGTTAGTATTTAATTATACTTAAATTGCTTTAATCTGAGCTGAAAAAATGTAATTGAAACTATTTATAAACAATAAATTGTGCGACTTTCAGTTTAAACAATTGATGCTTAAATTCGACCCCGAAGAGGAGGATGAGGATGAAGTACCTGCAATAGTAGCGGCACCCGCTGCTGCCGCACAACAACCCACACCAGCCACCACTAGCGCGACGTAATGTCTGCCTCGCCCCCTGATTCGTTCGTCCAAACGTTCAATTCGCTGATCTTATCCGATTTTGATCAGCAAAAATAGCTATGTGGGGCATTTTGTAATAAAACAAGTGTAAAGTGAATAAATTGTAAATAAACATTTTTTTATCTTGGTGGTTTATTTAGAAGTTTACGTGCATGAGTCGAAAGAGTGAACAAACTCGCAGACAAACTGTTACTTTACAACAATCTGCATGTAATAAAACGAATAAAAAAAAAAGGAAAAACTTAAATTATAACTAGTTGTGTTATAATAATGATAAACACTTATGTGTTTTATATCAATATGACATTTAAAAATAGTAAAAAAATGGAGTAAAATATATATGTGCATAAAATATATATTTATCATAAAAATAAATATCAGTCATGAACTTTTATCATGTGTGTGAAATGAGAATCGTTCGAATTCACCTGTGGATATGAGATGTTATTTGTAAGTGTTGTCTGTAAATGATATTATGTGAAAGTGTTATAGAGTTTTGTAGTATATCCCGCTAATGAATATGATAAATAACACTCTTTAAAGCGATGAGTGTTTATATAAATGACCCGTTCACCATCTATATAAAAAGAATTTCATTTTTTATTATTTCTGTTTAATTGATTTTGGTCATCTCTGTAATTTTTAATTTTAATTGCATATTTCACGAAAAAACACTTATTATGTTTACAATATAATTCTGTTTCTTTTATGAAGCTATACGAGAATTCATTGTTAATATCACATTATTGCACATAAATAATTGTTATTGAAATGGCTATTGCTTATTATTTTTTAACGGGACAATTTAAAAAATATTTTTCAGTTGGTTTTAAAACTACAATTCATTTCAGTATTTTAAAGAGAGCTGGCATGCATTGAAAGTACTCTCTAAAAGTGAATAGTCAATACATACATACATATATATATATTTATATTTATGCATTTGAAATTAATAAATTCATGGGATCAAATAATCCAACTTAGTGTGTAACACGGTTAATTGACATTATGCAGTATAACAAGTTATCTTTTTTATTTTATTAATTTAAATTATTTTTCTCACTACGTTGACGCTTAATGTTTATATTGCTTACAATATAATATACTTCTGTGCAATAAGGTCTTAATCTGGAGCAACATCTTCTGCCGTCATACCTTTTCATTTTTATACATATGTAAAAAAAAACTTATAATTTCTCTTTTTATATTTTAACTCTGTACGTAGTAATAAATGCACGATTATCCCGAATGTGAAATATATCGGAATATATGTTTCATTTTAGGGCATGTTTGTTTCATATTTACGCAATTATGAAGTGATTGTGTTTATATAATTAATTTGACGATACTGTTTGTTGGATAATTATCTATCCCCAATGAACAATATAATAAATTTAGTACAAACAGTCTGTAAATATTATTGCATTTATGCCTTTTTTCTGTGAATGAATTACGAGGTGACAAGTTGGAGCTGTGTGCATATTTATCAATGATTATTAAGAAACGAAGAGATGAAATAAGAACAGATGTCTATTGTTCATTGTATTTTATTAGGTTTATAATTTTAATTATTTAATTTAATTCACTTTCAGGCCTATTGAATATTTTTTGTAATTATATGAAATATATGGTTACGTACATAACAAGTGTATATTTCTTGAGTTTGAAATTCATTTCTCAAATTTTTAATACTTTCACTGTCTTAAGAACACATTTTTTGTTTCTTTTTCAATTTTAATTTATAAAGTTTCTCAATAGAGATAATATATTTTTTATGTTCATGACGCCGCTAAATACACAATGGCATAACAAAATTATTTTCAAAGGGATAATATATTACTGTATTATTTTTACGTTGTTTCTATAAAACTTGTACGCAATTTGCAAGTGCACGTTGTTTTTTTTCTTTCTCTACGGAATGATTAAATAAAATTATTTATTTTTCAATGTGGATACAAGCGTAATAAAATTTAAACTTATAAATATTTATTTGAATATTAGGTTTTGTCATATTTTAAGTTAAAAAGTAGGTGGCATGGGATTTTCAATGTAAACTCTGGGAACTGGTACTATAGAGAAAAGACTGCAAATATTTTAGAATCAAATTAACAAAACTTATTGCAAGACGCCCTCCCAGTAAAACAAACATCTATTCAAAAAAATGTAATTTAAAAATTGAAATTTTAATATATTAATTAAACATCTTCATTTTGTATTTATTATTTTTACTTAATCGACACAACTGAACAGAACAATTATCACCGAAACTATATGAGGTTACTTCCGGAGCCATATGTTCGATCCCATTTAGTATAGTGCTCTAAATCGTTGGCTGAAACGCTTGGCCTCACTCTGGTTAGTGCTTTCTTAAAATCGTCCACATTAACTGGCCTCACCTGCAGAACATCAAAATAAAGCATTAAACGAAACTCGTATCTAATTCATTTTTACATTCTTAATTTACACGCTTGCCTGATCACTTTGAATATTTGTGATTTGCGAAAATGGAACAGATCGAATTGGTCCCAAAGCCGCTTCAGCGCACAGAGATCTCATATCAGCTCCGGAAAATCCATCTGCCATCTCGGCAATGTTGACCACATTTTCATCTGTCAGGGAATGCCTTTCAGTGCCCATTAGCCTGTTGATAATTTGCTGACGAGCCTGCATGAAATATAATTTAATTTAATCCAAATGAATTGATTTGAGTTCACCTAAATATACAATGCAGTTAGACTTACAGCTAAATCCGGAAGTGGAATATAAAGTCGTTTAACTAATCTTCGTCGAGCAGCTTCATCTAACTCTTGAGGCCTATTTGTTGCACCGACTAGCAGTAAACGGTCCTCATCGCCTTTAATATCATAACTTATTAAATAATATGAAATAAATTTAAAAAAACATTTAGTATATGTATATTTCATACCGGTTGCAGCTCCGTCTAGTTGGACTAAAAATTCTGTTTTTATCCGACGAGTAGCTTCATGTTCACTATCACTTCTTTGAGTAAGCAAAGAATCAATCTCATCTATGAAAACAACCTGTGAAAATTTTGTGCTGATTAAAATTTCTGAAACTTTTATTCATATTAAAAAAGTCACTTTTGTAATATTACAGCGGGTTGATGACACCTGGCAACGGCGAACAGAGCCCGAACCATCTTTTCTCCATCTCCTAACCATTTTGAAGTCAAAGAAGATGCACTTATACTGAAAAACGTTGCACTGCACTGTGACGCTATACATTTCCCTACAAATTTCAAAACCGTTGTACATATGTACATATATATATATATATATATATTTTTTTTTTTTCTTTGAATTCTGTATGTATGTTAATTTTAAAAGTTACCAATGAGTGTCTTTCCCGTTCCCGGTGGTCCAAATAATAAAATTCCTTTTGGAGGTCTTCTTAAGCCGGTGAATATGTCAGGACGAAGCAAAGGCCACACTACGGCTTCCTGAATTGCCGTTTTGGCAAAATCGAGTCCCGCAATATCGTCCCAATCTGAAATATGATTTTTTGTATATGTACATATATGCAGTGGTTCCCGAAAAGATGCACTAAATTGCACTGAATAGCAGTGGCGGCTCGTCCTAATGGGCTGCTGGGCTGCAGCCCCTCCTTTAAAATTCTAAAATATATGTTCAATAATACATTTAATATTTTATTTATTAATGATATTTTTTTTATTAGTTGGATGGACGAACTATTGGGGCCTTCGACAGAGTAAATATTACTTACAATATCACCCATATCCAAAAGGGTGATATTGTAAGTAATGTTAACCGTTTCGAAGACCCCACTAACTTGTATGGTGACAGATGAATTAAAATGTTGCTGTACTGGCTGTAAAGTTTTACAGCGCCGCCCTGAACGCCACGCAGCCCGGAGTCTCGGAACGAGAAAGAGAAAGAGCTATTTGCAACTGCAGATAGCTCTTTCTCTTTCACTCACTCTGCCGTTTTGGGCTGGATAGTCGGCAGCCTTCGCCTGTTAAACGACATTCATCTGTCAGTTTGTGTAAGATTTCGCGCGCTTGATCTTACATTTGATTAGTTGAATCGCACGATCACAGCTTTATTCGTTTTCGTTACTCTTAATTGGTTGTGTACGAGCCCTCATCAAATCTTCGGTGAGTCGTTTTCATTTCGATAACAGCAAACTTTTTTCAAATCTGTTTAATTTTTTCTCGTAATTTTTATTTAAATATATTAAGGTTTTTTTTTCTTTCAAAAATGGAAGAAAAAAAGAATTCAGTAAAATATTTACAAAATTTGCACTTTTCGCGACTAGAACTTACCGAAAAAGTCGCTATAAAAGCATTAGGCTGCCTCACGCCCAATTTAATTATTTCACAGCCTGCTACTAGTAGATCCTTTAGTTACTCGCGAAAATTTAATCCAGACATTTATAAAAAATACAACGGGATGAAAAAAAAACGTGTTATTTTGTTATCCGTGTCTTTTGTTTGGAGGCGAGGCGCCAGGCGAAGCATCTTGGACGAAAACAGGAGTTATTGACTTAAAACATTTAAACGATAAAATTAAAAAAACACGAGGGAAGTGTCGAACACTTAAAAAATGTGTGTAATCTCACGATTTTGGGATCGGCTAACATAAAAACCCATTTAAGCGAAGCTTATCGGCGGGAAATAGATAAGCATAACGAAAACTTTTGTCCTGTTATGACTAAAGAGCGGACCCAGAGCGCGCTGTCCATTGTTCACATGTTGTAAATGCATTGTTAAAGGTTTGCCGAACCTTTTTAACAAAGCATTTACAATAATGGAACAATAGACGGCGCGCTTCCGGTCCTACCTCTAGTTTATGACATGATAGAACAATTATGGTGACATGTTTTAGACATCTTTTCAGTGCAGCCCCGCCACTAAAAATTATCACGAGCCGCCACTGCTGAATAGTAAGTAGTGCAGTTTTGAGAACTCCTAATTTTCAAAGGCGCTCAAAAAGAACTTACACACAATAGAATTTCACAAAAAAAGGTTAGCACCCTCGGATAACATGTAACTACCCATTGACGCTTTTTTATGGAATTATATTGCATTAGTTCTCCTTGAGCATCTTTGAAAGTTTGGATGTCTCGAGTGTATTTTTCCGGTCACCATTTTTGGGGTGAATGTCCTCGAGCGGCTACACGCCTCATTACAATTTCTGTATATATACAGCTTTCTGTATTTATACAGCTACCGCGAAATCCGTCTGGTGCAGCTATATAGCATCAAATATGAGCCATAATTGGCTTTTGTTCAAATTCCTGAGAAATCATTCTATGTACCTAAAGGTAAAAAGGTTAACTGATTCAGTCAGACAGTGACACAATCCAGAAACAACGTGTGAACTTAGCATCTCTTTTGGCATCTTCTCTCGCGTAAGTCATAACAATTAACAAATATTAATAATTAATAAAAAATATTTTTTAGGTGACCACCCCTAAGCAACGCCACTGATATATCTAATATATAATTTCGAAAGCGATTTTGTAACTATGTAAGGTTTGTTGGGAACATCGAAAACAAATCAAGGTTTCTATGACGACGATATCGATATCGATGAATATTATTTTTTTTTTTCGATTCAAATAAATTTAATAAAAAAACAAATGAATGTTTACTATTACATTAACCATGTTTCAACAGTTTATATTACAAATACCGAGCTACGCCTGGTAAAACCACTATTGTATAGTAACTAAAGGTATTGTTATCATCGTAGTCCTTCATTCAGCTTTATTGCTTACCAACTGGAGCCCCTGAGTCGATAATTTCACTAGTAATCAACTCGACCATTTTTGGATCAATGTGTTTCAAGCGCTCGTCTTGAATTGTATCGCTTTCAGTCTCTGTAATATCTTCGCTGTAATTCAAAAAAATATATATAAAAATCACAATAAAATTCCGTCAAATGAAACAGATATAGTATTTTTAACCTATTCATAATTGGTGGAATGAATTTATTTTGTACTGATCTTGTCGTTCCAAGGCTGCGTTTTTGAACTGGTGGGTCTTGAATTTGATGACTATTGTGATTAGCATTGCCATATTTCTTTTTATTTTGTATCATGAGTTCTGCACGAGCAGTCTTAAAAGGGCAGTCTGGTTCAGCTCGCTCTATTTTTGTTGTTGCTATATTGTTATATTTTTGAGAACTTTCTTTTGAATTGCTGTTGTTCGTAAACGAAGAAGAATTTTCATTTCGATAATTGGATGAATGAAATTTTTTACAATTGTTAAAATTAGAAACGATTTTTTTCTTAGCCACAAAATTTTGCGACACCAATGGAGGTTTATTCATTTCACTGTTGGGATTACTAAAATTTATACTTTCAGTACTTTTGCTGGTGGATGTAAACATTTTATTATTGGGTTTTTCGATCTTCATAATATTTTCAGTACGTTTTTTAGCTTCAAAGTTCGAATTTTCAAATTTAGTAAATATCTTATTTTTAGACAAGGCTTTTCTTTCTAAAAGTGCTTTTATATTTTCATCAGTAATAAAATTCTGTGGACATGGTAAATTATTTTGTATGTTGCAATGTCCGCTGGCAATAAGATTTTTTTTCATTATCGCAACCGGATCTATACCAGAGTGCCTATAAAAATATAAATAAAGTAAAAATTCTAAATATTGTATGGAAGTTAAATAAGTTTGGCTTTTCAGTGTATAAACTACTAACCTTAAACTACTTTTCCAAGAAGAACAATGGGATGTCGATATCTTTCCACTGACAAGAGATTCAATTGGCTTTGAAAAATTGTTCACAGAGTCTGTAGTAGAATTGTCATCAACGATTTGAGAATAGCGTGCTAGATTTTCACTTAGTAATAAACAAGTTGACTCATTGCTAAGTCTAAAAACATTATTATGAAACAAAAATTATTGTATAAAACGGTGATAATTAGTATTACAAACCGGCTCGTACTTATTGATGGATTCAAAATGCAGGGCAACCATTGAATTTCGTGTTGCTGCGCACACCTCGAGCGGTGTTGACTTCTTGTCGTTCTGTTTGAGACAACATTTTATATAATAACTTCCAAAATTAGCCTCATTACCGATATCATCATCACCAGCCATCTGAATGTTGGCGTCCACTTCAATTTCAACTGACTGTTAGATGTTTCGAACTGTCAAAAGAACGCGGGCACTTCAAACCATAACGTATAAATGTGTAGCCATACACGAATGTACAATAATCGCTGATCACTTAAATTAAAATAATACACTAATGCTGAATAACTGAAAAATAATATATTGATATTAGTTAATAGTGAACAAGGACACTAATAAACTAAGAAAGGTTCATAAAAAAGATTCTCAGTAATGGCACAAAGTTTTTATTTTTTCAAGTTTAAAAAACCATGTGGCCAACAGTCAACCTATGTACAATTGTGGCTTTAACGATACCACATTTAAATTTATCTTTCCATTTTTTTCATGAAGATATTTATATTATTCTATCCATATTTATCTATTCTATGGTAAACGGGTTACATCCCAAATGTGAATCGCTACCAGAATAACCGGAAGTTTTGAGCAATATTTGGGCAGTTTTCTGTACGGCAATTTTCCTGTGCGACGAATTTTCGTACGACAGGAGACCGCGCGAATGATTTTCATAGCGACGGTTATCCTGGTAGCGATTCACATTGGGGATGTAATCACCGAACCCTATTATACATACATACATATATGCATAGTGCTCTTATTTCACGACTTGCACGTAAGCCGGGTATTTCCCCTCCCCCCTCAAAATGTCTCCACCAAAGTAAATACGTATCATAGGTGTCCAATTATTATTATATTTAGAACATTTTTTAAAGTTAATTTACGATTCATCAATAGATGTAGTTAAATTTAAAATAAATTAAATTTTTAATAAATAAAACCGTATATTATATTTTATTTAAATTTTTCAATATAAGTATTCATTAATCACACAGCACACAAATTGTGATTTCGATGATTTTATTCACATATGTATATAAAAAAGAAAAAAAAACGGTTTATTTTTTTATTAATTCAATCACAGTCGGGGTATAATTTAATTTAATTTTTCTATTAAGAATTTTCAATTGATTACCCTAAATTAATGAGAAAAACAACATCGTAGAGCATTTCGTAGATCCTTTCATATTATCATCGTGAGATTATTTTGAGAAGTTTTTTTTATTTTCAATTTTAATCAAAGTGGATATCGATACAAATATATTTCACTCGGTTATTGTACTCATGGTCTCAATAGAATTTGTCAAAAATTTAACAGAAGGTCGCCGTCACGCCGTGAAATCGAAAGCGCTCCCCTTTTCAACACCGACCTCATCTAGCATGCGAGGCGTGGAAAATCTCTTACGCTTTTCTATTTTCATAAAGTGACGACCTTGAAACGACACGTCAATGGACTGCATCATGTTGTTGCAGTGATGCAATAAGAGGGGACCATTTCGACGAACGATGTCGTAATTGGATTGCATCGCCCACCAATAAAAACACTTGTTGCTGTTGGTAAACTTAAAAAAAGGCAACTAAAATAAATGCAAAGATTGTATTATTTATTTATTTATTGATAAAAATGTAACTTAAAATTAAGTCACTGATCACAATTAATTTTCGTCTTTCTTATAAACCGAATCATGATTATAATGTCTGCCTATAGCCAATTTCTGACTTAATTTGGAGGGGGGAGGGAGTGAACAAGATCACATTACGAAACTATGAAATTTATAATAGTACATATGTTGAAATAATTATTATTTTATATATACACTAGTGGTTTTACCCGGCTTCACTCGGTATTTGTAATATAAACCGCTTAAACATGGCTTATCTAATAGTAAACATTTTATTAAATTTATTTGAATAGTTTTATTTTATTTAAATTTATTTGAATAGTTTTATTTTATTTAAATTTATTTGAATATTCGTTTGTTTTTTTTTATTAAATTTAACGTCACGGATTCTACGAACCAAAACATACATACAAAGTCTCTTTTGAAATTATACATTAGATATGTAGACTTAAGTTGTAAAAAAATAGTAGAAAAAAATGAACTTTTCGTGTTTATAGCTCCAATTTGAAATGGAGGAATGCTTAGTTGAAAACCCGTTGTTGCAGACTTTTTTTTTTGATTTTTAAATGCTTTTTATTACGAAATTATGTTCACAATACATCTTATATCTATTTTACAATTTAATTTAATTTGGTTAGTAATCATAGTATTATATAATTCTAATGTTAATCTACAGCATAATAGGAAAAAGAGCTCAAAAACCTATTTACAATCCTTATAAATGCTCATAATACATCTAATACATAATATTAATTAAAGACTCACTAAAGTCGATGACCTAAAGCAGATTGTGTTTAGGTAATCTGTGTTTATACCTGAAGGGTATAGACATTTTGTTGTAATCACCGAGACTCTTCACAAGTGTGTTAGTATGGTTATTAGTGATTCTGTTATAGAATCTACTGGTTAGTTTGTTAGTAATGTCTGTAACAAACGGAATATTATATATGGCATGCAGTTTTTTCAAGTTAGTATATATGGGTGTATTATAAATCATTTTTAGGGATTTATTTTCTATTACTTGTAGTTTGGAAAGGTTAGTATTCGAGGCGTTATTCCATACAGGTGAAGCATAGGTTAATAATGGTAATATGAGCGCGCGATATAATTTTATTCTGTTTTGAGTTGATAAAGAACTATGGCGATTAAATATTGGATATATTGAGGATATACCCCGCATCGCCTTGCATTTCGCTGCCTCAATGTGAGGTGCCATCTCATTCTTTTATCGAACGTTACTCCTAAATATTTTATTACTGACTGCCATTTCAGACTTTCTCCAGAGGGGATTTTCAGATCTGAACTTTTCTTATGCTTCTAACACTAAAGAATATGGCGTCTGTTTTGGTTTGATTAATTTGAATTTTCCACTTAGTGAAGTGTTCAGTCATTGTTTTAATTGCAAATTCAAGATTTTTAAGAATAGTGTCTGGTTTTTTGCTACTTGTGAAGCAAGCGGTATCGTCTGCATATAGAGATATGTGACAGTTTTTTGGAATAGGTATGTCATTTATATATATGGAGAACAAGAGTGGGCCAAGCAAACTCCCCTGCGGAACGCCAGCTGCGACTATTTTTGGAGACGATAATTCATTATTTACGCTGACCACTAGCTTTCTACGAGTTAGGTACGATTTGATGATGAGAATTAGGTAGTTTGGTATTTTGTTAATAAGGAGCTTATGAATGAGTCCATCGTCCTAAACTGTGTCGAAAGCCTTTTCTATGTCGAGACATACCATTCCGGTACTTCTCTTCATATTAAAGTTTTTCGTCACGTGTTGAGTTAGTCTTGTTAGTTGTTGGGTCGTGGAATGTCCAGTGCGAAATCCAAATTGTTCATTTATTAATTTCTTATTTACGACTTTAAGTAAACGAGTGTAGATTATTTTTTCTAGAATTTTTGAAAGCGTGCAAAGTAAGCTAATGGCTCGATAATTGGCCGGATTTTTTGGGCTTTTATCGGGTTTAGGTATGGGAATTATGTTGGCTGTTTTCCAGTATTCTGGGAATTGCAGAAATTAAACGAAATTGCTGCTACCGACTTCTTTCAAAAACATCTATGGTCTAAGACTTTGACCATAGATGACAATCTCATGTTACTTTAACTTAGATTCGAACTTAAAGTAACATGAGATTGTACATATGTCTGTTGTGGTTTGAAATTGAAATCTGTAGATTTGCTTATCGTACAATTAGATTTGCTCGGCGTTAGAGACCCTTTGACTACGAACTCCAAACCCTTTCAAAAACCATTTACGATCTATGTATAGCACTATTTAAGTAAATATAATAGGTACGTACTAAAATTACAAATCGCAAAATAAATGTATACGGAAAATTAGCAACACAGCCTTGCAATTCAACTAAATTTTCTATGAAAGGGAAATTAATAGGAACTACACTGATGATAATTAATAATTAACAGAAAAGACATTGAACCCATAAGCAGTCGTTTACAAGTGAATAATTCATCATTGAATATCACCAAAGATATGTCACCGTGACCTCAATGAACGCTTATTTTCGCCTAATCATCTATGAAAAGTAATATTGCCATCGCGTGAAACTAACAACAGAAATCAACGTGAGGTCACAAAACTTTACACAGCGCGACCCAGACCGCCATTATATCAATCAGTTGTTCTCTCGGTCGAAAACAACCTTCTGTTATTTGAACTAATTATGATTTTTCCCCAAATGAATACAAAAGGTTAATAGATTAATATTTGGAATTAAACACACATTCGACAATTTGAATTCGTATTGATTAATTTTAAAATTTTCCTGATGCATAAACTTTCAAACTATCGGTGTCTTAAGATTTATGTTACTTTTATGACTTGACCGCTCGTCGTTTGAGTTGAAGAAGACGCAGCGTGCATATTGATCTATTGCACTTGACGCAACACTTGTCATAGTTAGTACATCGCGAATCGTTGCGCGATTTCAGAGGACTTCTTCTACAAACCGGATTACATAAATGTTAATCTAGATGAGCCTGTTGGCCCTTGTTTAAAAATCTGCATTCGAATCGTATCTCGATCGATCGAGGTCGGAGGACCGGTCCAGTCCGCTTGTCAAGGGTTTCGCAACTGGTCATCTTCTTCTAATTCATTCCACTCGCCTGTTCTGTCGAAATGATGCTCCCCGGCGACCTCAGCATTTCTCGGTCGTTATGGTTGCGCTTCTTCTCCTTTTAGTTCTTATTAATTGCCGACGAATTGCATATATGTACATGTGTACATTGGAAGAAGGTCACCCTGTCATATTTCAGATCGAATTTATGAGAGAGTCATCGATTTCAGGGTTCTTACGTCAATAGTGGAGTAATCATCAATTTTAATTTCAATGAATACTGACTCTATTTCAAGCTAAGTATTCGAAAGTATCTGGACAAATAGGACGTCAAAATTGCCATTAATGACGAAAATTAAAAAAAACTATAACTCTGACGCGGTGGTACTCGAAATATGTTCAAAACGGTGCTACTATTTGACACTTGTATGATTGTTTGTTTAATGCTTTTTATTACTAATTTACTGAAAACGATTGCGTCAACAATACAAGAGTTTGCCACTTAGAACCACACTTCCATTTCTTTGATACTAAAGACAGATGTTAAAAAAATAGCATTTTTAATGTCACCGTGACAAAAATTTTCACTATCCTCACTAAGAGATACTTTTCTAGTAGTTATCTATCCTTGATACAGATGAAGGAAGGAAGGTACATATAAACATTTGGTAGTTGCATACTGACAACATGTCTTGTGAGTGAGGGAAGGGTATAAGGAATTTGTTTTTATCAAATATTCCACTTTTTATCTAAGGCAATATTTTTTATCTACGTATATGTACATACATATGTATGTATATAAATATACATATATTTATAAAACCAAATATTCCAGTAATGGCTCAAGCTTTCTAGCTATTTCTAGACAGTTAGATAGCACTTCTAGTAATAGTAGCCGATTTAAATAATAAATCTCTACTATTTGCAACTTTATCCACTTTGAAAGTTAAGCAATAGTGTTTTGACACCCTAAGTACGACAATAGAGAGTATGCGGTTGTTTGAGTTGAATTTGCATACATGGGTGTGTGCAATCGTCCTCGTTCCTTATAAAATCAAGATGCACTGACTTCGTCATTTCCCCATTCCAAATAGAAGACCCCAACGACCTCGAGGTTATACAGGCTATTTATTAATAATTATTTTGCTTGGAGTGTATATACATACATATGTTTGTATGTACAATGTACGAAGAGATCGATAGTTGCACCTTGCACCCTATGGACACACAACTGCAGTTTCTTAGCGGGCATTTTTGCTATAATTTCTCACGTTTAACTGGAAAAATCGAGATGACCCCACGCATAAATGAATACGTATATTATGCCGATTGTTGCTGGCAAAAAATGCAATACTTGAAGTTAAATTTGGTAATTTTTGAGTATCTTTGGGAACGTCCAGCGATATATGTAAGAATGGCTGTCCTCACCTGTCCGAAATATGGGAAAACGATGCACGCCAAAAGTGCCGTTAATTAACGTTTACAACATAAATGATTTGTGAGTGTTTGAAAAACGTAACAATTGCGGTGAAAGTCGTCAAAATTCAGGAAGAATAATAAGAGAACGTTGTTCTAATTGGAGTTAACCAACTTAGCCTACTACACATTTTATTTTATTTTATTTCAAAGAACATGAACACTCGCCTTTTACATATCGCCCCAAAGCAACGAGTGCACTTAAACATATACAATATAATCAATCAATAAAATCAATATACATAAGCATTTTATTCAATGCGAATTCATTCGAACATCCACAGTGACATCTATGGAAAAATGTTTGCAGTATTTTATAATCAAATTTGCGAACCTCAAGACGCTGAATAACTTGACATTGGCAAGAGAAATAGGAAAGAAAAGGAAAAATTTCAATGAAAATCAGAATAATTGCCAAACTCTGATAAGAAACGATCGACATGAAGTCACAATCCAAGGTCTGGCCAGTAGCGGGACTCTAGTGGGACTCGATCCCGTGACTATCTGCTCGAAAGCATAATATGTTAACCACTAGTCCACGCCGTTGGTTATATTATATTAACTTTGAGATTTGTAATCTACGAACCATAATTCAATTGAAATAATATATGTATATTTGATTACAATGAATTAATAGATAGATATTTAAATATTTTATTTGCTGAGTACGATTTAACATATTCATCCAAATTATCAATATTTTTTATTTTATTTTATTTAACATATTAGCCACAGTGGCATTACGGAGAGCTCCAACACGTCACTGTGGCCAGTCATTCAATAATAATAGCATGATAACAATAATAATAACAATATTAACACAACATCATTAAAATCATAAAATCATAAAAAATAACAATCATTCACATTTATAATTGGCAAAATGAACCACTGGCATTCCTCAACAACCACTCAACCAGATTAGCATAGTTTATATTGAAGAGGTCAATTTCACCAGCAATCTGGATGAGCAGATATATCGCCCTAGATATAGGAGCCGTTGCCAACATACATATTTGTGCGAGCCACAGGAGGAACAAACAAATCGCGATTCCTGAAGGCCCTGAATTTACTAAGTGCATAAAACCTAAATTCATTAAGAACCTGAGGATTGTCTATTATCCCATTCAACAGCTTCAAAAAGTGCCTTTCCAGTAACATATCCCGACGAGACTCCAATGAGTTGAAACCCAACGCCCCAAATAGGAATGCACTAGGATATAGCCAAGGATAATAACCATACCGTTTCATATAAAGATATCTGAGAAACCGTTTTTGGATTCTCTCAATCTTCAATGAATGAGTTATATGGGTAGGATTCCATATGATGGAAGAAAATTCTATAATGCTACGTACTAAAGATTCACAAAGAATTTTAAGCACCAACGCAATATAACACAAATAAGCTACGAATAAACCCTATTTGAGAAAACTGCATCGTCGGATGCATTTGAGACGATCCGAGAGCCGATGCTAATGTGATTATGACAAATCTGACATGGATGCACGCTGCCAACTTTCTTTAAGGATTACACAGCTAGACACACTAATGTGTATAATAAGGGAAAGCGTGCACTTAGAATTGCATATTGCAATTAATACAGCACGATTCAACCAATATAAAGAGATATGCATTTTTTTTTCAATGAAAATTCACAATACAAGTTGCACCATCAAAACCCTAATTTAATATTTAGATATAGTGCTTCACTTTGAATGCATACAGGTAGAATATATTTCACTTGAAAAATAATAGAATCATATTGCGTTATCCGTGTGAAAAGAGCTTTACGAGAAAAAGTTGGGCGAATTGCACAATGCAAATCAACACAATAAAATCGAGCGTTCCCAATTCGGCTTTTTCCTCTCGAGCAAATCTTCTCTTTGCATCTCACAAAAAAAAGGCAGAATACCGGAAGATTATGTCATTGGATTATAGACATAACAACAACGTCTAATAAAAAAAAACGAAACAATTGAATTTGGTAGGAAACCGTCTAATTATTTTCGTCGGTGTCTTCAGAACGTCTGATAAATGTTTGTAAGTTGCGCAATCTGATATTTCATCTTGTACTGACATATTTCATATCATGAAAAATTGGCGTTTTGTCATATCTGTCTAACTGTCTTGACCTCGGCTTAATTTTTGACCTGTTTAATTAATAGTCGTTCATTTTAACCGCTCGAAAATGATTGTAGATGATTTTTCACTCTTGAACGATTTGAAGGTGCTATAATGCAAAACATGTGCTTGTGAGCTAATATTTCGACATATTGATACAAAAAAGTCTCATATACTTTTAAAGGTTACGTAGGTACTGTTTTACTGTGATTGAAAAAAAAACTTCAATCCTATCTGAAGTTTGTTTGTTCAAAATATACTACCTGCGACATAATTTTATGATTCGACTCCAACAGTCCAACTTGAACGATTTTAATAAGATCGACTTTTCTTGCCAATGTATAAAATTAATAGCAATAAAGTAATAGCGATTTTTAAACATTAAATATTAAAGAAGGAATTTAAAAAATCACTAAAAATTTACATGTCACCCAATTTGTTGAATTATAGGTACATAACTAGTATTTTACCCGGCTTCGCTCGGTATTTGTAATATAAGCCGCTTAAACACGGCCAATCTAATAGTAAACATTTTATTAAATTTATTTGAATAGTTTTATTTTTTTTAATTTATTTGAATATTCATTTATTTTTCTACGAAACAATAATAGTTACAAAGTCGCTTTCGAAATTATATATTAGATGCGATATTTAAAAGGTGTCTGTAATTTAAATATTTTAAAAACATTATGTTTTGTTTTTATTAAAAATGAAATTTTCAAATTATTACTGAAATTGTTACGACGAGGATTTGAAATTTGCATCAGCTCTAGCGTCGTTAAAATTTATTAAAACTTTCATATTATGTGAATTGAATTAAATAATATAATTTATTATAAATATTTAGTTAATTTAAATAAACGTTACATATTTTTGAAAAGCATGTACATATGTATAATAAAAATACAATTCCTTTCTATTAGCGCAATGAAACGTTAACATAACACATGAAATGAGGCTTATAAAAAAGAGTGAATACGTAATAAATTGTTAATAAGAATTTTATTTATTTTTTTAATACCATATAATATTATATTGCGAGTTCATAGTTCACATTTTATAGCAATCCAGTTACAAATTAATTGCGCAAATCTCATTTTTGTAAGATGATACATTCACTTCACATTCCTTATAGATACTGACGAAAGATAAAATGGAACTAAAAAAAATATTGGAAATCTAGGTGATCATATTTTGTAATTGAGATCTGTCTTTAAATATTAATTAGGGCAAAAATTCAAAACGAAATGGAGAAATTTTCCAAAAGTATGTAAAATACAGTCATACATCGAAAATAAAAAAAATTCAATCACATATACCTATGTCAAGTGTTTTACGACACCATTAAATCATAAAATATGACAGTAAATTTTATTTATAAATTCATTGGGAGTTTTTGGTCTTTTTGATTCTTAAAGTAGTTCTTGATCAATTCAAATGATTTCAACATTACTCT
Source organism: Arctopsyche grandis (assembly GCF_051622035.1). Lineage (NCBI taxonomy): Eukaryota > Metazoa > Arthropoda > Insecta > Trichoptera > Hydropsychidae > Arctopsyche > Arctopsyche grandis. The sequence continues at coordinate 20,856,723 of NC_135355.1, read as the reverse complement.
GTATGAAACAACGAGGAACAGACAGACAGGTCTACCCATCCCTCTCCGTCCATTGAGATTTCTAATCACCAGAAATATTATTAGATTATAATTATTCATCCAAATTTTTAATCCATATCCAAGTATATCTATTGTGATCTTTTAAATAAAAACTCTTTAATCTTTTTTTTAAACTTCAACCTATTCTTTATGATATTAACTGAATTGAAAATGCTGACTTAGGTTAGGATGAAATTGAACTTACTACAATTGAAGTTGATATAACTCTGTATTCTGTATTTAAAATAACGTAAAAACTCGTGTATTTAAAAACCTGACTTTTAAGAACAACAAAGTTTTAAAGCTCATGTTTAATTTTGTAAAACGCCACAGATTTTTTGATAAGACAAGTTAGAAGCTTTTTGACTTAAAATTTCGCAATCGTGGTCATTTGGCCAAATTAGTATTTTATAAGCATACATATGTATAATATATATGTACATACCCGCATTTAACATTTTCAAAATGTACCATCGGCTTAAGAATCTCCGAAATAATGTAAGCATGAAAATCGGTAAACGAGTCTGAAAATAATTACGTGAGTTTAATTCAACAGTTGTGCAAACGTTTCTTAAAACGCATATAGATATGTAGAAGGCGATGAAAAAAAAGAGCACATAATTAAAATTGTGTGTTGCGGATGTGTCAAGAGATTCTCGCATTGTTCTGGTTGCACCCATCCATCGAGCGGCACGTCCCTCAGTTGCTTGCTTTCTTCGTGGAAGAGTTATGGGCCGGACTGGGTCTTCGGACTGATGTCGCAACATTCACGCAATAATAGCCGAGTGAAAATATTAATCAATTTAATGGCGCCCATCGCTTGCCGTTACGCCATTTTGGCGTCGCATTTCGCGTGCAAATTCGCTAATCGACCCTTAAATGGACAAACGTTCAACAGTTGACCGTCAGTTATATAATTTGATATTTGCACGACTAAGAGGTTTTTATTATATATGTATGTACATACATACGTACATCATAGAATATCGAAAATTATTTGAATACGATTTCTGGGTGGATACGTCTAATCATATATATATATATATATATATATATATATATATATATATATATATATATATATATATATATATATATATATATATATATATATATATATATATATATATATATATATATATATATATATATATATATATATATATATATATATATCTGGTATATATATATATATATGTATATATATATATATATATATATATATATATATATATATATATATATATATATATATATATATATATATATATATATATATATATATATATATTATAGCGCTATTCTGTCTGTGCGACTATAACGACGATATCGATATCGACTTCGGTTCCGTTTTCGATTTCGATTCCGTTTTCGATTCAGATTTTGATTTCGAAGCTATACCTGCCTTTCCGGTATTTCATATTTTTTAAGGAATATTACTTTTTCAACTCTCATTTCTTTCAGCCGCCTTCATATTTCGGCCGCCTGTGTGCGTTGCACACATTTTTACATATGATAGACGCGGCCCTGACTATGTGTATTATATTAATAATACCTACGATAATTTCTTATTTTATCTCCCCATCTTATTATTTTTCCTTCAAACGAACCGAAAATATACTTTGTTGTGTAATATGTAGATGCTATAAAGAAACTTCGTAAACCCAAATTTATCGAGCTTTTTCCACCTTTGCATCTATCGTCATAAATCACACGTCATCCAGCTGACACTAAAACTACGCGCACACGCACACCATGAATATTCAAGAAGTACATACATGGTTTTTTATGTAATTTAGTGGCTGTGTTGAATGACATGTGTTCTATAATAGAAGGAAGCTTATATCTGGATCTCAGATCGATGTGTAAAGCACGAGCGTTTGCAACGCGCTATTGTTTTTGTGCAAACTGTACTTTGCAGCCTGTGACCAATTTCCCACACGTTTTTCCCTCTACTTTTAAATAGATGCGTAAGTTGAAATTATTATTTTGAACAAAAAAAAAATGTACTCAGGCATACGTTATAATTTTTCAATTAAATCGTCGCTTTCGTCGTTCCGATTAGATCTTGCGAAAGGGAACATAACATTATTTAACTAATCATCAAAATTTGTTAATCTATTGTTGTAGTTTTTTTCTAATAAAGATGTTAGCATTTTAATTGTTATGAGCTTTCTACATTGCCTGCGACTTAAGTTTGTGCAATTTTTATGGAGAAAAATTGTGCATTTTTAGTTAAATGGACGTTTAAATTGATTTCAAATAAGTAGATAATTAAATTATTCTTAATTATAGTTACGCTGTAAATTTTAAACTGGCTCACATTTGTTAAAAAATGTGCTACTTAACAGTCTATATACTATAATATCATATATATAAAGACGGAAATGTGTGTGTGTGTGTCCTAACGCTAGCCGAACATAAGGAATGGATAAAAAGCCTAAACTTTTTATAAATTCATTCGCGGTCTCGAACTACCTCTCACACAAATATCCTCTATATATGTAGGTATATTCGAGTTGTATAGTTGATGTTTATTAATAACAACATATTTTAATGTATAGATAATGTTTATTATAACTTAATTTAAGTAGAAACCATTCAAAAAATAAATGTTAGGAAAAATTCGAGTTTTCCCAAAAATAAGTTGCATTTGAGCAATTGGGGCATAATTTTAATTTGAGTCGAAATTATGGATCTGATTGATATCACAGGTAATCGATCCTTAATATATGTAGATTTAGATATATGCATATATTTATAGGTATGTACGATAACTGGAACTTTATCTGTGACACATTTTGTGAACGTCCGCATACTTGTCCATCGTAATGGGAAAAATTGTTGTGCATTTACGCAATAGTGATCGGTGCATCTTCAGAACGAAACGCAGCAAACCGTGTTGTCTCTGTCGCCTTAATGGAAAAGTGCACTTTATCTTCTATAAACCAGGAAAATAAATACGATTTTTTAGTTATTTAGTCAGTACTTTTGATCGGTTGCCGTCCATCTTAGAGGTCACTTTCCATTCGTAGGGCCTTTCAAGGTATTCCGGATCGAGTCGTCGCATAATTCGTGTGAAGATGAATGCTCATTTATTTAACTCGTCTTCTTTGCCCTGAAAATTTAACACTGGTTCCGTTTAAATTTTATCTTGTACTTACGGTGGGATCTTGAGTCAAATTGATCATCAAAAAGTAATCATTTTCATTTATACCCACTAAATGTGTAATGTAATATTTACACCATTCATGTGGATGTGGCCATTTACGCGTTTGACATTTTTAACTATGTACATACATGTTGGACGAGTTCTTTTTACTTTTCTTGCTTTACATGAACTTTACGGTGGTTGATTTTATCGCAACATAACAAGGTTAACTTGAGGTAATAAGGAGTATATGGTATATGGAATTTATCAGTTAAATTAACTAATTTTAGTTTTAACAAACTATAGGTATGTTGTAATTATAATTTTTTTGTATAGTTTATTTAAATACAATTTGTTCATACATAGATATATACATACATACATACACACATAGTTTTTTTTAAACCATACATTGTATGTACCACAGTATACATACATATGTATGTATATTAATGTATGTTTGTTTGGTTTTAAAAAAGTTTCATACTTAATGAAACCTTTGATTAATGTCCGAGTGCAAGTATTCAGACTAATTTTTGAACTAATTTAATAAGTGAACATTTTATTAAATTTATTTGAATAGTTTGATTCTATTTTAATTTATTTGAATAGTTTTATTTTATTTCAATTTATTTGAATATGCATTTGTTTTTCTACGAACCAACAATAGTTACATACAAAGTCTCTTTCGAAATTATATATTAGATGAAATACATAGCTATAAATGAAAAGTACTACATCCATAGTGTATGAATTTCATACACAAAAAAAAACAATTTAATAAAAATATTAGAATTAAATAGAGTTAAAAAAGAATGAAACGGAGGATACAATCGGTTTTGGCCACAACACATCAAAATACGTGCATTTTATTTATAGTGTAATTTATATTCATGATTTTTATATAGAAATTATTAAATTTCACACATACCGAAATAAATCGGTAGAGTCGGAGTAGGTTGATTTTCCGTTAATTGGCCGACTCCGACTCTGATTAGCAACTTCATAGCTCTGGAATAAACTCACTTTTAAGCATTGAAACTTTATACTAATATTAAATTTAGTAATATTATTAACAATACTCTGTGTTTAATTTTCATATTGCATATTTTAACAGGTATGCATGAGCATGGCTAGACTTTGCATTATTTTGATAATAATATTTCAACCACATTCATAAATCAATTCCTAAGAATGGATACATTTTGTAAAATGTAGATTATTTTACTATTACTACTATTAGTACTATTATTATCTATTAATATCCATTCTAAAATCTTACTATTCAAAGTGCAGAATACATAATAAGCTTTGTTCGAATCTATTATTATAAAGTCTTATGTAATAAATAATTAAATTACCATACATACATATAATATGATATAATAATCATATTCGGGTTTCGCGTTCACATATTCGTTGAAATCACCGCAATTTTCCATACATTTTTTTAACATAATAGATATACATAAATGGATTATTATAATGTCTAATACGGATATAATGGTTCACTCTTATTTAATAAAAACTCAACAGTGATGTTTCTATTGTGTTTTTTGAGACCCGCGTAACAATTCGTACGTTACGAATGCGTTCATTCATACGATGGAGATTCTCTTTTGTTAGACGAAAAAAACCATATATAATATAATAATATTGTGATGTATTTGAAGGCAGAAATTGCAACGCTGAATTTTAGCATTGTGGCGTAACATTAACTAAAATTATACTCACCTACATCAATCCTTCAGCGATGAGAAGATTTCTTACAAACGCACTAAATTCTCCACGGAGCATAATCGTTAACACATTCGCCTATTTTGCAATCGTGCTCCGAATCTTTTCTCAATTAAGACGGCGATGCAATTCGTTTCAATTTTCTCAACAACAATAATAAATTTAAATATTCCAATGCAATTATGCTTAGATCTCCTTATTTGGCAACTTAAACTTAAATCTAATTTGAAAGCATTATTGTATGTATGTATATGTACATACAATTTATAGAAATGATTTTTTTTATTTATATGTAAATGTAGCCTGAGTGAATACCATGTACATACATATGTATGTATGTACATATATGCGTACATTTAACCACTACGTATATTTAAATAAATTTACATTATCGCGGACTACTTCTTCAATTTTTAAATTTACTGTTTTTAAAATTTTTAACGTTTAAATATATGTATGTATATAACTTTACACATATGTATATAGATACAAATCATCTCATGTTTTTATTAGTAACTGCTGCATTAAGGCTTATTTAAGTCGGTATAATTACACGACGAAAATATGATTTGCCGACTACTTTCATTACAATTTTTTCTGCACACGTCCACTACAGATTGACAGGCTCGTTATAACGATAAATAACATCGAAATTAAGCCTCACCGCAATTTGTTTGTTTCTATTTGTGCGAATAATTCATCGTTCAAGCTTTTTGATTGACGCTTTTTATGTGAAAAAAGTAGATATTTATCAAATATATTAAATTTTACTAATATGTTCAAATAAGTTGCAATTTCTTTTTCTATGTTTAGGTTAATACGTCCCATAAATCAAATGCTGAAATATTTTATAACATCTACATATACTTGTGAATATCCTGTGCTTAAAAATAAACAAAATCCGGCGTCAATTAATAAATTGTATCACATGTAAGAGCTTCTTAAATTCATTAAAAAAACGAAATTTATAGATACGACGCCGCCGGCCAGTCTAGTTTTGGGCAAATTTGCCAACATCAGGATCGCCCTGGCTTGAAATGATGATGGAATGCCGTTTTGATTATGTGACATCGTGTTACAAAAGCGTCGAATGAGTCTCGAATGCTAATCATCGGTCTAAGATTCGATCCAACAAACCACTCGAGGATAGTTCGAAAGTGAAATCTTTGGGGCGTGATTGCTGTTGATCGTAATGACTGTAACGATTATGATTTTATATCACTGATTTGTATATATACGAGCGCATGCCGTCGATCCTTTTTTATTTTTTTGTTTATGTTCTGTCCGATCAGAATTGCATGAGGGAATTTCACATTAGTTTAATTGAGTGAAGGCGTACTTATATGTATCTACATACGTATGTGTATTAATATTACATGTATACGCGGAAGGTATGCGAAATATATAGACGTTAGTGTGTTGAATTGGAAATTCTTATCTCGTAATTCATCTTGGCTTAAAGATAATGTCACATACTTTAAATAGCATTGTTTACTTGAAATCGACTGTTCTATGTATGTGAAATGTGAACTTTCTCAGTTTCGCTTATTGTAATTGCAAAGTGATTCTGAGAAATAAACTTTTTTGGCAAGAGAGATTTTTTAAGTTAAATTCCTAGAGTGGGTTTAATAGTTTCGGATTCGAAAGTATACCAACGGACTAATAGAATTTATAATAAACTTTTATATAAATATATATATATATATATATATATATATATATATATATATATATATATATATATATATATATATATATATATATATATATATATATATATATATATGTGTATAAATATATATATATATATATATATATATATATATATATATATATATATATATATATATATATATATATATATATTTATATATATATATATATATATATATATATATATATATATATATATATATATATATATATATATATATATATATATACATAAAATACAATGTTTATATTGGAATCACGTCCCAACATTTACAATAGTAAGAACTGTGTCAAAATCAAACTACAAATTATTAGTTCACTTTATTCTGAGAACAATCATCTCTTACTGACAACATAATTTAAATCATTTGGTACTGAAAGCTAGTAAATATAAAAAAATACTATCGTACAGATTTTAATGTGATTCTACCTACATATATATACTGTAATATGTATGTATATGAAATATTCCAAAATTAATTAAAGCACAACTAGTTGTACTTCCCTGAGATGAGCCGAGTGATTGTCGAGTAAAAATGTGATGTGCGATAGTTTTATTGTGGTGTGTTGTCATCAGGTGAATTCGACCTTGAGGGCTCTTTCACCATTCTTCATAGATGATGGACCCACAAAGTGTCTACCGCCACTTTCCTTTCTGTCATTATAATTTTCTGATGACTGCATTATTTCTTTTCATTGGCCGCCAATGAAATAATACCGTGTAAGTAATTTAATAGTTAAATTGGAGGTAAGTCGATGACCATAAAATGTTGGAACCACCCTAGACACAAATGAAACAAACGGACCATGTGCTATGGCTTCTACTTCATTTCCTATTTTATAATACGAATTAAGTATACCGTAAGATATATATATATATATATATATATATATATGTATATATATATATATATATATATATATATATATATATATATATATATATATATATATATATATATATATATATATATATATATATATATATATATATATATATATATATATATATTACATATATATATATATATATATACATATATATATATATATATATATATATATATATATATATATATATATATATATATATATATATATATATATATATATATATATATATATATATATATATATATATATATATATATATATATATATATATATATATATATATATATATATATATATATATATATATATATATTTATATAGGAATTTACAATTTCAGTACCCGTAAATGCTGACTATAGTATGAAAGGGATGAATTTAACGGACAGGAAGTTCAAAAGAATGCGGGTATGTAATTAACAGTAAGTAATCTCGATTTGATCTCGAAGTGGCTAGTTAGTTATGATTATACGATGAGTTTGCACTTTTTTCTTATTTAAATAAAATAATGCGTATTTAATATTTATTTAATTTAAAACATTATTAAAGTTAAACATAAACATAAAAAAATCATCAACATAAAATGCTGCTAACTATGTGAACTGATTTACGATGTGAATTGATTTAATATGACATTGATTTCGTTGTCAGTATAAAAAATATTAATTTTTACTGTGTGAAAATTATTTTTTTTATTAAAAAACATGATCTCATCCCTCTCTAAGCTTACTTATAAAATAAATCAATATATTTATTTTGCTTTCACTTTATATGAGGTATTGAAATACGCATTTCCTTTCAGCCTTGACCTTAAAAAGTATGGGATAGGAAATGAGGGTTGTCAGGATCAAATCATTCATCTTATACATACATACATACATACATGTAATATATCACAAAATTACACCTGTGTAACTATAACGAGTACATAAAAGTCGTGTGCTGGTCACATCGCATTTAATCGTGATATAAATTGGACGTGTCAATGAAGCCATAAATTAACATAATTTTGTACTAGCGTCATACAAACATAACGAAACTGACGTTGAACACCAAATCATAATTGTAGCATTTGTAATATCATTTGTTACCATCCACGTGATACAATATCCAAGTACACTCTCTTTTGAGATCCGATAAAAAGTGTCAAATATTGTCGATTCTCCGAGTGTTTTCAATCTTTTTCACGTCAAAACATATGTATGCGTGTTGGTTGTAAATACATTTTTGGCTTGTTTCAAAAGTGTATTATTCGCGTGAGGTTTTACCACTGGTTTTTGCTGACAAGTTTGGCGCGAAAGTCTTCCAGTGCGCATGATCAACCACTTTCGCCCAAACAAGTTCTTATTAAAAAAAATCTGGAAAAAATTTTACAACCTTAAATATTTGCTTCTCCACTACCCTCAAAGTACTACTTCCGGTTGAGGTAAAAATATAAGGTATAAAATGTATAATTTCTATTATGTAGTACATGTAAAAAAATTTCAGTCTGATTCAGTTAGCGGTTCGTGAGAAAATTGAATTCAAAAACTTAAATAAAGGACACCTATGTATGTATGTATAAGCTGAGGTACCATTTTCGATCAAATATAAAATTTGAAAAAAAATTACATCATATCGATGAGAATTTCAGTAACCGATACTAAGTTTCAGTTCGATAGGGCTAACGGTGTTCAAAAAATCCCCAAAATTCACAGACACACAAACGTTTTTTCTAGATCAGGAAAACGTGATTAGTGATCGATTCTGATTTCGAATTTTCGCATGGTCACACAACTTCATCTATTGTTACTACGTATGAAACATAGATAAAGTAAAAAGTAATTTTCACTGAAACAGTGAAGATTTCTTCAATATATAATTTGAAAAAACTAATCTTAAAACTTTGGAAATAATTTATATAATTTTATATATGTAAATGCTGTTATTTTATGCAGCGCTGTTCAGTTCAATTCAGTTTTGTTTCTACACAATTTCATATTTATTTATTAGGCTATCGCTTAAAGCATTCCCTTGTTATACAACGTAACAGATTAAGGTTAAATTTTTGAGCATATTTTCTACCTTTATCAACTATTATTTAACCTTTTTACTTTCGTTGTACAGTTTCGATTTAATATACCGGTGATGCAATGGTCGGTTGCATCCTTTCACCGTGGAAATGAAAATGCTAACACGTTTACCTAGTATCTCACTTTTCTTTGATAGGTACTGATAAAGAAATTCCTATCTGATGAAAAAATATGATATCTACGAGCTGAGTTGCATGCAACGTTGTAACGTTTTCAACCCCTTACTTACATACATAGATGTAAGACTTATATGTACTTTACAATATAATATACAGGTGAATTTACATATACATATGTACATACAGTCGGAGACATATGTAGAAAAAGGCCGCACACAACTATTTTTACATTTTTTTTTAAATTATGTTCGGTATTGTAATTTTCAAAGAATGCTTGAATGGGGATTTGAAGGTGTATCAGTAAACTTCAATTTAAGCAAAAAGAAAATGGAAACAGTTAACAGGATATTCTTGGAATGGATGCAGAAATGGAAAGTGGTCATTAACGGTACTTGCGCCAAAGTTGAGTCTATGTAATTTATGAGGGTCAGACTATCCTTACACCATTTTTGTTGTTAGATTTCTAAAGCTAATATTCCTTGTGAGGTATTGAAAAGATCTTTTGTGAATAAAACTACTTTTGGATAATGTTATACTTATTATTAGACACCGTGCTTTTTCCAGGAAAGCTCTATTTACAAAGCTAGAGTCCAAAAAAAAAAAGTTTAACAATGCAATGAACAATACACAGCACCCTCTGGGTTCGTTTTTTTCAAGACGGCACCTTGGTTATCCGGCCTTTACTTATTATATTTAAATATTTCGTACTGCCGATTTTGAATAATCGCCAATATGCGTTGATTTCGTACAGTGAAATTAAACATTCCATCGTAATATCATCCTCCCAAGTTTCGGTTATATTTTTAAGCAATTCTATGATATTTGATGCACGTCGTTTTGCCAATTTTCTCGTTAAAATAACCCATAGGTTTTCGATCGGATTCAGATCATGATTGTTTCCCGGCCATTCTAATGATTCGATGCTCAGTATATTCTTAAATTTTGTGATCTGTATGTGATAAAGGATATTATTAATCATTTAGTAAAAGATTTAGGCAAAAAAAGTCGAAACTTGACTCTCTGCTAAAGCGCGATGACATGTTGCAGAATCACTTAATCGGAATAAATCGGATTTTTGAATGTTGCGTTATTTTCTCGATCATTGGAATTACAAGATTTAAAAGCACGCTTTTGTACTTTTCTGCATTCATTATTACCTCAATAATTGTCAGGGATCCTAAACCATATGCGTTCATACACCCTTAAACCATTAAATGGGGTAAATGCGCAACGACCGGAGAAATGCATTCCGTGTGGAATCTTTCGCCAACTTTCCGACGAATCATGCACATCCCATCCTGCCCAAAGATATATATATATATATATATATATATATATATATATATATATATATATATATATATATATATATATATATTATTTTTATTTTATTTTATTGTTACAAATCAATATACACTCGCCATTACAGATTTTCTCCAATGCGACGGGTGTACGTTAACGAAATACAGAATACATAAACAATCAGAAATCAGAAATACAGTAATACATACATATACAATCAGAATATATAGCATATAACAATTAATCAGAAATAATAATCATAGAGACATCTATGGATTATTTTTTGATTTTTTTTTTTTGTATACAATTTTTATACATATAATAAATACGAAATTATAGAGATGTCTATAGAGATATCTATAGATTTCAGATTACTGTGTATAATTATTACAAATTATACACAGGCAGATTTTTGTGACAACATGATTAGATCTAATACCAATTTTCAGGAACCGTTTCAGCAATGATCAGATAAAATTGGCAAACTCTGATAGAGAAACGATCGATTTGGAGTCACAAAACCCCCAAATCTAACCAGCAGTGGCGAGGACTCGAACCTTTGACCTCAGTGGTGCTAAATATATACGCTACCACTAAGCCAAACTGCTGGCTATATATATATATATATATATATATATATATATATATATATATATATATATATATATTTCTTTACCTGATAAGCAACGATACTATGTACATATGTAAGAACCGAACTTAATTTAAACGAACTTAATTTAAAATTTTCTGAAGATATGCACGCATGTCTCATATACCTTTTTAAAGCATTTTTTCACAATTTTCCAGACCTATGAGGGTCTTTAACTATAAAGAACTATCTAAAGAAATATGTGTAGGTAGAAGTATCATAATCGTCGTTTACAGCCATCAACTATGCACTATCCAATGGTGGATGAATGTCTATCCATAACCATTTCATTCTGTTTTGCGTAGCTCTCATCCATCTCACATTCTATTTTTTTTTTTTTTTTGACCAACTATCTTACGTTCGGCCTTCCTTTAACCCTTTTACATTTACTCAGGTACCATTCCAGCACTTATTGACATTTCAGTGACTCGCCTATTGCCATTTCAATCTCTTCACTACATATGTACATATATATGTATGTAACTTGTCATACTTCTCACCCACAAATTGTGTTTCCTATCTCTTCTCATTATGCGGAGCATACAGCGTTCCATACATAATATTTAACTTTATGCATTAGAATTTGTGTAGCATATTGGTGTTCAATATCTAAGTTTTACATCCATATGTCATCACTGGTACTCGTAAAACACATAGATCGAAGATATTTTTTTCAAACAAAGTGGCAGTTTTGTTTTAAAAAAACCGTTCATTTTCCCAAATGCATTCCATTTCTAATTTCACACGTCCCTTTATTTATTTTTATTACCGGACATGTCTATTATTTGCCCTAAATAATAAATACTAACGACTTCTATTATTTTATCGTCTAATGAAATGCCATCAGGTCTACTATAACTATTGAAAAATAGTACAAGTTCAAACAATTATGAGAGGCTTTAATTTAATCAAATCTTTTATCAATAACGAAAGATTATTATTTAAGAAAAACCATCATTATTTTTTCTACATAATAAATATGTACATATCATTATTTTTTCTACATAATTCAAACTTAATGTGTATGTACTATTTCATCATGGAATCAACAGGTGAGAATTTTTTTGATATTTGTAACTTAAAATTACGTCAGTATATAAAAATGTTTTGATAAAAAAAATTGCGATTTTTGTCCAGTTATCATCCCATCATACATATCGATTCATATGGAACAACTCCGCCAAACTATATAGAACTAGATTCTTAAATTCTATTTTACTAAATGATTAAATATAATTAAAAAATCGATCAGTAATAAATGATCCCGAAAATAAAATATGCATATAATATATCATACCATCGCGCGTCTCTACGAGCATTTTTCTTTTGTGAATCGAATTAAAAATCATCTCGAAGTGCCTCATTGACGGTTGTTTTCGCTACGGTCGTTCTTAGAGGACACCGATTAGTCTCGAGCTCGGATCTCGAGGGTTCCCAAGATCGACTCTTTCCCAAAACTCACCGCCAAATAATAACAATAATAATTATCATCGCACATATTCATGAATTGTATGGCATGCGTATGGAATGGCGATGAGTGACGGTGGTAGGAGCTGGTGCCATCGTCGCCTATATAAAGCGGTCTTCTTCCGAGGAGTACCATCAGTCGGTGCCAGTGAGTGCTTCATCGTGCCCCATCACCATCATCATCCAATCCACCCACCCTCGAATTTTTTTGTACACGCAGACGTGATGCATTTCTCACTGGTAAGTCCTTCACCAGTTTAATTTGTTTGGGGGATGAACTATCGAATAAGAAGGGGTTTGAAATTCGCTTCGTTATATTGACTAAGTACTGTAAAATTTAAATGAAATACTTTAACTTCGTAAGAACTTTCGGCTGAGATTAAAGTAGAGTGACCGACACTTAATGTGATCATATTTAAAATAAATTATAATCAATTTAAATATCTATTAATAACTTGAAATAAAATATTAATTGTTATGTGAATTATTCAAAGCTTAAATTTAGATGGAAACAAATTAACAAATCATAATACTATTTTTTGATTTTTTTTTATCATCGATTTTTTATTAACAAGAGAACATTATTTTAAAACAAATACAAAATATTTAAATAATTGTAAAACCTTTGTCCTTTTTGATTTCGATTCATTGATTGGAATTGTTTGCTTTTACTACTCATTTTGATTTTATCATATTGATATAATTTGAATATGAATATATTATGGAGAAAAATTTTCCAACTAAAAATCATACATTTTAAAAGGGTATTTTTATTAGCCTTTTTACTATTAACCATATTTTATCTTAAATAATTACTTCATTGTAAAACATTGAATTGTGGTTATTTCTATTGCGAAAAAAGTAACAATTTATTCGAATATACTCATCGAGTATTCGCAATGAATGAGAGCATCAATTACATACATATATTGTCAACCGAATTGAGGATTCATGTTTATTTATATACTACATTTCGCATTCGAAACGTAATTGTGTACTTGTTGTAACTTTTTAAATGAAAATTTGGCACGCAAAAACAAAAAGAAAAACACTGCAGACAAATTAAAACCGCTTAAAGTTAATTGACAAATTTGAAACGTAGATATACAAAAAGGGTTAATTTATAGATTGGCCGGCCGAAACACAATTTAGAAAGTCGATCACATACGTACATATTTACATATGTATGTATGTATGAGAACAATTTAAACCAAATTTAAACACCTAAGAACAATTTAAACCAAAATGATAACAATTTGAAAGACGTGAGGAAAAAATCGTCATAATGACGCTTCGTAAAAAAAGTGAAACGTTTTGATATCATTAGTATATGTACATATACATACATATATCATATATCGTGGCTATTAGTATTTATGTATTACTATGGAAACCTTGATATATTAGATACTCATATTTACTTCATATATTAGATACTCATATTTACTTCATATATTAGATACTCATATTTACTTCATATATTAGATACTCATATTTACAAGTAATTTATAAATTGACCGATGAATAATGATAGTATTTTTTTAGACTTGAATTGCAGATTGATGTTTAAAACCAGTTTAACTCACAGTAGAACAACAGCGGCAAAAAATTATTAAAAAAAAAAAAAAACATGGCACTCTCAATTTCTTTTCACCATCGTGATGGTAAAAGTGGTGCGTGAGCTATATTTGGGCTCGTCGAGGTTAAGGCCGAATTTTCCACGCATCGCATTACTCTCACCTGATATGGTTGTAAGATTGTTTTTTGCGCTCGTTATCGTCTCGATGATAATATGAAGTTTTTTTCATATTTTTGGCGATTTCAGGATGTTTTTCGTAATCATCGATATCGTCATTCGACCCGAATGCATATTAGTTTGCGAATTTCCCTCATATTTGTACTGTACATATGTCGAATGATTCATTTGTATGTATACAGCAATTCAAAATTATTTACGAGTTATCATTGCATTTAAATTAATTTAACAATTTAATCATTTAAATACTTTCCATCCTTAAACCTTAATAATGTACATTTTATTATAGCCTTGTTCTGTTTCATTTTCATCGATTGAAATAATTTATTTTAAAAAGACACACTTATCATTTAGAGGGCTAATTTAATTTTATTTTATTTAATTGAAACTTAAAATGTGATTAAAATTTTTATTAATAGTTCGACTTCTAAATACGTCTAAATGACTCAAATTAAATTAATTCATGCAAATTAAAAGAAAAATGATTTTGCTGAAAATTCACCCATTTAGGGTAGAGATATAATTTTACATATTTTATAAGCCTAATAGAAAAAAATAGACAAAGAGACTTTTTGAAAAACCAAAAAAAAGTATTTAAAAAAATCGCCTCAGTTTGACCACTCTAAAGAACACGCATATCTATACATACATATAATAAATATAGAATTGTCTTACAAAGTCTTATAAAATGAAAATTATATTTCAATTTGATCAGTTTGCTATTTCAAAAAGCATTATCTAAATTTGAAAAATTATTGTACGTAGTAAACTCTAATAAACTCAGATTCATATTTATATGGTATCTACGAAAAAATATGGCTAATAAATTCCATCATGTATCCATCACCTTTCAACATTCACCGGGTAATGCAATGAACAAGTCCACTTGCTAAAATTGCTACTTAAGCGAGAGCAATTGTATTGTGACGAAACCAAACTCGAAACGGAATCAACACGAAGATGATAAGGTTTTTGTAAGCGGTCGACTTGACGGATTGACGGGAAAGTTTTCGAACTACAGAAGAAAGCACTTCTTAATGGATTCTTACGTAGTTGGATGGATGGATGGATGATGGTCAGCGTGTGCAAACGGAGCGAAACGACCTTCGAATGAAAAGAAACTTCCGAGAAATGGATTAGTCAGGAAGGTTGTCTGATGTTGTGTAATTTCTTTTAGTCTCTTTAGCTCGTGTCGCAACCCAAGAAGAGCCAAATGACCACGTACTATGAATTACTTTTACTTTCAATATCTATGTTTGTATAATATATGTATTACATGTGCTTCAAACACATTACGCGACAATTGCGCAATCCAAAACCAAAAACAAAAATTTTGACAATCACTTATGATATTGCGAAGATACACAATTGCTTCAACGACCATTTCTTTTGAATTTTGAAATTATAATGCAAACTTGTATATATTTAATATAATATGAATCGAGTGAATATATCGTTTATTCATGTATGTGTCACAGTGAAATTATATTAAATAAATTTTCAATGACGTTTCAGTAAAATCATAACCAGTAACATTTTCAGGGTTGGTTTTATTCATTTAAGATTGGATTGTTAGGGTTGGTATTATTTAAGGGCTAGGATAGGTTAGGTTAAGTAAGGGTTGGCCCTATTCATTTAAGATTGGGTTGTTAGGGTTAAATTTATAGAGTTAAACGATGTAAATTCATTGTTTGATATATGTTCACTGCTTTAATTGGTGAAAATATATTTTCAGTAGTGAAAATATATTTTCACTTGAAATATACTTTCACTGTAACATATGTAAACATGCTTACTTATTTGGTAAAAAAAAAAACTCGTCTAAACGGGTTTTAATTCTTATCAAACAATAATAATGCCACGTTAATGAAATTAAAACCAAGATCAAGTTCATTTCGTTAGATTTACAATAGGAATTTCAATCAATATAAATATAATATTGATTATTAGTTCAATTTCATATTAAAAAATTGTATATACTGAACATACATACTGATATCCAAGATCACTTTCATTTCATTGAATAGGTATTGTAGTTAAAATTCAATTAAGATTCAACTTAATTGCGAATGGTTAAACCAGTTAAAATAAGAATGCATCGTTAAAATTACTTGCCATTATTTAAAAAATTATATAAGCAAAATTGTAATACAACACACAACCGCAGTGTTGTTTATTTCGTTTGATTGAAAAAATCTAGTTTAATTACTGTACCATCAGGGAGTAGTTTCCGTATCCGGTTTCGCTGATTTCATTCTTCGACTCACTTTCATTACCACGGGGGATTAAGGAGAAATCGATTTTTTATCAACAGTACACTTTAATTCGCATATTTTTTGCATGCTATTATAATTTATGTATGTAAGTACATACATACATATATTATATTATAAAAAAAAAACAAAGTAAATGAAAGAAAAGTGCAAATTATACATGTAGATCAATTTTATGTGCACTATTTTCTTCAAATTTCTATATATATATATGTATATGTATCTACTATACTACGGATACGGACACAGGATTTTTGTTTTGGATATGAATGTTGCACTTATTAACATCCAGTTATATATTAAATTTGTTATCTATATACATATGTAGGTATAAATAGGTATAATATTTAAATGAAGAAATGAAATATCTCAAGATAATCCGACTTAAAGAACCATAGTTGAATATTATAATTATTTTCTAGATTAGAACATTTTCAAACAATCACAATAGATGTGTATACATATGTACATCTAATATAATTCGAAAGAGACTTTGTAACTATGTAAGGTTTGTTAGTAGCATTGAAAACAAATCGAAGTTTCGATGACGATCGTTGAATATATATTTTTTTTCGATTCAAATAAATTTAATAAAAAAACATATGAATGTTTTACTATTAGATTAATCATGTTTAAGCGGCTTATATTACAAATATGGAGCATAGCCGGGTAAAAACACTAGTATCAAAATTTAAATGTCGGTTTTAGCAACGTATATTCGAATAAAGTCAATGACGTCAATCTTTGCATCTTAATGTATATACATACATATATATGCACATTTTTTCAGACTGATTATTTTGAAAATTTAGCCGACATTAGACATTTTTGTGATTTAATTGACTCGGGATGAACGTTGTATGTATGTAAATATACCATATTGTATTTGGAAACCACGTAATTATACTTGACCGGATGATACTGTGCAGTGTATGTATGTACATACATATGTATTTATGTATGTATATTCTAGAAACGCAGCAAAACTCACGCAGTTCGTGACAATTTAATTTGTCCCGTGGCGAAAGTGAAACAAAATATGATAATGGTAATAAGTTTACTTCCTGAAGACGATTCTGCACGAGAGCTATCAGAGCCGTGTTGTGCTGGTCGGTGTATTTTTGTACTTATTTATTTAATTAGTCATTTTAATTATCTCACTATGTAATAATTGTCATAATCGATCGGAAACAGTAAATTGGCACAAACAAATAGCCGACATCCCAATTTTTTATACAAATTTCATGCAAATGTTTGCACTGTATTCTAAAATACACTGTCGTGTATATTTGTCAATATTTCATGTAAACAATAATAAAAGTAGTACTTACGGTCGACTGATTTTTTATGTATGTATGTGAGTATATTACGGAATTTTTATTGGAATTTATTTTAACAGGCAAAAGCCCGTAAACATATGTATGTATGTATGTTCATATATCTCCATATCTCTATATGCACATATGTATACAAATCTATAGTTTTAAATATATAATAGAAACACTAAGTTTTTTATATATATTTCTACTTCATAGTATCATAACTTACACTTTAGTTTTCTTCAAATTTTCATCAACCTAATTAGTAGTGAGCGGACCCCAAGCGCACCGTTCATTGTTCAATTGTTGTAAATGCTTTGTTAAAGGTTTGCCGAACCTTTTGTTTTTGCACGTTATATTTATAAATAGAGCCAAACCACCCCGATTCCTGGAAAAAGGCGCAGTCTACTAATTAGCTCCGAGCAACGCCGCTCTCTATCCGCAGTCTACTAATTAGCTCCGAGCAATGCCGGCTAGTTCGAATGGACGTTAGACCAACGTACACTTGGCCGAACGAACATTAGGCTGACGAGCTTTTGGCCGAACGGACATTTGGCCGAACGGACATGGGCCAAGCGGACATTTGGCCGATTGTGTATCGAAAAACTCAAAACTCACTGAAAACAGATACATTATTTAGATATTTTAACAACTGAAAATTTCATTCTGCCAAATGTCCATTGGCCCAATGTCCACCAGCCGAATGTACGTTAGATCAAATATCCGTCAACCAGCTAGTTATATAAAATTCATTCAGAATTTATATATTTGCATATAGATATACATATGTATATGTGTGCATACTGTGTGAATTATAATGAAATGTTACTATTTTCTGATTAGTAAAATAATTTAAAGATTGCTTTTTGAAAAACTTTATGAAACTCTGAAAGTAGTAAATGGACTATATTTTTCTTTTCGTTAAATAGTATGTAGATAGTTTTATTGATTTGAGAGACGTGAGATTTTTAAAAACGGAAGTTATGCCTTCTTAGCCACTATGCGTGTAAATATAAATGAAATAGTGTAATAATTAGAGGTAGGATAGTCACAGTGCTATCCATTGTTCGGCAAACCTTTAACAATGCATTTACAACCTTTGAAAAATACACGGCCCCCTCAGGCTCCGGTGACTAGTAATAATGATCATATATAATCGTTCACTTCCGGAAAATGGAAATGCATTATGTCGTAAGCGATATAAATGCTTCCGAAAAAAAATATGAATATTTTACAAAGACATTATTATTACATCATGTGGAGACACAATAAGGACACGTTAACAAAAGAGCTGTCAAACAGAACATGAAAATGCATTATGAATTTGCCGAGAATTGTGCTGGAAGTCATGAGGATGTCACGGTTCGAAATGGAACCCGAAAACCAAATGACACTTCTGTCTTCAACGACGCAGAGTATTATTCTCGCTGCGATTGTAATCGTTTGGAAAAACGTCACGTTGAAAAAAATTAGCATTCATCCGAAATCACGCCAACGTGTGGAAATCTTCACCATTGTCTTATCCGTCATTTTCTCTGGTTTCTTTTTCGGCCAAGAAAAACCGCTGGATCAGAGCGGAACAAAGCCACGCTTTACGATTCAGATCGTTTATTCTTCTTTTCCCACATTCACTCTCAATATAAACGCTTATTATAATGCACATACCAACACATACATATGTTCACATTAACTGCGTATACATATGTAAATATATATTATTATATATTAACAAAGGTACGAGCTGCAAAAGTAGCACCATTTCGACTTAATTATCCCTCGAATTATCAAATTCTTAGATGATTTCTTATACTAGTACATTGTGAAATATGTACAAATCGATTTGTCAATTAATATAATCGAAAGCTGGAATAATAGGAACTTTGTAATGTGGTTTCCATAGTATTTCCCTTTTAAATACCCGGCGTTTTGACATCTCAAAGGTTTTGACAGCTAAAAGTTTCATGCGACGCCTGGTATAATCTATTTGATGATATCTTTTGACTATTAACACAAACTAAAACCAATAGTTCGTGAATGAACAAAATAGTATATTTATGAATGAACCGGAGTAAACACTTGGACTGTGATATACATTTATGTATATCACAAAATGCTACCTGCCACGTTTTGTCATTTAGCCCTTCCTCTTCACTCTTTTGAAATCGTATTTTAATAATAAACACATAGCAATTGCATCAAAATTGATTCAACCATTTTCTAGATTAAAGCTTTATATACCAAACATAATTTTTATTGTATGTGTAATGTGCAGAGAAAGGATATTAACATAATTACATCAGTACCTAGAAAATTGGTCGAAATCTTATCAAATAACTGTTTATACTTCTATAATAATAATATTTTATAATAGCAGGACTTTCTGCTCTATACGACCATATTTAACCATAAACAAAACCTTCTACTAACTTAACCATCGATTTATGTATACATTATAATCGAGTAAACGGCATGCTTGAAATGAGTGGCGTGCCGTCATTGTACTAGAGAGATTAGGCTACATAGTTCCCTAAAGTCTTTGGCCTAAAATTTAAAAATATCAAAAAATTATTACAATCTACTCAAATCGATTTTTCGATTCCATTTCAATTCCATTCCGGAATCGGCTCTACCTGAGGTAATATATATTTTTTTTAATATATTTTTCTCTTCAAGCATGGAATTTTCACAAAAAATATTCTGATTTATGTCTATCAAAAATCATTCTGAACTATATTTTTGTTAAAATGATATATTTACACAGAACTTTTTGAGTAAAAACATGGCAAGAGCTCGTGAAACGATTCCCTCAGAATAAATCAGCGCGTGGAAGCAAATAACTAGGCCTTGGAATGTTGCATTATCGATCAATTGTTCGAATAATCATTCAGAAGATTAAGTTTTGAAGTCTAAAGAGATGTTATAAAAGAAGGTAGGCTACTAAGGATATTTCTGTTAGCACAAAACTGAAAAATTATACTCATCACTACTAGACAGACCATTATAATTAAAAAATTAAAAACATATTTTTTGTCCATATCTAGTCCCCTGCTTTAAAAGTCACGACACGGCACTGATATAAACATTTGTTTCATTGTGAAACTTTTTTATATTCAATAAAGGACCGACTTTAAAAATGTAAGAATACTTGAAACTTCTCCACTAAATATTCACTGATTAAATTATGCTGCAGAATATATGTAGGTATACATATGTACATATGAATGCAATTGTAAGAATATTATATTTAGAAAAGGTTAAAGTGATAATAGTATATTTCATATAAACTATGTATATTATTAATAAATAAAGTTGCGCCAGTCGACCTTTTCAACGGTGATCTCGATTTGATTTTAATGATATAAAATGATTGGTCTCAATTGCGCAACTCTGAAAAGTGCTTCTTTTCTTCGTGTATTATTACGCTAGACGAAATTTGATTGGCGAATCTGCGTGCCTGCGAAAAGCTTACAGTTGTGCAAGTGCATACTTACGTACATGGGAAGTGTGCACTATTTCATAATATGTATGTATGTATGTAATTGAATTGATATTACAACTTGCAATTATGCAGAAGCAACTGGGCCTTTGGATGGAATGACGTCGAACTTTTCCTAGTGAAAATAATGAGTAGTTGAATAGTTTTCATCTCGGCTGTGAAACTGCAACAACGACAACCACTTTCGCGAATAATTAATGCATCTTCTATTGTTGTTGATTTATGCAAGTATATGAGAGGTCAAACAACCCGTTGCAAATGTAAACAAACAATACTAAATCATAGATAATAAAAACTTTTACTTGCACTTCACGCAATATTTACTATTGTAACTATTTTTTGTATCTTATGATATGCATTAGTGAAGAAGGATTTTCTTTCCTCGAAAAAAGTATCTATACGTGAGCACTCAATACATACACATAAGATATTTACGATTGACACAAAAATATCTTTAATGTACACGCATTTGTTTCCTATACATTTAAAACCTGATCAATGGAACTTTTTAAATACAATATGTACTTTCGTTAGTATATAAGTATTCTATAGCTTAATGAAAACCTTACATCTATCTCACAAACTTTTTTTATACTAAATCATGTAGTAGGGTCAAAACGTCGATGATGTTTCTATTATATATATGGTTTGATTGCAGGTGATTTGTATTTATAACTTATCTAAAAGTCCTGTAAATATCTTCACTGACATCTACATATCTATACGAATATATGTAAATGTAACCTTGATATATTTAATCTCTACATATAATAGTTCAAATATCATTGAGGTCTAAGCAGCCTTGACTCTGGATAGCTGATTTTTTTGTGAACTGGCGATACTTACTTTAACTTGAGGATATCAGATGACAAAAAACTTTGTTATTACAAATACATAATTGGCAATTGCAGGTAGTATTTGCTGCATTTGTAGCAGTGGTGACAGCGAGGCCTGAACCACCAACACGATATGGACCACCAGCACCAGTCTATGGACCACCAGCACAAGCCCCAGTAATCCACAAACACGTATACGTTCATGTGCCACCACCAGAACCAGAATACCACGCTCCCAGGTAAGCCATTCACCAATATTCGATTGGCATTGTGTAATGTAATGATGAAATTGGAATTGTTTTCACATGCACTCAAGTAGGACATGCTTTTGAAAAATCCTGATGACACAACGGTAGGATTCGCTTTATATTCAGGCGTCTTGTTGGACGTTACGAAACGCGCGAGCGTGACTTTCGCTCGTCGTCCTCTGAGGTCTGCCTCTTCTATGGAAAAGAAGGTGCCACAATTAATTTATTCTTGTCAAGGGACTGATTGTTAGCGCAACAACAGGAAAGCAAGATGCGAATTAAGGCCGTTGAGGTCGTTAATTCACAACCGCGGCGGGAAAGTGCTTACCATTCAAATGAATACAAACGTATAATTTTCTTTACACTCTTTTTCCGTAAAAACTTGTGTGTACGTGTGCCTGTGCATTTTTATGCATTCATTTTATGTAATTTCGCTTTCCGCACATTTAACCACGCATACGACTAAGTTATTACGTAACGGTTAAACTTTGAGGATGTTACATACATCCGTGATCTTACTCAGTCATTAAATCACATTCTAAACATTATTCGATAGCATTATTTGATAGTAAAATGCGAAATTTTCCAAATTTACAAATTTGTTTCGAATACAATGCTAAGGAACTTTTAATTCAGATATGTGACGCGAATCAGTATAGTGATAAATGGTAGAGCACGAATCTCGCACATACGAAATACTTTCACTACTCTCTTTTTGAAAATTTCTCTGTCAATATTTAATTTGTGGTTTGCATTATAGGAAACAAATCTCTGTGCCTGCTCCTCAAAAACACTACAAAATAGTATTCATCAAGGCGCCAACGGCTCCTACTCCCACTGCTCCTATTATTCCTGTGCAGCCTCAGGATGAGCAGAAGACTCTCATATACGTCCTGGTTAAGAAACCAGAAGAACAACCCGACATTGTCATCCCAACTCAAGCGCCGACTCAACCGTCCAAACCTGAAGTCTACTTCATCAGATACAAAACTCAAGTAATTAAAACTAAATTCAAATATAAAATTTTCATATCGACGTATAATCAAATGAATTTAATCAAATCAATAATTTACAGAAACAAGAAGGGTATCCCGCAGCAGCAGCTCCAGCACCCGAATACGGACCACCTCCGAGCAACGAATACGGACCCCCATCTTCCGGAGGCAGCGAAGGTCCATATTAAATCAATAAAGACGAATGTAAACGAATCGCCTCGAACACTAAAATCTCGAATCTGTTGCTGAAAAGTCATCAATTTTACTTGGACACAGGCGATTGTCAATGTAATAGCTTGCAACGTGCATTTAATTCGGTTCGCCAAATTCGATCATATAAACTTAGTTGATAACATGTTATGTTTGTAATTTTAATCAATGAAAAAAAAATGCTGAAAACTTTTGGAAGGTGTCGGCACCTTTGACAAAACAACACATGGTACCCGTGTGTATTGTATCCTTGTATTTATTTCTTTAATTAAAAAAAATGTAAATATAGATCGCATCAAATTGATGCAAACATATTTTTTATTTTTATATTAAATATGCTTGTATAAACTTTAAAAAATGTTTTATTTTTCTATTTCCCCTTGAATCAGAATGAAATTTTATGCAATATATACTAGTGTTTTTCCCGTTGATTTCAACTCTCATCCATCTCACCTCGCACATTTTCATAATTTCGTCCACCCATCTTCCCTGCGGTCTTCCTTTTACCTTTTTGCATTCTCTCGGGTACCATTCAAGCACTTCATTTGTCCACCTTTCGTCCATTCTTCTAGCCATGTGGCCCACCCATTGCCATTTCAATCTCTTTACTCTATCCACTATGTCCACTACCCTTGTCTTACGTGTTCCGCTTCCTGCCTTTCCTCGTTATGCCAAGCATACAGCGTTCCATACTTCTTTGAGTGCATTGAATTTTGTGATATATATATATATATATATATATATATATATATATATATATATATATATATATATATATATATATACATATATATATATATATATATATATATATATATATATATATATATATATATATATATATATATATATATATATATATATATATATATATATATATATATATATATATGTAGAGTTCGAGATATAGGGAGGATTGCAGGAGTGATAAATCAAAGGCGATCTTAGTTCAACCTTATACGTTTATTGTTCAATATAAGAATATACACACGTGCGCTACTATGCAACTAACCGGTGGCCGTCCGGCTAGCGGCTCTACTGTCAACCGGTCTCTGGGGTACCAACTCCTAACAGTGGTACACCACCCCTCAACATTACTCATTACATAATTCACTCACACATATAAAATCCCACACATTAGTATCGAAACTTAGTATCGGTTATTGAAATTCTTATCGACACGACGTAAATTTTTTTCCAATTTTTAGGTTCACCAGAAATGGTACCTCCCCTTATAGGTCTCCTCTTTTTTTTAATTTATAAAATTTGATAAGCATCCGTCAACCGGAAGTGGCAGTTTACTCTTGTTCGATTTTTCTTCCACTATTTTTTTCGACCACTTAAACATGTGTGCTCGTCACGAAAAAAATCAAGTATAATTCTTGTATCAATGTGATGAAAATAAAAAAAATCATCAAATTTAATAAACCGGAAGTGAGATTTTTCTTCTTAGAAAGGTCAAAAATGTTGTCGCCTGGATTCTGTCCACACCCCTGAACGTATTTATTTATATTTGTATTCTTTATGTACTAATTTTGAGCTGCTAACGTTTTGGTCAGAATTCGTAAACCGGAAGTAGTATTTTTTTTTTAAACAATATTTCATTATTTTATTTTGACCTTTTAAATTATTTTAAGCTTCTTGATATTTATTGTGTATAATAAAGATATACGAACACCTTATCGAATTTACAAATCACGCCAGATTTTGACATGAATATATTATATAATACATTTTGTATTTTAATAAAACATTTCAAGGTATGAGTAAACCGAAAAGGGGCAATAAAAAGATTGATGGAATTATAGAAATATGGCATTATGATATTTTTACGTTGGTAGCACGGAATTGTAATTAACGAGCGCAGAGCGACAAGGTTGAAGTGGGAGGGGTAAAGATAGTGCTGTACCAGTCAGGTACGGGAGTGGATCAAAACACTTGCACTTTGACAGATTCGCGAAGTGTTGCAATGGCTTCTTATTCGTGTGTGAGCGCCGAAGAAGATCGACATTCAGCTGACGTTTCAGCTCTCACTTTCTATGGCGACCGTCTTTACAGCGGGGCTGACGACGGACGCGTTAAGGTTAGTTATTGCCTCATTATGCACCATCACCACCACTCCTCATCCATCACTCATCAGCCATCTCCCATCACCAATCACCAATCACCAATCACCAACGCAGAACAACATGACCTCTTTCGTTTTCATTTTGTGTTTATATTCACCTCATTGCTATTTTTATCACCATCAACTGTAAGAGAATTCTCGTTAAAAACAAGCAAATTTTGCGCCAAACTGTCCCTTCAACCTTGATGGTAGCATAATTCATTTCAATCATAAACTGTATTCGTACTATTTTCGATTACGCCCCTTCTTGAACGGTATTTATCCTTGAATTCGAGCCAAGATTATTCCACACATTAGATGCTGCTATTCAAACTTTATACGTTTTATGAAGGTAAATATATTATAATGAAATGAATTGTTGTACATTATGTCATTCCTTGTTTTTTAATTTATAATTTTTTTATGCAAAATAACAATTATTTATGACATGGAAATTTTTCCTACCCAGTCAACATTACAAAAACATTCATACTATGTAGACACCCAAAATAAATATCCCGTTAAATGTTATACATACCACACTATCACTGAATAATGGAAAATATTTAATGTGTTAATTTTCTTCTTCGTAGTCACTATTATGCCGGAGGGACATTACTTTCCCATTTTCTGACTTCCATATTGCAGCCCATCGTGAGCCTCCAACCCTATCCACATTATGTATTAACTCAACTTCAGCGGCAGCCCTAACCTGGTTACTCCATATTGTTGGAGGTCTTTCTCTGCTTCTCAGGACGACCAATTTTTCCTAATTGTTCTGGTTTCGCCAGAGAACTGGAGAAACCTAAGACGATATATGATAAGCCTATCGTCAACCCTCATCTTTTGAATATTGGTTATTCTCACTGTCCAAGGGATTCTAAGCATCCCTCTCAAGCACCACCACTCAAAAGTGTCTATTCTCTACCTTTCTTGAGCTCGCGCCGTCAATGTCTCCAATCTGTATAGAAATACAGGAAGACCAAAACTCGGATCAGACGCATTTTCGTAGATACGGTGATGTCCTAATATTTCCAAATTTCTTCATTGAGCTTTTCGCCATGCCTTTTTATTTGTCTCGCAACCTTCGTCGTCCAATAATGTTGATGCGAGATAAATTAACTCGTATACAACTTTCAAGATCAGATACAGCATCCGTTCTGTTCATCTTGAATCCTAGTATTATGTTTTCACTGTGCAGACGACAGAGAAGATCCAGCATTTCCTCTTGTTGGCTATGAGAGCGGTATCATCAGCGTATCTGATATTGGATATGCTTTTACCCCCCCCCCCCATTTTTAATCCCTCCCTCCCAGTCTTCAAACGTCCTTGTTATAATATACTCCCCATAAACATTGACCAGCATGAGAGACAAAATACAGACTGATGATTTATCACATGTACATTTACCTTTATGCGTAAGAGTTTTAATTTACCAGATAAACAGATTTAAAAAAATCAAACATGGCTTACAAAATGGTGCTTATTTATGTTAACAAAAGATTGAGTTTTACATTTTCTCTTATATTCTGTTTTAACCAACACTTCATCGATCCAGTTAAAGCTATACAATCAAAACTCTACTATGTAGTTTGATGATTTCTAACCATATACATACGTAGATTGGTATATGAATGAAGTGGTTAATTTACCTTTCATTTTAGATTTGGACAGAAGATCTAAAGCTAACAAATGAAATCGCAGCTCATCCAGTGAACATCTATAGTCTAGCTGTTGCGCCTCCCTATGAAGCTGGCTCTACGCCGACACTTTACTCTTCCTCCAACGATGGCACCATAAAAGCGTGGTGTGCTGAAACTGGTAAATTCAAGACCGATTTAATCAACTACGACAATGAAGTGGAGGTTTTGTATGTTTACAAGGGAACCTTGTATGCTGGAGACGACAAAGGCAGCGTAAGTGCTTTTATTTATTTGATAATTTACTATTTTTTAGGCTCGCGTAAATATGAAACTGGTACAAATCTTGGCGCAAATCCAGTATTCATAAGTGATCGGTATATTTAGCGACATTTATAACGCTGCAATATATGTAGATCAATTTGATAATGTTTTTCACATTGAAACATTTATATTTTTAATTGTTTTAGGTTGGAGTTTTTGTTAATGATAAATTAAAATTAATTTTCAATCTTCTGGAAGAAGTTAAGGGTCTTATTGTAAACGATAATCTGATGTACACTGTACGAGATCTTGATCTCATTATAACCGAATTTATGTCAGGTAATTGTTATAATAATCAGTTGTAATAACTAGTTAGATGCTTAATGGATTTTTGAGAAACGTATTTATTTAATTTTATCAAAAATTTTATGCAATATGTAATTAATTCTTTCTATTTTCAGAGGAAAGTACTCGATATATGACGCGACAAACTTTGGTTGGAAAATCACCACTTTGTCTTGCCGGTGATAAATTATGTTTTACTAGTCGATGTGGCAAGAAAATTCTATGCCATCACAATAGTAAAGAGGATAAATTCAAACAATTAGATGAAGTTGACGTATGTATCTGTATCAAATTAATTTTATTGTAAATCATTATTATATCTGAAATGTAAAATATCATTTGGTGGTTAATCACATAATTGTTTTAAATTTTAGGCTCACAGTATGATAATAAATGCCATGTGCTCTCAGTTAAAATCGGACGGCACTGTGATATTGTATAGCGGTGGTTGGGATAAGGAAGTTAAAGTATGGAACATAAACGAATCTGGAAAATTAAGTCTCGTAAAGTCTGTTGGTGTCAATTGTTGTATTAACAGTTTGTGTATTGGAAAAGATGGTCAAGTGTTTGTTGGTGGTAATGACGGCTTCTTGTGTCGTGTCGATGCTTAAAACTAATCTATACTTGTCTCCCAAATCAACTCAATATTCACAAAATATAGACTGATAGTAATAAATTGTTTTATCTCATTGCACTAATTTATACAATCGAGCTTTATTAATGATTTTACTAATGAATATCGTCCATTGTTCTAGAGGCTTCATTCAATCTGTTTATTTCAGCCGGTTTTGCAAGTGTTTTTAACATGATATTTTGACTTGGATCTGATAAGTGTATTTATTCTGTCCTGTTTTATCGGAAATAATGAACTGGCCACGCTGTCAATATTTATTTTTATAAACGTGTTGTTCAATGCTATTCTGACAAGAAAAAGATGTGGCCTTTTGCTTGTATTTTTCTCGCCAAGACTTGCCCATGAATTAAACGTTGTTATAACTTAATTAAATTTTATACCAAAGAGTTATTAAATAAATATTTAAAAACCTATTGTTTTTTTTATCTCATCAAGAATATGTAATAAAAATAAACAATTTTTCATTATTGAATTGATGATTTCCTTTTGACTATGGAGGGTTAATAAGTAAAGGCCAGATAACCAAGGTGCCGTCTTGAAAAAAACGGACCCAGAGGGTGCTGTGTATTGTTCATTGCATTGTTAAAGGTTCGCCGAACGTTTTTTTTTTGGACTCTAGCTTTGTAAATAGAACTAAACCGCCCCGATTCCTAGAAAAAGCACTGATGTCTATTAATAAGCATTCCTACTCGTAAAAATATCAATAATTTACATTTATTTGAATTATTGTAGAAAATAAAAATGTAGTTATTTGTACATCAACACCTATTTATTATTGGGGGAAAATGATTGTTGCAAAACGATCATTTTGTAAAACAAATGTTAAATTTGTAAGGTGACATCCTTCCGGTAAACGGACTACTAGTCATATGCGAACCAGTCACAGGACAACCGGTCGCTCTAGATCGGTCACACGTGATCACTCGTCACCAGTGGCGGCTCGTGATAATTTTTAGTGGCGGGGCTGCACTGAAAAGATGTCTAAAACATGTCACCATAATTGTTCTATCATGTCATAACTAGAGGTAGGACCGGAAGCGCGCCGTCTATTGTTCCATTATTGTAAATGCTTTGTTAAAAAGGTTCGGCAAACCTTTAACAATGCATTTACAACATGTGAACAATGGACAGCGCGCTCTGGGTCCGCTCTTTAATCATAACAGGACAAAAGTTTTCGTTATGCTTATCTATTTCCCGCCGATAAGCTTCGCTTAAATGGGTTTTTATGTTAGCCGATCCTAAAATCGTGAGATTACACACATTTTGTAAGTGTTCGACACTTCCCTCGTGTTTTTTTAATTTTATCGTTTAAATGTTTTAAGTCAATAACTCCTGTTCTCGTCCAAGATGCTTCGCCTGGCGACTCGCCTCCAAACAAAAGACACGGATAACAAAATAACACGTTTTTTTCTGTACATCCCGTTAACCAATTGTATTTTTTATAAATGTCTGGATTAAATTTTCGCGAGTAACTAAAGGATCTACTAGTAGCAGGCTGTGAAGTAATTAAATTGGGCGTGAGGCAGCCTAATGCTTTTATAGCAACTTTTTCGGTAAGTTCTAGTCGCGAAAAGTGCAAATGTTGTAAATATTTTACTGAATTCTTTTTTTCTTCCATTTTTGAAAGAAAAAAAATCTTAATATATTTAAATAAAAATTACGAGAAAAAATTAAACAGATTTGAAAAAAGTTTGCTGTTATCGAAATGAAAACGACTCACCGAAGATTTGATGAGGGCTCGTACACAACCAATTAAGAATAACGAAAACGAATAAAGCTGTGATCGTGCGATTCAACTAATCAAATGTAAGATCAAGCGCGCGAAATCTTACACAAACTGACAGATGAATGTCGTTTAACAGGCGAAGGCTGCCGACTATCCAGCCCAAAACGGCAGAGTGAGTGAAAGAGAAAGAGCTATCTGCAGTTGCAAATAGCTCTTTCTCTTTCTCGTTCCGAGACTCCGGGCTGCGTGGCGTTCAGGGCGGCGCTGTAAAACTTTACAGCCAGTACAGCAACATTTTAATTCATCTGTCACCATACAAGTTAGTGGGGTCTTCGAAACGGTCAACATTACTTACAATATCACCCTTTTGGATATGGGTGATATTGTAAGTAATATTTACTCTGTCGAAGGCCCCAATAGTTCGTCCATCCAACTAATAAAAAAAATATCATTAATAAATAAAATATTAAATGTATCATTAAACATATATTTTATAATTTTATAGGAGGGGCTGCAGCCCGGCAGCCCATTAGCACGAGCCGCCACTGCTCGTCACACCCTAAAATCGGTCAACCAGTTTTCTCGTGACCGATTTTAGGGTGTGACCAGTTTTAGTGTGACGGGTGATCACGTGTGACCGGTTGCCCTGTAACTGGTTCACATTTGACTAGTAATCACCGAACCGTCCTTCAATCGTCCCGTCAGTTGGCAGCGGTTGCCAGTTTTTTTCGAATGGCAGCCCCAGGCAGAGAGCTCCTAACGCGGGAAGGCAGATGAGAAACACTCTTTCTCGCACTCCGATCTTCGAAGGGGACAGACGTCCCCAGCCACTCTCCCGAAGCACGGAGAGTTCGCTATCTTGTGGTTTTTGAGCCACGCGGGACGGTTGAGAATCATCACTCCCTCCCCTGAGCTCCAACAAGTTCGTCTCCTGTATCTTCCACGCAGCTTCCTACCCACGTGCGGGTTAAACTTTCCGAGGTAGCCGCCGGCTCCGAAAAGCCCTATAAGCATCAGCCGCTGGAAGACAGACCAGGTGACCTGATAGCCAGCTGCGCCCAGCGAGAGACGAGGAGCACTGACCAGGAACTGTACGGGCGCCAGGGATGCTCAATCGAGAGCCCCCTGAAGTCGGTTTTGTGAGATAGCTCGTGGTAAGCGTGGGCAGGGCTGGTTTCCTCAAGGTGCCTTCCTTCGTCGT
The DNA here is from genome assembly GCF_051622035.1 of Arctopsyche grandis. Taxonomy (NCBI): domain Eukaryota; kingdom Metazoa; phylum Arthropoda; class Insecta; order Trichoptera; family Hydropsychidae; genus Arctopsyche; species Arctopsyche grandis. Next base: position 20,824,533 of record NC_135355.1, on the reverse strand, counting down.
CAGTGGTCTGGTCTCTGCTGATGATGGCTGCTCTGCTCTGTCCCTTTCTCTTTTGTACAGTGTGCGTGGGATGCGTGATGTGGAAAAAGGGCGGGAGATGATATAACAATGAAAACAGGTCGTAAATCTGATCACAATGATTATATTTCCACGTTGAATGTACATAGAGCAAAGAGGGGGGGGGGGGTCAACAAAGAAACCACGCGTGATTTTGAGGTTAGCCACGCGTAGCTGAGTTGTCTGCCTTCGGTACGAAGACAGACCAAGCTTCCTCTGGTGCACACCGGACGGATACTGGAGCTGGTCTCCAAGTATCGTCAACCATCACCAGCCTCTAGCTGGTGATTTCGGTGGCGAGGAGCTAACCACGTAAACACCCACAATGTTTACGCGAAGACCTTTATCGAACTACTGTCAGTGTGGGCAAGCCGCTGTCTGTCAGGGTGGCCAGCACAAAAATATATCGGCCAAATCGTGGGTCGTAAGGCCACGAAAGCCGATCATCAGACACGTAGACTGAACAGGAACCTTACGACAAATACACGACAGCCCAGGTCATTGAATCTGTTCCCTTTGACCCTCACCACGGAACGAACACACCTGAAAGGACGATAAACGTGCTCCTGTACGCCCCTCTGGCCTCCCATCGTGAGAGCCGTTATAAGGTCTGTTCATACCTATCCAGCACGACCCGTATCCTGCAGGTGTCATGCAAGTGCAGATAGTATTATTTGGTACATTCTATATGGACGCGCATGAATGCGTAAATACGCATGCGCGAATGGATTATGAATACGTCCATATAATGTACTATAGGGGATGAACGAATAAGACGACTGGCATGTTAATGCATGTGTTTTATTTATGACAGCTGAAGGCAGAGTGAGTAGCTAACTTCGAACACAATCGAGTTGGTCCCCACTCGCATTTACTCCGAGCTGGACCGTGAGTCGTTGTGGCTCGTGGAGGTGTTGTAGCGCTGCCGCCCGTCTCGGTGTGACGATGCTCGTGGGGACGGACGGGGCCTTGATGATGATGATGGTGCTGAGGTGGTGTATGTATTGTGGTGCTGGATGACCGTTCTATGTGTACTGGATCGCGCATGACTCCACATCCAGCTGTCAAGATCGTCGTCTCATTCGCTCCCCCATTTTTTTAAGCACTTGTCATCGACGTTGTGGCTGGACTCTAGTCGGTAGGTAGGTGTCTGTAGCCGTGTCTGCTCGTTTATTGTCACCCGCGGGCCGCGGCGTGCTGTGTCGATGGCGGCGTGGCGGGTAGCTTTCCCGCCTGGCTCGGCGAGGCAGGGATGAGCGGCATGCTGAATTGATCGAGGCTGCGTGGCTCGATGTCGGGGGTAATCAATTATGGGGGATGAACGAATGAGACGACTGGCATGTTAATGCACGTGTACTGCCATCAAGACATTTACTGCGACGCAGAATACATTTCCCACGCTCAACCATTGACGTCACCCGAAGTCGAAGAACACCTGCAGCCATTAAACTAAATCGAGTGGAACGGCGCCAAACATTCTAGCATGTTCCACCCCTACAAGCCGAGCGGAACGACACGAAGTCGAAGAACACCTGCAGCCAGTAAAAACTAAATCGAGTGGAACGTCGCCAAACGTTCGAGAAACGTCCACCCCAATCGACAAAAACACATTCCTCGCACACGCATAAACACCATCTGCGACGAGTCACGTGATGCCCAAAAACAATATAAAAGGAGGTCCACCCCAAACAGCTTCAGTCGACCCACAGCAACAAGCGTCGACACACAGCAGCAGACCAGTCGACCCACAGCAACAAGAGTCGACACAAACACATTCCTCGCACACGCATAAACACCATCTGCGACGAGTCACGTGGTGCCCAAAAACAATATAAAAGGAGGTCCACCCCAAACAGCTTCAGTCGACCCACAGCAACAAGCGTCGACACACAGCAGCAGACCAGTCGACCCACAGCAACAAGAGTCGACACACAGCAGCGGACCAGCTGAACGAGCCAGCAACACACTGCCGTATCCAGAGACCTTCTGAACATAGCCGAATGTCGAGCCAGCAACACTCTACCGTATCCAGAGACCTGCTGAACATAGCCGAATGCCGAGCCAGCAACACACTGCCATATCCAGAGACATCTGAACATAGCCGGATCCAGAGCAACGACACATTGCAGATCGGGCGGCCCGCACGACACCAAGTCAACAGCCAATAGCCGTCTCGAGAACACTACGATTCCAGCCGCTTCAACAACATATTTATACACTTGTATATTCAAACAATAAAGTACCTTATTCAAACAAACAGCAGTAAAAAAACAGACAACTAAAACACAGACGAACTCGTCTATAATACATGGCGGACTGGTGGTGAAGAACACCTTCACAACTAGATCAGTCCCCATACACGTGTTTTATTTATGACAACTAAAGGCAGAGTGAGCAGCTAACTTCGAACACAATCGAGTTGGTCCCCAATCGCAGGAAGGTGACCAAACTCGACTATGTCGTATAGCGAGCCGCCACAGTACCAAAGAATACTATCCGCACTTGCATGACACCTGCATGATACGGGTCGTGCTGGATAGGTATGAACAGACCTATACCCGCGTAAACACATTCGTTACAAAAACTAATACAAACTGAATCAAATATAACACATTGGATAGGCAAGGAAAATTCTTTAATATTGGCTACATTAACAAAAAATTACATATTGCTAAGCACACGATTCAAACTTCAAATACATATATTGGCTTTAGACTACGAAATATATCCAGGAAGGCCTAACAAGTGCGCCTTCCTGGCCAATTACAAACATCGATTTACAATTTTTTGAAATATTTTTAACAAGGCATCATTGAGACATCTATGGATAAATTTTGATAAACTTACATTTTCTGTGCTGAGATGCTGAAAAACTCGCGATTTGTGAGACATTTATAGACAAATTTGCAGCATTTTTATACGTCTCCGCTCTGGTAATTTTTTTGTTGCTCAGTGCTATTTTGCACAAAGTGATCTCGCACACGTCACTAAAATCTCGATCATGAAACATCTGGCACCCGAAAATTACATCCACCGAGAGCCATCCACATCCAGTGCTAGATATTCCGTATTCCGTTTGGAATTTTCAAAATAATCCAATTACCTTCCTAAAGAGACATTATTCATGATAATTGGATTATTACGCACATTGCGATCACCCAAAAGACAATTTTTGGCATGAAAATTGCGAATACGGAATATTTGGCACTAGAGCTCTCGTTAGTATGATAGACTTTTCGGCTGCCAGATGTTCTGTTATAGATTTTAGTGACTTTTGGGCGAGCGCTTGTGGACAATAATCACCGAACCATTATTCATAGCGCCATATCATTTATATGTACATAAACAAGTAAAGCCAATGACTTTTTGCTCCAGCAAACATGTTGAAAAGGTAACATGTCCAAATGCAGGACACTTTCTGAAACAATGCTCAATGCTTGACGAATATCAAACTCGGGACGTTTAGTAACTTCATACACAGTGAACGAACGCCAGGGGTTCTCAATCGAGACGCCACCTGATGTCTTGAAGTTTGTATAGCTTGTGGTAAGCGTCGGCACTGGCTTTCCTCACGGTGTCCTCCTTCGTCGTCTGTGGTCTGGTCTCTGCTGATGTCGGCTCTGCGTCTGTCTCCCTCTCTCGTACAGTGTGCGTAGTGAGCGGGATGTTGGGAGATGGAAATGGAAGGATATTATTTATCAATGAAACCGGTCGTAAATCTGATCATAATGATTATATTTACACTTTGAATATACATAGAGCAAACAAGGTGAAAGAGGGGGGGGGGGGAGTAAAAAAAGAACCATGCGTGCTTGAGGTTATGTACTACCCACGCGTGGCTTTAGTTGTTTGCCTTCGAGACGAAGACAGACCAGGCTTCCTCCGTGCACACCGGATGGATACTGGAGCTGGTCTCCAAGTATCGTCAAACATCACCAGTCTCGAACTGGTGATTCGGTGGCGAGTGCGCGAGCCGCGAAAACACGCTGTTTACGCGGCGACGGTTGGCGCGCAAGTAGTGTGCACTGACCAGGGCGGCCAGCACCAAAAAACATCGGCCAGATTGTGGGTCGTAAGGCCACGAAAGCCGACCATCAGACAATTGGTCTGAACACACAGAGTTTTCTTTAAAAATGGTGAACGGATTTTCTGGAACTTGAATTCTCGTTAGTACAATATTTCGCGTTTATGACTTTCAATTGATGGACTTTTTGGGTTCCAGATGTTCCGTGATCGGGATTTTAGTGACTTGCGCGAGAACACTTTTTGCGGAATAATCACCGAGCCCTTTAAAATACATGTAGCCATTAAACGCACAATGGCTAGTAATATTGTAACCTACGTATTTTTTAAGGCGTCGGTATTTGATTTAAGGCGTCGATTAATAAAATATGCGTATTTTAAGATAAATAAAATCCACGCGATTGTACAATAACGTATGTTCGCAAATCCCGCTTAAAATCGTGCCATCTTCTCGAACGTACATATGTCAATATCTCGTGGTACCGAAGCCGGCATTGCAAATTGCACCATTTCTTATTGCGATCGTTTAGTTGCGATTGGGTCTCTAAATTCTTTATTTGAATACGTTCAGAATGGTTGTTCGTCAATATAATGAAGAATTGCAATACCTCGAAAAGATCAATCCGTATTGCTGGCGAATTAAAAAAGGCTTCCAACCAAACATGAAGGTGGAGGGTGTGTTTTATGTGAACAATACGCTGGAAAAGCTGATGCTGGAGGAACTCCGCAACGCTTGTCGTCCCGGCATGACTGGTGGTTTCCTTCCTGGGGTCAAACAGATTGCAAATGTTGCCGCTTTGCCTGGTATTGTGGGACGATCAATCGGATTGCCTGATATTCATTCAGGATACGGATTTGCGATAGGTAATACTTTAGTATGAAAATATTTCACTTTTTTTTTCTCATGTTTTAAATCTAAATAACACTTCGACAAATTACTTTTTTTTGGTTCAGAGAAGAGATATGACTTTTCTTATAGATATATGCCCAGTGAACACGAATCTGGTAATAAAAAATGTTGATTGACTCGAGATTCGGAGATATATGTGTTTTTTAAATCGCGCGATTTTTCTATATCTTGATGTTTGGTCGACGTCTCAAAATATGTCAATTTCCTGTTCAAAATGAATATTGGAATCTATAGTCGTGGTATTTTATCTTTCTTCTTCTTGTTAATGCCTTGTCCGCATCCGGACGTTGGCGACCACCTCGTCGATTATTTGAATATATCCGCATCGGTCTTCAGCGGCTCGGAACAGCTCTTCGGCGCTCATATCGGTCCACATGCGCATGTTTCGAAGCCAAGATAACTTTTTCCTGCTAATCCATTTTTTTCCTTCTATTTTCCCCATGGTTATCAAACGGAGAAATTCGTATTTTGGACCCCGTATCATGTGTCCGAGGTACTCCATCTTTCTCCGCTTGATGACAGAAACAAGTTCCCTGCCTCTCCCCATCATGCCGAGGACAGCTTCGTTTGATATCTTTTTGGTCCACGGAATCTTCAGCATACGCCTATAGACCCACATCTCAAAAGCTTCAATGCGGCTGATCATCTTGGTTTTCAGAGTCCACGTCTCACATCCGTGTAGTAATACTGTCCAGACGTAGCTCTTCGCGAATCTCAACCGCGTATGAAGATTGAGATGCTTGTTTGTAAGCGCCGCCTTCATTTTTACAAATGCTATTCTAGCCATCTCGATGCGGATTCTTAAATCTTCATCTGGGTCCATCTCTTCATTCAGCCAGGTACCCAGGTATTTGAATCTTTTTACTCTTTCTATCACCTCTCCATCCAAGGTTAGATTCCTGGTGTCTGTTTGCATTCTATCTACTATCATAAATTTTGTCTTCTTTAGATTTATGCGCAGACCTCTTTGATTGCTTTCTTGATGTACACGGTCTAGAGATCTTTGCAGGTCTGCTAAATTTTCAGCGACTAGTGCCGTGTCATCAGCATATCATATATTGGTGATCGTCTCGCCGCCCACCTTGATGCCCTCCGCCTCTTGGAGAGCATCGTGGAAGATGGATTCGGTATAGGTGTTAAAAAGAGTAGGTGATAGGATGCATCCTTGCCTGACGCCCCGTTCTATAGGAATCTCATCAGTGAATTGATCATCGACACGTACTACTGCAGTCTGATTCCAATAAATATTTCGTAGCAATCTGACATCTCTGTCATCCAGGCCAATATTTTTTAATGTTTCCATCAGGCGAGCGTGTTGGACACGGTCAAAGGCCTTTTCAAAGTCTATAAAGCAGATGTACACAGGTTTACGGACTCCTCTGCATCTTTGGAGTAGTGTTTTCATACAGAAAAGGGCCTCTCGGGTACCCAAGCCTTGTCTGAACCCAAACTGCTCTCTGCTAATCGCCTCTTCACACCGTGAGTAAATTCTGCCCTGTATTATCTTTAGTAGGATCTTCAATGTGTGACTCATTAGGCTAATTATTCTGAAGTCGCTACACGTCCTCGCGTTACTCTTTTTGGGCAACGGGATAAATATGGATTGTAACCAATCGCTAGGTACTTCGCCTGATAAATATATTTTATTGAAGAGTTTTGTTAGATCTTCTATGTTATCGTCGTCCAATAACTTGAGAAATTCGGCAGGAATCAGATCCGGTCCAGTAGCTTTCCGACTCTTTGCTAGTTTTATAGCATGTTCCACTTCGGATTTCAATATATATGGTCCCGTTTCTGGATCTTCAATATGCCCTCCGGTTTCTCTATTGTCTTTAAATAGCAATTTTGTGTACTCGGTCCATTCTGATTTCTTCTCATCCATATTTAAAATGATTTTTCCATTTTTATTCCTAAGGAGTCTGAAATCTTTTTTTCTGAATGATCCTGTTGCTTCTTTTAGTTTTTTATGTACGTTAAATTCGTCGTGTTTTTCTTGTAATTTTTCAATTTCGTTACATTTATTTTCCATCCATTTTTCTTTGATTTCTTTAATTTTCCTTTGAATTTGGCGGTGAATATTTTTATATTGTGTTGGATTATTATGTTTGTGTTTTCTACGTTCTTCCATTAAATGTATAATTTCATCCGTCATCCAAGGTTGTTTTTTATTAATTATTTGATTTGTTTCAAGAAACTTTTTCCCAGATTGGGTCATTGCTGATTTCATACCTTCCCACTTTAAGTTTACATTACTATTTTCTTCAATACATTTTTGTTTAAAATTTTTATTGAGATCTTTTGTAAATTGTTCGTGGATCGTAAGATTTTTAAGCAGCTCTAAATCCAATCTTGGTTTAGGTTTTGATGCTCTTAAAATCTTTTTCAGTCTTATCTTCAATTTCCCACAAAGTAGATTATGATCGGATGCCACGTCTGCACCAGGGTAGGTTTTCACCGATTTTATACTATTTTTAAAAATCTACTGTTTATCAAAATAAAGTCAATTTGGTTTCGCACAATATTATCAGGACAGTCCATTGGGGATTTCCATGTGTATAATCTTCTTTTAGGTAGCTTAAAGAAAGTATTCAAGATAACATACTGCTCTTCCTGGCAAAACTGAACTAGTCTGTCTCCTCTCTCATTTCTTTCTCCAAGTCCGAAGTGACCAGTTATACCCATTGTTTCTTCGTCTCCAACTTTGGCGTTGAAATCTCCCATTATAATGTTAACATCGTGTTTTTTCGTATATGTCATCAATTCTTTGATTTGTTGATAAAATTCTTCAATCTCATTTTCTTCTTTATCGAAAGTGGGGGCATACACTTGTATTATGTTAACATTTATAGGTTTTCCTGCTAATTGTATCATCATGACTCGTTCAGATAACGGAATAAAGTTTCTCACACTTTTACTGATGTCGTCTTCCAGAATCACAGCAACACCATTCTTATGAGTGCCGTCAAGCGATCCCGAGTAGTAAGTCGTATATCCATTGCAATGCATCGTTTTTCCTGCTCCAGGCCATCTAGCTTCGCTTATGCCGAGCATCTGTATTTGGTTTTTTTTCATTTCTATTTGCAGATTTTCAATTTTACCTGCTTGATACATGGTCCTAACGTTCCATGTACCAATTTTTCGTATGTTCACCACTTTGAGTCCGGGGATTCTTAGCACCCCTGTCCCATTGAAGGGACGCCGGAGACTCGGGGCCGTGGTTTTAGGTTTTCTCTTCATGGTGGTTATACTAGGGATATGAGAGCACAGTAGTTTTCCCCAAACCTTCTGCTCCGCAGAATTCAAACCGATTGAGTGGCTGCCACGTCGCTTTGAATCTTCCATCGTTTGCCGTTTTAGTATATTGCATATACTTCCGCCGTGGATGGTACTGACAGAGCTGCTGCCCACTGCCAGGGAATTTTTTATGGAGTTTCCTTCTCTATGAAAGGTGTTACGGTACCTTTCAAAACCGGGTTGTGCTTTTGTTAAGCGGCAGCACTTACTCGCCGCTGACCTGAGACCGTCATAGTGTTGTGTGACATTTTATAGAGTGAAACTTACCACGGATTCACTCATCACCACTCTTATCTCAGCGCTCCTTGTCCAGGATCACCATGTCGCCATGGCAGTTGACTACAAGAGTCGTTCCCCTATTTGCAACTTGGGGACCTGAGCGGTTGCATGGAGCTCTGCTCTGAGCTTATTAATTACTCCGTGCGGACGGACGTGTGTTTCCATTTATGATATATTTACATATATAGACAGTTTATTCACAATCATAATATTTATGAAATTAGTACCAAACAATAACGTTAACGTTGAGTACAAGTATCCAATATATTAAATTATCAACATTAAATAAAATTCACACTCAATATTAAATAATCAATTATGAAATAATTCAACATTGAAATATAAACCATTCAACACTCAATATTAAATATGAAATAATTCAACGTTAAACATTATCAATACTATCATTTATAAATCAATCGACGTTAATAATAAATTATTATCAAAAGAAATGTGATCGAAATTATGTGGGTAATTATGTAAATATGAAAATATTATAAATTTAAATTCCATTTAAAAAAAAAAAATGAAATCAAGCATAGGTAATGATTCTGAATATGTACTAACTTGCGAAGCGCCAGAAGAGCTAAATACTCATCCCAGCACCTCCTCTTTAGCTCCAATTTAACACAAAATTCTACATACTTATCGGAACAACACACAAACGCACGTCCGCACCGAGCTCGCTCAACCCGCGAAATCCTTAATTTGTAATCCTTAATTTTATCTTTAATTTGTAGTAATCTTCAGCTTTCAGCAAAATTCAAAAGTACGTATTTTCACTTAATACTATTTTATATTGAGTTTTTTCTATTGAAACATGTTTATTGGGATAATGTTCTGACCACGCTATTTTTTGTTTTCGTTTAAAAGGTTTAATTGGAAGTGTGTAGAACTTTAAATCAGTAAAATTGCGAGCAAAAAGCTCGTACTAGTATTTACTCGTATTTACACGGATCTGAATATAATTAATAGGAATAATATATTAAATTATCTTTATATGAGAATTAAATAAAATTCTACAAAAAGCATATTTCGACTATTCTTGTGGATTAATAACAAAAATTCTATTGATAACTGGCTTACCTGGATAAAATTAACGAATTTTTGTCATATCTCGTCTGAACCATTTTTCGTGTCGAACAGTGTAATTCGAATTCTTTAAATTCAATTTTAATATATATTTATATATATATATATATATATATATATATATATATATATATATATATATATATATATATATATATATATATATATTTTTTTTTTTAGGAAATATGGCTGCATTTGATATGACCGATCCTAAATCAGTGGTCTCTCCTGGAGGTGTTGGCTTCGATATCAATTGTGGAGTTAGACTACTTCGCACTAATTTGCATGCCAAAGATATTATGCCTATTAAGGTTTGTATTTATTTCTATATGTTATTCCTTATTGTGTTACAGTTTTTGAATAATATAAAAATGTTTTCATTATAGGAACAATTGACACAAAGCCTTTTCGATCATATTCCAGTAGGTGTTGGTTCTAAAGGTATAATTCCGATGAACGCTCGAGACTTAGATGAAGCGCTAGAAATGGGAATGGACTGGTCGTTACGTGAAGGTTACATTTGGGCTGAAGACAAAGAACACTGTGAAGAATATGGAAGAATGTTAAATGCTGATCCATCCAAAGTCAGTATGCGGGCTAAAAAACGAGGTCTCCCACAGGTTTATTTGACATTTATATTAAAAGTGTTATATAAAAACAGTGTGCCAACGATTAATATTCATTGCCATCTTAGCTTGGAACATTGGGCGCCGGAAATCATTATGCCGAAATTCAAGTAGTAGAAGAAATATTCGATAAGTATGCTGCTAGTAAAATGGGTATCGAACGACTGGGCCAAGTATGTGTGATGATTCATTCGGGAAGTCGTGGATTTGGACACCAGGTTGCCACTGATGCTTTAGTTCAAATGGAGAAGGCTATGAAGAGAGATAATATAGAGACAAACGATAGGCAATTGGCATGCGCTCGTATCAATTCTCAAGAAGGTCAAGACTATCTGAAATCAATGGCAGCTGCAGCTAATTTTGCTTGGGTCAATCGTAGCTCAATGACATTCCTTACGAGACAAGCTTTTGCTAAACAATTTAATATGGCTCCAGATGATCTCGATATGCATGTAATCTACGATGTTTCTCATAATATAGCTAAAGTTGAGGAGCATATCGTTGATGGTAAACTAAAACCCCTATTAGTACACAGAAAAGTAAGTCAATTATCCTCAAATGTATACGATTTTTAAATTTACAAATGACAAATAATATTTATTACATCTATAGGGGTCTACACGTGCATTTCCACCTCATCATCCTCTTATACCAGTAGACTATCAGCTTACAGGTCAACCTGTATTAATTGGTGGAACAATGGGAACATGCAGTTACGTACTTACAGGTACTCACCAAGGAATGACTGAAACTTTCGGATCAACATGTCATGGAGCTGTATGTCTAGTATTTAAAAACTTTAGCATAATTAATATATGTACATATGTACATAAATTTATCAAAAAAAATTCTAATTTCAGGGTCGAGCGCTTTCTCGAGCCAAATCGAGACGAAACATTGATTACAAAGATGTATTAGCTAAAATGGAGGAAATGGGAATATCAATCAGGGTGGCGTCGCCTAAGCTTGTGATGGAAGAAGCGCCTGAATCGTACAAAAATGTCACTGATGTTGTTGATACTTGTCATGCAGCTGGTATCAGCAAAAAATGCATCAAATTAAAACCCATTGCTGTTATTAAGGGATGATCTAAAACTACCTCAATATATTCTGAATTTAAGATTATGTATCATGAAATTGCTTCAAAAATAAATAATAGCTTTTTAAATATTGAACCATTAAATATATGCCAAATAATGGTTGTGTGAGTGTGTTTAATTTCAGTGCTTTTATATTGAGTATGCATACTATTTATTTGTTGTCATTTTTACAAAATTTTCATTATAAAATAAAGTCATTGCAATTTAACAAAATACACGAAATTATTGATACAATATTGATATGAAATATTGGATTGCTCTTCGATTTCATTGAAATCTATAATATGAAAAAAAGTAATTCGTTATTAATAATAATCATTTTGGAAAATATTTTGGTTGAAGCATTCAGTAATATGAATTAAAATAATCAAATATCACCAAAATCAGCGAACATTATTCGTTAGAATTTCGGTGAAATGTGGCCACTGTTTAATTTCATCGAAAAGCTTTTGGCCTGGACTAAGAGTTGCCATAACTTGTCTGTGACCTAAAAGTGCATAGTCTTCATCCAGTTTGCCAAGCTTCACTCCACATTTGAGTAAAATTTTAAGAGCGTTCAGTGCTTCTTTAGATGGCAGCTTTTCTACAATTAATAAATTAAAATATAATTTATGGATGTATTTATGTATATATTAAGTATTTATACATGTATCTATGTATACCTGAAAAATTTCCTATGAACGCAATGCCCAAAGCTTTTGTGTTCCAATTTTTAGAATGACTTCCAACTTTGTCCCAACCCCTACCTTCATAAATATTTCCATCATTACCAATCAAGAAACTTAAACAAATGGAATTTTTTTGTTTATTTTTGCTGTATTACATACTATGTACTTTATAAGATTTGTCTTACTTGTAAGCAATATCGCCAAAGTGTCTTTCTTGGATATGATATTGTTGTATATTCTGAATTTTGTCTAGACAATCTGTGATAGAATGACACTCCTGTGATACGGTATGTGAAATTATGGCGAAACATGGTATAGATGTCATTTCATCGACACCTTGCGATGGTTTCGAATGCCACTGCCTTTTAGCTACAATTTGTGAACATTCTGCAATAAAAAATAAATAGACTTTTTCGATATACATACGTTTGTTAAAGATAAATGTAATATTTAAGAATATATGTATATATGTTTTTACCATCTTCCACTACATGAACGTTAGCACTGATGATGTCTACTAGTGTGACAAAAAATATAAATCTTAGTAAAAATGTTGAGTTGTGGGATTCCATTTTTAAATGTACAGTTTCAATGTACGTAGTTAAAAATATCAGTGAAGCAAATACGGCTAAGTTTGTGCTTATATGCATATCCATATGAATACAGTGTGATTTAAAAGATGATTTTTATAAAAGTTCCTCAAACGTTTTTTATTAAAATACCTGAAACATATTTCTGTGATAATCATTAATTAGTAATCATAGTATGACTGGAATTTGTGTAGACTCTGCTATGAAATAGATTAAAATAAATTTTACCTGATTTTAAACGCGTTATTGTAGTTGTGTAGGCTTTACTAGGAAATTTATTACGATAAATTTACTAAAATTTATATACTTATTATTATATTACCCATGTTATTATATTACATTAAAATTTATATACAACTAGCTGTATTACCCGGCTTCGCTCGGTATTTGCAATATAAACCGCTTAAACATGACTAATCTAATAGTAAACATTTTATTAAAAAAAAAAAAAATTTTATATAAAAACATTAAGTCTAGAATCTGGCGGCTGCGCCCCAAGAGGCTGGGACCCATGCGGCTGCGCCCCCTGCGGGGTCCCATGAAGGTAGCGCCCCATGCGGCTGCGAACCCCGCGGGGACTTCGAATCCTTTGAATCGAAAAAAATCGAATCGGCGCCTATGAATCGAAAATAAAAATAATTGGAATCATTTGTTCGATGACGTCACGAATCTACGAACGAACAAAGGATAGATACATACATACATATGTATATACAAAGTCCAAATTATATATTAGATTATAAAGCTATTGTAGTTATGCAAGCTTAACTAAGAAACTGATAACGATAAAATTATATACTTATTTTACCATTATAAAAGAAAATGGTTTTCTTCCATTAATTATTCTACATACATTCAAAATTATAGTATCTCGTTTTTTAATCATTTCAGGTAGTTTTGTATAAACTTCATTGTATGTGTTTAAAAAAAACGAGAACAATGAAAATTTACACGTTGCAAATACTTTATGTTTACCCTATTCATTTATAATTTCTGTGTGAAGAAATTAATCGCAAAACGAAAAGGATTCCCCGTCAGAATCGTTTTTTTTTTAATTACAATTATACTACTGATAAGCCATGACTTGTTTTCTTTCACATATGTACGTATTACGTAAATATGTTTTGTACGTATGTATATGTATACTGGATGTGCTCTAATTCATCACCTCATCTGTTTTTATCATACATTTTAAAATAATGAATAAATAAACAACATATACAACCAGTACTGTAGCGAGGGCGCTTGATGCGAGGAGCGCCGAAGCCGTCCCTCGCCTATTTTTTAAGAAAAATTCTTAGTAAAATATTTAAAATTTCAGATGAATTCTATGTATTTTTGAAATATCAATTTGTATATATGTACGTTCATTTTATGTTTCAATTATGTACACATTTTGTTCAAGGCAGGGTAATGATGTTTTTTATTTCTTTTGAATTCTAAGAAATTGACCGAAGGAATGAAAACGAACAATGGTATGACGAAACTGCTTCTAAAAATGCATAAATACTGGATACGGTTTACTAAGTTCTATGTTCGCTAAAATCCTGGGATGAGGTGTACATATTTTTAGCATTACGTTAAGTTATAATTATTTTTATTATTCTGTAAACTTGGAAAAAATAATTTCCTTTTGTAAGTTGCGAATTAAAAAAACACGAAATCGAGCCCATAGTTCTTTACACACATATAAGTTGATGAGTAATAACTAAATAAAAATTAATATTAAAATATCGGGGTAACGATTACGTGTTATTTTGATATTTATTGTAATATAAAATTAGGTCGAATAATTTATTTTATTTATTTAATAGTTTTGGACCATTGTGGCATTACAGGAAGAACCTAATGCGCCTTTGTATCATTGTGTATTAATTTAAAATGATCGTTTTTGAATATAATTAAATGGTTTAAATTATAATATAATATTATAGATAGCCATTAACATTGCACTAAATTGAATATAAAACCAGATCATAATAAAAGGAAATCTAAACACAAAAATATGTCAAGGTGAATTGGCTTAAGACGAATCCTTAACTTAAAATATAGAAAAAAATTCATATTATAATGCAATTACAAAAAAGATTTAAAAGAATTCAACAGTGGCAAAATAATTTTGCCACTTGTTGACTTAATGTATCTGAACAAAATTTGGAAAATAAAAGGGTCCACTTTCACAAAATTACTTGGAAATAGATTGTGATCAATTTCTAAATGAACTTAAATGTTTAAAACATCAATTAAAAACTTTTTGTGGAGATAAACATCCCAGAAGCATGTATCACATTGGGGTGCACCTCACGGGATTGAATGTGAAATGCACGAAAAACCAAATATCGGAAGGCAAAGATCTTAAGTCGAAATATCAAAAAAAAAGGGTGCATGGTAAACGGTACATACTCACTAAATTTGCGCGAGTAGGATACAACAGGAACAAGAGGAACAGGATTTTCCTCCCGTATTCTGCGCGCGCACATTAATACGTGAGGAAAAGCCTGTTCCTCTTGTTCCTGTTATGTACCGTTTACCATGCACCCTTTTTTTTTGATCTTTCGATTTTCGATCTTTCCCTTCCGATATTTGGTTTTTCGTGCATTTCACATTCGATCCCGTGGGGTAGACCCATCACATTGATATTTTAAATATACTGGGTAGATAGGATTTACAAGAATCCTTTCCCAATATCGAGTTAGTGATACGCATATTTATCACAATGGCTACGATAGTGGCTTCGGCAGAAAGGAGTTTTAGTAAATTAAAAATTATTTGAGATCAACCAGCGGTCAAGAGAGATTATCAAATCTAAGTATATTATCAATAGAAAGTGAATTATTAACAATATAAATTTCGGTAATATAATAATTGGTTTCTGGTCTAGACAGATTTATTGTTTTAGTTAAAGAAAAAATTATTTGAAACAAACATTAGTAAAAATAAAAATATATTGTGTTTCAAGCGCACTGATTCCTTTTATAATATGACTTGTATTTGTTTCAAAATTCTCAATGTGGTGCATTTATAATATAAAAAATAATGCTGTTTTTTTGTATTTTATTTAAATGTGTGATTTATATATTTCAATAATGTAATTATTTTAATCTAATGAAAAAATAATAAAGGGGCAACAAATTTGATATTTGCCAAGGGCGCCAAAAACATCGATACGGCTCTGTATACAACATAAATTACCGTAAACGATATATACAACACAGTTTATATCAATATGTTATTTATTATCAAATTTTGATAACGAGATCGCACAAATGTCCATCGTTAGAATGCTGAGAGATTCGAAACCTTGCTATTGCATATCCAGACTACCCAAGTTTATTGTAATAGAACAATGAGTCCATCTTAAATGATTCGCTTGATTACAATTGTTCAAACACATATGTATGATATCGGATCAATCCGGTTAAAAAGTTCGAGCGATTAAATCCGGTAATGTTGCAGCCTAATTTAAGCCTCTGCATTTTTACAATGTTTATCTTATTAGATTATGCGATTACGAAAATCTTTATTCCTTAGTGCGCTGAAAAATTTGCAAAGATCTACTTGTAAATTGTATTTCAGATCGCCTCTAATCACCAGCGATTCCCTCCAATCGAGCCATTATTCTTCAAATGGTCTAAACATTAGGGTTGTGTTGTGTTATTGTCTTAGAAATGTTCGTAATTCTAACAAATTATAAATTAAAATTGATGCGATGCGCTTTTGAGAAGTATGGCGATTAGTTTATAAAATTGAATAGTTTGAAAGGAAATAAAATTAAAAAAATAAAAATAAAAGATTTGGTGATATATTTTGGGGTTCGGTGATTACTAGTCAAATTTGAACCGGTCGCTCTAGATCGGTCACACGTGATCACCCGTCACACTAAAACTGGTCACGAGAAAACTGGTCACACCCTAAAATCAGTCAACCAGTTTTCTCGTGACCAGTTTTACTGTGAAGGGTGATCACGTGTGACCGATCTAGAGCGACCGGTTCACATTTGACTGGTAGTCCGTTTACCATATTTTGGAACAGCCAATATACATAATATATATGTACATTATTTTTAGAATATATTTTAATTTCTGTATATTACATTTGCATAAACTAATTCCTTGCTTTATTAACACTCATAATAAATCATTCATATACATACAATGTATTTTAAGATCAACCAGCGGTCAAGGATTGAAACCCATTTTATTGAATACTAGTGGTTTTACCCGGCTTCGCTCGGTATTTGTAATATAAACCGTTTAAACATGGCTAATCTAATAGTAAACATTTGATTAAATTTATTTGAATAGTTTTATTTTATTTGAATATTCATTTGTGTTTTATTAGATTGAAGGTCTGACCGCACTATGCGTCTGCGACACGAACGGCAGCGTGCGGTCAAATATTATTTGTATGAAATTGTATGAGATATAACGCACTACGCATCACGCGACAGAGTTGCCTTTTGTATCAACTTTGCCGTGTTGTGTCGTACTGCAGCAGTCGACGGCCGTATAGTGCGGTCAGACCTTAAACGGCACGGATTCTACGAACCAAACAAACAAATAGACATACATACAAAGTCTCTTTCGAAATTATATATTAGAAGATTTATGTATGTATATAGTTCAATTTCAAATATATCTTTTAAAATAAAACGTATTTTAATAAAACCATTTTTAGTTCAGTTTTATTTAGTATTATTTTCATTATAATTAATAAATGACGGAAGACAGTTTTAAATGTATTTTTTGAAATAATATTTTTATATAATTTAAATATACAGTATTTTAATGGATTTTCTACAAAATGTGAGTAATTTTATGGATTTTCTACAAAATGTGACCAGCTTGTTATCTCCTGATACAATCTAGCACCAGGACTTGCCGTAGAAATGATCTGGCGATGTCCTACAAGTTTGTAACGTGAATCCAACTCTGACAATTCAACTCCACATTCCAGCAATTTCTTTGCTGCATCTAAAGCTGCCTGTGGTGGTAGTTTATCTGAAATTGATATTAGAATTTACATAAAATTTCAATATCGTTCGTTAATACTTTATATAAAACCAATATCATTAGTTAATGTTTTTGAATTGGTGTTAGCATGAAGCTAACCAGAAAAATCTCCAATGAAAGCTATCCCAATAGCTTTAGAATTCCATTTGTAAGTGTGAGCTCCAACTTTGTGCCATCCTGTACCTTCGTAAACATTACCATCTCCGCCAATGAGGAAACTTTAATATTGATATAAAAAATTAAACATTAACATTTTTTTAATAATTAACACATTTAATATCTGATCTTACTTGTAACCAATGTCATGATAGTTCAATTCATCCATTTGATAGCTTTGTATATTTCCAACTCGACTATTACATGCTGAAAATGTATTACATTCAGGTGTAACAGTATGTTCAATAATAGCATACTTCACTGGAATCAACATATATTCAACTTCTTTGTTTGGTTTTGCACCCCATTGTCTTCTCGTGATAATATTAGGGCATTCTAAAGTTTATTTTAAATGTAAGTTATAGTAAATTGTCGTAATTTTAACTTATGTACGTACCAGAATAAATGTCTTCAATGAATAGGAAGAAAATCAAAGTTAATACCAAATACACTGCATGAATCGCCATCATGTTTGTTTATGCACGGTTAATAAGAATATTAAATATGCAAGAATTTACTTGCAGTCATTATTTATATGTCAATATAAAATACAGGTTGTTTTAAAAATAGTCAAACATTCCATTCAATGTGAATTTTAAATTTTAAGTTTCTATATATACAAATGTATTACACATTTTTCATAAATAATAATGCATTATAACTGTAAATTTTTTTTCAAATGCCAAGTCAACATACTTAATTCATACTAATGAGCCTTTTAAGTTTCTCTATAGATTACATACACATATAATATGTATTTCCAGTTAATACAAATATACCATAAAGAACACACTGTAAATATTGTTGTGTTGTGACAATATTTACAAAACTTTTCTCAGTACTCATTATCGAGTGTGTGCGATAACCTTTCTCAATCTGAATTTAATTTATTTCTTGTTTTTCACATTGTTTATAATAAGTCTGAAAGTTGAAATAACAACACAATATCTGTCAATGATTTCATAACTTTATTGGTCACAAAATTTGTTCCAGGTTCGTAAAATTTCTATATCACATTGTTTATAAAAATTAGGTACACTCCATACATTGAATTTGAAATCTGTTGCAGAATCTCTAATATTTTTAATTATTCACTTGAGTAATTCGAATATTCGATGTTTTTGTAAATTGGTTATTCGGTATGAAAATAAGATCAAACTTACACTGCAATTACTATTTAGTAATGTATAATTTTTATCATAAAATAGCTAGGCAGCGTCTATCAAAATAACAAAATGTGTGAATAGAAATTATTTTGCAGTTGGGCCTCGTTTCGGTAATATGAAAATATTATTCATTGTATTTGTTTTGAAAAACATTTGAATTATTAAAGCCACTTACGTTTCCCAATTAATCTTCCCTCTGTCTATGCTTTAGAAATGGGTGCTGCGATAGTTAAGGTCAGCCACCTTTTTTTTTTCATTATTTATGTTATAAGCCAGTGGCGGCTCGTCTATATGGGCTGCGGGCTGCAGACCTCCCAGAATAATACATATGCATGCTATTTTTGTTTACATTTGATCACCGGTATGATAGTTTGTTTGCATTTGATAGTTTGGATTTTTTTTAACTTGACTTGACTTATAGATACAGTAGCTTTTATTTACTTTTTGTTTTACCTTTCTGTATAAGTGAGATTGTTCTGTATTTAACCTCACTTCACATTAGTTTATATAAATGGGTATTCCAATATATATTTACAATTAATGAACTTGGGTTTAGTATCACAATGATTAAATCTTTTCAATTCACAACGCTTATATTATACCTAAACTATATTTTTGAATAGATACGGGAAGGCAAAAGTCACTTTCTGGTTCAAAATTTATGCAACTTTTTATTTTATTAATAATTAATCAATGAAATTGAAAACAAAACCTT
Source organism: Arctopsyche grandis (assembly GCF_051622035.1). Taxonomy (NCBI): domain Eukaryota; kingdom Metazoa; phylum Arthropoda; class Insecta; order Trichoptera; family Hydropsychidae; genus Arctopsyche; species Arctopsyche grandis. The sequence goes on along the minus strand of NC_135355.1, from coordinate 20,804,845 downwards.
AAAATTTTAAAATGCATATTATAATATAATAAGTAATAAATAAAGTATTATATTATTATCTGGGAAAACAATTCATAATTCTTTCCTTCTTTGCACGTATTCATTCGTTGATGCATCAGACATGATGAATCAAGAGACGGATCTTGAAATTCCATCAGAAAGCGTAAGTATTTTTGAATTATTAACACGATAATATTATTCATATATGAATTGGTACTATTCATTTCATTATAACAAAATTGAAGCGCTATGGCGGAATATACATAATAACATTAAGGATTTGTTTTAAGAAATTTTGAAATAAAAAGTTACAAACATTTAAGATTTAAAAATGACTTTCAATCCAGTAGAAAAATTAAATGTAATAGAACTAAAACTGATAAACAAATATTAATTAAAAATCAAGAAAAACATCTAAGAAGTTCATGGAATGTATGTACATACATAGATATATACTTACTAGTTTATATATACTTAAAAGTTTTATTTTGAATATAGAATTATTGAGCATGATTGTAATAGAAATCGTAAATTTGAATTATTAAATTTTTATTTATCATTACATTAATAAGTGAATAATTATCAATTTTGAGGAAGACAAAACATTAGCAACATCAAATACACGATATTCAGTTTTTTTTCTTTCTCGTCTAAAATAATATTTATGCACATGAATTTCCTACTTATTCTATGATATAGTCAATAGCATGGACTAGTTTTGGAATGTGCATTTTTTGATTTATGTATTAAATTTCTTAGAAAGCGATTCATAAGTAAAAAACTATCATATTTTGTAAAATTTACAAACACTTTTTTTTTAATTTTTTGTAAAATTTATATTTAAAGTAGAAAGATTTTGAGTCATTTATATGACAATAACAAATCACAAATTATAATAGTGTTTGCAAAATTTATTTTAATCTGTTAATTTAAATAATCACGTGGTATTTTTTTTATTTCTAAAATAAAAATTACAAATAAAAGAACAATTGTTGTAATTTGTACTGGTCAAGAATGTGATTTATAGTATACATATATTATACGTACATATATATGTATATATATGTATATATAAATATGTATATATATATATATATATATATATATATATATATATATATATATATATATATATATATATATATATATATATATATATATATATATATATATATATATATATATATTTATTTTTTTTTTTTTTTTTACTATCAACTCAAGTATACCATGTTCAAATGTATGTATACATATATGTACATACGTACATAAAGTAAGTTATGAAAAAATTATAGCACAGTGCATTATTACCTAATATTTATCTTTATTATTACCATACATTATCTTTTTACTATATCATAATACTGACATTCAAAATTTAATGTAATCATATTCGCACATAAATTTTAACTTATTTTATTTCATAATTTCAAAAAAATTTATATCAAACTAAGCTATTTCATAGCATGAACATATTACATGTATGTTATAATAAAGTTAAACAAATGGGATTCTTACATGACACAATTCTCATATATTAAACGATTTGAGTATAATAACAATTATTAATTATATTTATTGCTACGTGAAATATCACAATTAACACGATATGTTATTTTTTGGTAAAAATATAATAAAACGTCATATAAACGCGCTAAAATATATATTTTTATTATGTGGGGTTTGTTGCCGTTGGGGTCACTGGTGATAAGCTCAATGGAGAACCGAGACTGGTGAGCATCGGAGAAAGCTCCCTCGCAATTTCACCAGAGGTAGATATACTGTCATCGTAATGCTCACAATTATGCTCGCCACATATTTTGCACTCGAAGAGTATAGGTTTTATGGAATTTTTGAATTTCTGAAAGAATAATTTCAAATTGTACCTACATACATATGTATACATATATATATATATATATATATATATATATATATATGTATATGTATATATATATATATATATATATATATATATATATATATATATATATATATATATATATATATATATATATATATATATGTATATATAATCTATTAATACTCAATAGCTTGATAAATGCATGGTGACATGACACAAAATATAGCTCATTCTTTCTTAACATTATAAAAACATCAGTTTTCAATCCAATGCTCTAGTTTAGATCCAGTTTCTAAAATCCAATGATCTTGAAATACATTTACAATTAAATTATTACCTCCGTAAAACTCGATCCTTCAGCTCTGGTCAACGCTAATATTGCATATCCAGGGATACAAATCAATGAAACCGATGCGAATATCCAACCCAAAGCTTCAGCCCATTCAGGATAATGGTAGTGCCCATTGTGATATGTTGGTGGTTCATAATCGATAAGGCTAAATATCCAGACAGACTAAAAATACACAAAATCATGCTGAATTCACCGATTACAAGCTGAAATATACTGTATAAAATAATAAATGTACTAACAAATAATAAAAGTGGTGCAGCAATTAACCAACATGTCCTGAAATATAATGATGGTGTTTTCCCAGTCATTTGTTTCACGTTACGAGACAACCTTTTAACGCCGTAGAACCAAGTTATGGCAATAATTTCAAAGAATGCTAAATATGTAATAGATAATGAAGCAGCATAATGATCAATGAGTTGAAAATAATAAATTCCACTCTGAAAAATAGTACATATTATTTTGTGCATATGATACATAATGTGTACACACACAAATATGCAAAGACGTTATGTTGTACCTGTAATATATTAGGAAGACCAAATAAAAATGATACTATGCATATTATTAGAACTAGTAGCTCGTGATAAACAAGCCTCTTTTTAATCCACTTTGGAAAACCATCTTGAATACTGGTAACGACAACTTCAACGATTGCAAACTGTAATTAACAAACAATAACTATAAAAAAGTTTGCATTAATAAATGTTAAATACGTGTTATAGATTTTTATACTTACTTGACTATTGAGACCAAGGCATAAAAGCATAAAGAAGAATAGCACAGCCCAAAGTTGAGAAGCTGGCATTTTTGCTATAGCTTGGGGATAAACTACAAATATTAATCCAGGACCTAAAACAATTTTAATCGATCACCATCTGTTTACATTTAAAGCAATAATATTTTTAACGTATTGTAAATGAATTACTATCGCTAATAACTGACTCAACGTCTGTGTTCTGTTCATTGGCTATGTTTCCGATGGTAGCAAAAGTAAATATTCCAACTAATAGACTAGTAATCGCATTCACGAACGACACAGCTAGAGTGTCATGTAAAAAGTTGTTGTGAAAACGATTGTAACTGGCAAACGAAATCATAGAGCCAAAGGCAATTCCTATGGAATTGAAGTTTTGGGCTACAGCATTTATCCACACCTGTAAAACATATATGGTATTATCAAACCAACTATTCGTTACTCAACAAAATTCCAAATAGAACCATTTTACCTTGGCATCAGCCAACAAAATCCAATTGGGCTTGAAAAAAAATCTTAGCCCTTTATCGGCACCATCCAAAGTTAACGATCTTCCTAAGAATATGATGATGAGCAAGAAAGGAAATGTTGCCGTAAAATACCTAACTTTTGCTGATGATTTTATGCTTTTCCATATTGCAAAATATACTAACATCCAAGCACATATCAAACAAGCAACTAATTCCCATCGAAGACCTCCAGGATACTGAATACCAGCGCTAATATTTAATACTTTTCTCCTGTAACATAATTTTATTAAATATTATTTATTTGTTTTCATCAATTGCTAAAATACTACGCATATATTAGTTAAAAACTTACTCAAAAAATTCTTCCGAGGGCGTTCTTGAAAATTCTGGTCGGGTTATATTTTGATCTAAATTTGAAGGCATCCAACAGTCAGGAGAGTTCCATCTATTGGAACAGTCCGACCATGGCATTTCGGCTTTAAATGAAGCGAAAAAGTAATATATCGAATATGCTATGATTACTGAATAATAGGTCGACATCAAGAACGATATCACTACACTAGCTAGACCAGCTCCTAAAATTATTAAAAAAAAATCTAGTATTAATATTTGTTGAATATAAAAATATGCAAATATATATTTTTTTCATTATTCATACCCTTGAATAAAGGGCAAATTTGTCCTAAAGCTCCTATAGGTCCACGCCCCGTATATTGTCCAATAGCTAATTCCATGAAAAGCATTGGAATTCCGCATACAATTAATATTATGAAGTATGGAATTAAGAAGACCCCTGGAAATAATAAATTGAAAGTTACATTTAAATGATTACCATTTCATTGAGATAAAAGGAAGAAACGATAAACCTGTATAGATTAAAAAAAACCGTAGAATTCGCTTAATATGAACACCGCAATATCAATACCGAGCTATGTATACATACATAGGTTTCAAGTGTTAAATTAATTTGGTTGAAGCATTTTCCATACAATCGCTCATATGTACATTGTACATATATAGAGAGCTCTCTATCTGGATATATATACATGTATGTATAACATTAAAATCCAAATGATCAATATTTTTGTAATTTTCAATAACTTAAAGGCCATACGATAGTACAATTGCGTATTGAAGAAAATTTAAAAATAACGTTTGCTACATTCCATTCTGTGAATGTGGCAATAAAAATTATCCTCGATTGTTTCATTAGCGTATATTATGTAAAAAAAAAAGAGACAATTTTATGCTTTGTCATTTTTACACCAAAAGTTATGAGACGGTGGACAATGATAACATTTTCAACAAGTAGGATGTCACTTGTACAGATTAACAGATAAAATTACTATCGAAGTGAAAAACAAACATGGTATTGTTTAAAGAATTGAAATGCTAAAAAATCACATGGTAAAAAATCTTTGGCAATGAACTCGATAACGAATAACTACACCATATATGTACATATGTATGTATATGTATAAGTCAATAGCTACTACAATATTACTAACGCTACTAACACTACAATATAGTTTAAAATTATTTTTTCTGATTAGCGCACACAGCTTATTTAACCCTATGCCTGCGGCAAAAAATATAGCGAACAAGCCTTTTTCGCGCATTTGGCAATCGAGTTTTCGACCTTAAATACAGATTTTAATATTTACTCAAGTAACCAGATATGTTAATTAACACATAAAGTATTATTTTAAACAATAAAATATATAATATATCTCGTAGTTTTGGCTTAATTGTCAAATAATCATTCTTCACACAATTGAGACGTATCGTCGCCATTGTTCAACAGACGTGACGTCACATAAACGAGGTTTCAGTATGATTCCATAAAAAACTGATTTTGACTGGTATATATGAATTTTAAGCAAATTGAATAGATGGCATTCAACTCTCAGTAATATATTCAACCAATTTTGAACCTTGAAACAGTTGAAATAGGCGCATATAAGCCTCAAAATCTTGTGCAAAGTTCAGAAATTCTATGGAAGACAGCCGCGCTACAGACTTGTCGCCCAAAGCTTCCATAGAAGACGACCGCGGGCAAACGGTTAAAAAAAAGTCCATGCTCATAAGCTGCAAATTTTCCCAAATCAGGACACCCTGGGGGAGCTTCTGCTCCTCCCTCACCTTATTTCAAAACAAAACATATCAAAGTATGTAATTCAAGAGCTATGGAATGAGAAAACAGTTGGATTTATTCTTTATATATTTTTAAATTATCGCTTGATGAATTTGATCGAATTTTCAATATTCATTTAGCTCACACACATACACTTAAAATTTAATTATGAGTTTACTCCGTTAAATATAATATTTAAGATAGTAGTTTTACATTTTTAGGAGGAAGAGGAGCAGGAGCGTAACTACTATGCCGCACGGGTATGCGGTGCATGCGGGCCTTTTAGATTTAGGGGTTCAAAAGGATTTTAAATTAAAATGTTACACATTTTTCAAATAAAAATTGGAAAAGTTTTCTTAAAATTATTCATAAGACTAATGGAAGCACTAGTTAAAAGTTTATACTCCAAATTCCTTGTCGGATTTTCACGATTTTGTACTCCTTCTCACGAAATTTAATAGTTTTCCGTTATGGTACAGTAATAATAATTGTCTGCAATTGATCTATAAGCCCGATGTTTAATTAAAATAAATGATGGTTAAAATATTTTGGTTTCATTTGTGTTCACGTTCTAGTATTTGATATCGTCCGAAATTTTCGGATAGTTATTTTATTTTAAATGAAATATATGATATCGTGATTTTCTATAGTTTTTTTTTTCAAATTAATAAAAGACTATAAAATAAATTCGATGAGTCAACTCAGGCTCAATGAATTAGCTATATTATACATACATATGTAGATTGAACATGAAGAAGCTTCAAAAATGTCTTTGTAAGATGCTCATAATTGCAGAATTTGTGACTTTGAAGGCGAGCAAAAAGAACATTTAAATTATATGAGTTAATTATCAATTTAATTTAAAATTAAAAAAAAACTAAAGGGGGGCCTTTTGCTAACATTTGCATGCGGCTCCAATTTTTCTAGTTATGTCTAGTTAAGAGGAGGCATTATAAAATTAGCTGAAAAGTATATTCGAGTACCATGATTAATTAAGTTTACACCCAGAATGACAGAAACAACTAAATTATAATGATATTTACAAAGAACCTTCTACAAAAATAGTATATATAAAAATATATAATTTCGAAAGAGACTTTGTATGTAAGGTTTAAAGGTTTGTTGGTAGCATCGAAAACAATCGATATCGTCAAAGATTATTTTTTCGATTCAAATAAATTTAATAACAAAACAAATGAATATTTACTATTACATTGTTTTGCTATGTTTGGCTGTTTATATTAAAAATACCGAGTGAAGTCGGGTAAAAACGCTAGTAATATAATAAAAAATAATATAATAATATAAGTTTAGATCCCCTGTTCTTAAGCTTGCATGTTAAACTCATAAAAAAAACAATGTGTCCATCGTTAATCACAATGTTCTGGCACTTTGCGTAAATATATAATGCGCGTCACGATGGTCAGAGATAATTTCGCACATATTATTGTACATATATTTTTTTTATTCTGGCAACATTACAAGTTTTGTTTCGGCGAGAGCGCCTATTTTAAACCGCGGCCGTTGCAAAACGGTCCGTCACCTGGCTTTAATTTAAATTTATCTTTATTTTTCAACCGAAAAGTCAAAATACGAGAAAAACTATATGACGAGTGATTGGCGGTGATCGATTCGATCCACTGAGAGGGGTGCCTCATTAGTTCGGTGACATTTTTTATTCACCTACATAATATATCGAATCGAATTTAAAACGAAACTGAAAATTTTACGACGCTATAAAATTAAGCACATTATAAATGGATTTGTAAGCGTCGTAAACGTGAAGGAGTTTCGTTGTTTAAGAGTTAAAATTGATGTCGAATTCAATATGGGTACATAAATATTTATCACCGCAAAGATTTACAAGTAAAATACACTTATTATCAAAATTATACTACAAAGAAATTAATTAAATATAACAAATTTATACAAATGTATGTATGTACATACATACATAGAATAGCCTTATAAGTGTTTTATAGCATTCCAATAACTATGAATGTTGTCAATACATGATCTAAATAAAATCTTGTATATAAAATTCGTATCTTGTAAGATTGACTAAAAGTTAAACATTTGCTATTTTTAAAATATTATGTTCTAAGTTTTGTTTGATTTTGAAGATAAAAATGATGAATCGTATTTTATGTCTGATAGACACCCTTGAAATTTTTGGATAACTTTATTTATTTTCTTGTTATCATTTTGTAGAGGACAACTTCATATACATATTTATTTTCTTGTTATCATTTATATGGTAGAGAATATTTTTTCATTGTATTTTTATATAAACAATAATTTGCAAGAAATTGTAATATATGTAAAAACTGAACTTTTAAATTTTATTATGTATGTAAATACATAAATATGTAGTTTAACTAAATTTTTCCATTGAAAAATTAAACAATAGTAATAAATAATTAATCTATTGTGGCTCACTTGTAATCTGCATCGAGTGTGCAATGTACCTTTTGTACATTAGTATAAAATGAATATTTTTAAAAATCGGTTAACACACTTATTAGGGTGTCTTCCTATTATTGAAGGCGATTAAAAATTCTAAATAAAATAATATAATAAATAATAATATAATTGTTATTCAATGAAGTAGACATGACAAATTTTTCCTTCAAGAAGTCGCAAAAATAAATACACATATGTATGTATGTACATATTTACATTTCTATTTTTTTCTAATAACAAAGCAAACTGACTCTGTAGTAATATTTCAGTTCTAAAAGCGTTTTCTCGTGAATACACGATCTGAAAACTTTGAAATAGAAATATTGCTCAACAGTATTCGGCCTTGTGCGACGTATTTATAGTGTTTAAAATCCACACGAAGTCAATTTCGATACTTTTGTCTGACAATGTCCAAATGCGGTACTTCCATGATTAATTCAAAAAATAAACAAGCTATTTTGCTCAAACAACAACTTTTATCGAAGCGTGTTGATCAGTCTCATTTCTGATATGATTCTTACATACATATGTAGTGTAAATACGTATGTAGACACATATGTATGTAGATTCAAACAAAAAGAGACCGCGTGTAAGAGTGCTTTACGATATAAATTTCCTTGAATGGAAGGTCGGTCATGTGACAAGGGCTCTCTTAGATTTATAAATAGCTAACATGTACATGTAAGTTTCCAATATAATTTATATTGATACGATTTTTTTAATACAACTGTTAATATTTATACTGTTAATTGAAAAATGATATTACCTCCTCCACTTTTATAACAAAGATAGGGGAATCTCCAGACATTTCCTAATCCTACAGAGTATCCCACACACGCGAGTACGAACTGCATCTTGTTTTCCCAGTGCTGTCGTCTAGGTTTCAAGTTCAGATTATCTCCATCGTCAGAGCTGTCATCGTAACTATCGCCATCCAAGCTACGGTCTTCAGGAGGTCTGAAATATAATATTAAAAAATTTAGAACAGGTGAGAAGGAATTGCAAGTGCGAATATGCAATACATATGTATATATACATATGTATATAATATAACAAAATGCTTCAAAACCATTTTTGGAATAAAAATATTCAAAAATACAAACTTGTTATCTATAGACTTGTTATCTATTGTGTGAGATAGAAGTTTGTTCCATGATTCTGATAAAGTTTTATTGTGTGAATGAAAACGAAAACAATGATAGTGAAAACCACCGGAAGTAAACGGTGCTTATGTTACATCGTTTTGATTGTATTATAAATTGTCTAATAATTGACATGCTATATAATAAATCGAGGCCATTGCCAAATTATAAAAAATCAAGGACAATCTATTTTTGTATTAAAATAAAATCTTAAAGTACATATGTACATAGATATTAAATAATATCATGTCTTGAATACACTTCCTGAAATTATTATTGCCACCGAATTGAAGATATGTAGTATAATTTAAAAAAAGTAGAATGTTTTTGGTTATACATGAAATAAATGACTTCAATATATGTACATACGCTGATTTGCTTAGGGATTTTCTCAGAAATGCTTCATTTATTCTGGGGTTAAGCAAAATTTGACGAATTGACGCAAGTCATTAAAAAGATATTTAAAAACACAGTAGGTACATCAAGTGCGAAAATTCTCGAAAAACATAATTAAAAATAATCAAAATCAAACAAAAAAAAATGCTACATTACGATCTTGGCGATACTGAGATGGTGTAAATTTGTTTCAAGATTAATTTTTATAGGTGCTTGAAGATAAGTACATATATATGTATGTAGGTACCGTATTTATACAAATTATACTAGTGCTCTACTGATGCTTTTATTATGAATTATGACAAGTTTACATTTGACTAGACAAGTCCAACCTTTGTTGTTATGTGAATTACTTTAAACTACGTAAAATAGTGTCAACGATTTCAATTGACACGAAATTTCAACACACCAAAAATAAAAATCACAAACGTTCATTACACTTTCTGTGACCCAAATAAAGTTCCCATGGTCTAATAATTGCTTTTTGCAACAGGGAGTATGTATTTACGTCGCTTAATAGCATCTCTAGGTAATTGTTTCGGTTCCTCAATGCCTAAACAGTTGAGCTAGCAATTGGCCACATCGACCATTAGCAATGCATTTATTGATGTTTCCTTTGGCTATCCACCGAGGGCGGCTTCATCCCATCCGTCCTCATCCTCATGATGGGTCCACTTATTTTCATGAACGACCGAGGACCACTTCCGGAGAGGAGGTGGCAACTCAGACCTTGTCCAAGGTCGGGCCAACCATCGTTTGAAGATATTTAACGTCCATTTTTAATATAACAACATTTGATCTAATTGATCAATTGTCACTGAAATATATGACGAAACGAAGAAGCTACAATAAATAAATATCAAAATCCATATGCACTAATCGTTGGAGATATATTATATTTTGAAAAACATGTTTATGTTATGACCAGTACTTTTCACGTAGAATCCAATATATTTGATTTAAATATTTATATACGAGATAATGACAATAGGAACATAATAAAAAGTAGGCAGTTTCGATCTTCAAGAATTACATATAATTAACATGACAATTAGACTACCTAATTTATACTACACTAGATTAATTTTCTAGCGTTCCTTTGATGGGTGAAAGCTATGAAAAATAAAAAAAAATTGAACTTTTTCATAATGAACTTAGTATAATGCGATAGTATACAAAATTTGGTGGCACTAAGTTGAAAAAAAAAAAAAAAAACAATGAATTTTCCGTACAAACAAACAAACACAAAAATACAACATCCAACCAAACATTAAGAGGGCTCACCAGCGACTTGTCCATACAAACGTATTACACTTCTCTCTTCCTCAATAATGGCACTAGAGAAACATCCAATATTGGCATGTTTCTGTGATTTTATTTTTTTGATTAGTTATTTTTTATAGGAGTTAGGAGCCGCCAAACATCTATAAAATCGCCTCTATTTTACACCCACGAAAAGAGTCCAGTGTGCTTATTTAACAGTTGATTTTTAAAAAAATACGACCACACAAACATAGAAAATATCTTTTTCATACCGATGATGAAATTTTTTTTTTTAATTGGTCCAGTTTCGGAGGAGAAAACTGGAGAATACGAAAGCTCGATTTTGTCGATTTAAAATAGCTATTATCTGGTCGATGCGCAACTGTCGCATTCACTCATATATATTGATATATATTATCGCATTCACTCAATATATATATCGAAGAAAGGAACGGCAACAAAATTAACGTTTCGGGTATCCAGCCCTCTTAATTTGTATATGCAATAGACACGTTTGAACTTGTACTATTGTTCAATAGTTATTGCAGGCCTGATGGCATTTCATTAGACGATAAAAGAATATAAGTTATTCGTATTTATTATTTAGGGCAAATAATAGACATGTCCGGTAGTAAAAATAAATAAAGGGACGTGTGACATTAGAAATGGAATGCATTTGGGAAAATGAACGCTGTTTTTTTAAATCAAAACTGCCACTTTGTTTGAAAAAAATATCTTCGATCTATGTGTTTTACGAGTACCAGTGATGACATATGGATGTAAAACTTAGATATTGAACACCAATATGCTAAACAAAGTCCAATGCACTTAAAGACGTATGGAATGCTGTATGCTCCGCATAATGAGAAGAGATAGGACACAATTTGTGGGTGAAAAGTATGACAAGATATATACATAAATATGTAGTGAAGAGATTGAAATGGCAATGGGCGAGTCACTGAAATGTCTAGAAGTGCTCGAATGGTACCCAAGTACATAAATGTAAAAGGGTTAAAGGAAGGCCAAACGTAAGATAGTTGGTCAAAATTAAAATAAAAAATAAAATGTGAGATGGATGAGAGCTACGCAAAACAATGGAATGGTGTTGGATAGACCTTCATCCACCATTGGGTAGTGCATAGTGGATGGCTGAAAACGACGATTATGATACTTCTACCTACACATATTTCTTTAGATAGTTCTTTATACATATGTATGTGTGTAAAGACCCTCATGGGCCTGGAAATTGTGAAAAAAAATGCTTTAAACAGGTATATGACACATGCGTGCATATCTTCAGAAAATTTTAAATTAAGTTCTGGCTTAAGAAACGAGAATGAATGTAAATATTTTAAGGACATCGAAAATCTTTCGATTTGAAATATACATATGTATGTACATAGTATGGATGCTTATCAGGTAAAGAAATATATATATGAATGCTTACATAGTATGTGCCAATAAGCACACCTGCATGGTTTACATATATACCTATACATGGGCACAGTTCTCATAGAAATTTGTCGACAGTCTTTCACGGATTTGCGTGAGCATCTCGATAGTATGAAATATTATTACGACGGTAAATATGATAAACATTTCAATATGGCATGGCATGGTTTAATGTAATTTTCCACTTTGAATGAATACGCATATAATCGCGGTCGTATCTGATGACGACTATGTAAGTAGAAAATTGTAGCTGAATAATTGAAGACGTGAGCGTGGGTCGACGCGTTCGTTCTCCAACTACAAATAAGTTAAGTATCTACTTAACTTCTCTGTGCTTTTAATATTCGCAGAAGAATGCAATGGAAGCAGTCGCATTACACCGAAAGTGGGTGAATTTTATCAATATTCCGTCAAAAGACCGTGTATCTCATTTTATAAGCCAGTTGGTTATTTTATCTCTCGAATTTTGTCACTTTTATCATATTGACTGAGACGTAAATTTAAATGAATTTACGACCGAAGTACCTGGGCGTGATAACGAATTTATATTCACATTATTTTTTATACACCATTTGAGTTCAACGCAGTCTCGTTATTAAATTCAGCACTCTGAATTTCTGAAATATTCGATTAAATGAAATAATCGTTAATGAAGCTGCAAGATTTTATTGAAAGTTATCGTATATTATGCTAGTGCTTGTTAGTATTTAATATGCTAAATTTGCGATAAATCAGAGATTTTCAGGTCAAACAAAATGAAACGCAAAATAAAACATTGATTGTATCGCATTTATTGTATGTAATTGAGTATAAATAAAACGAGGGTCATTCTATTTATTTAGTATTTATTATAAAAAAAAACCTTAGAACTTATTCTATACTTATCATTTTAAATTGATAACAAAATTATAACCGCAATCAAACAATAGCAGTCCTATATGCATAACATGTGTATTTTAGTTGTTAATTTTATGATTATTACTGACGAAAAGAACGAGAATATAACGTTATCAATTTTTACTTTGTTTCGATTTATGAAACATTTTCAATTTAATCTGTTGAAACTAGCGTTACAAATAAAAAATAAATGTATAAACTTGAATTTATGAATATAATATTTATAAAATTATATGTAATTGAAAATATACACTACATTTATATATATATATATATATATATATATATATATATATATATATATATATATATATATATATATATATATATATATATATATATATATATTATTCATTTGTTGTATAAAAAAGATAAAACTTTATTTCATTCAAATTTAATTAAATATCTTACTTTTTTTTCAAATAAATGGTGGACCTCGCTTTATTTATACATTTGAGGATTAACGTCCGATTTTTAGTTTACCAACGACACAGGAAAAATCAAATCCTCGTCTTTGAACTTCGGCCAAACGGTATTTTGAGAACCATTGTTTCAGCCCGGCTATTGTCCTACTCTCAAATTGTTGTATTATAGGAAACTCGGTGACTTTTCCATTCGTCTATTATGTTATATCTGCGTAGCAACTAACCAAGATCGAGACAAGTAAAACGCAATCGATAATAAAAAAAAAATTTGTCGGATCGATGTGTAAAACTTATGCAAGTACCTACTGTCGATGTCAAATTATAAATATAATTTACAAAAACGGCGGATTCGAAGCATCAGATCACGTGTGAATAAATTTCAATAAACGACGTGAATGTGAAAAAACCTTTTAAAAAATTCCATATACGATACGAAGATAATTAATACGTAGAATATTTATTATAAATTACCATAAACGATACCGAGATAAGTAATATGTAAATTATTTATCGCAAGTATAATATACAAGATACGAAATCTCACGTGATTATATTTTTCGAAAGATACTTAACGTGCAGTGATGTTTTGAATAAATATTGGCGCCATTAAAAAAGATTTTGGCGCCATATTTGACTGGTTTGTTCAAACACACTACCGGTCAGACCTTACGCGACCAATTAACGCCCAAAATGGCCGTGCGAAAATGGTCGTTATGAGTTTACGTTTTGAGTTGTGTTGAATTAACATAATTTAATTTCGACGGTGCGCCGAATGGCGTGTTAATTGTTTCAAATCATGTTGTTTCTTTGCTCAAGCTGTTGGCGACGGCTGACAATTTTTATGAATTACTATTTGCTAAGTTCTTGTTTTTCTAAGCATGAAAATATATATTGTTTAGGCTTTGTGCCATTTTTTATGCGACTATCGTTTTGTGAACCATTTCATACGTGACCATAATTCATTTATATAGAACAGAAGGGTTGAGTACACTACCCACGTAAAACGGAGCATTACCTTTTTACCTGTAAACTGTATACAAAATCAAGATTGGAATAGGCCAAATTAGTGATAAGAAAAGTAACCGAAACAATATCACATCGTAGCACATACTTTAAGACAAAATCATGACCAAAGCACGGATAAGAACATGGCTAGAATATGGATAGAACTCGGTCAATATATGTAAGTACATACATGAAGAGATATTGCCATTCCATAATAACTCCATAGTTCCATTGACTTTTTTGACTTTCCAAAATTTCCTTAATCAAACTTCATAATAATTAACTACTATGGGGGATAGAGTCAGGATCGTAATTTGAGAACTCATTCACCAGAATTTAATTATTTGTAATTTTTTTGAATTGTTTTTAATATATTTCCCTATTTTATTTTTAATTATTTTTAATGTATGTACATCTAATATATAATTTTGAAAGAGACTTTGTATGTATGTATGTAACCTTCGTTCGTTGGGCCGTAAATCTGTGACGTCATCGAATAAATAATTCGATTTTTTTCGATTCAAAGGATTTGAAGTCCCCGGGGGCAAAGGCACCGAGGGCGAAGCCGCCTTCGCGTCGGGGGCGCAGACACCGGTGGCGAAGCCTCTGGGGACAAAGCCCTAGGGGGCGTGGCCGCGGGGGGCGCAGGCACCAGATTCTGATGTACATATAATTTCGTATACATATAATTTTTTATAAGAGACTTACTATATATGTTTGTTTGAGTATTCAAATAAATTTAATAAAATGTTTATTAGATTAGTCATGTGTAAGCAGTTTATATTACAAATACCGAGCGAAGCCGGGTAATAAAGCTAGTACTTAATAACACCGGCTTATTTAAAATCTACTTTATTTTCCTTGTTTAAGAGAAAAAACAAATGAATACATACATATATTATATAATATTTAACAAACAAAACTTGGTATTCAATTGTTTCAAGAAATAAATTAAATATACAATAACACATACATGAATTTATGACAGACCCAACCTTTCACTTACGAACGTAAGCAAGCGAATCAATCAAAAAGATAATAAGAGTGTCTGGAAGAAGAATTTAGAACAATATACATATGTACATATGTACATATGTAGGGTCGCAAACTGAAGACAAGCAGCACAGTATCGTATCGGCTTGTGAGACTACGATTTATGATGATTGATAAATTAAAAGATATTATATGTGTATTTAATTTCTGAATAAAATATACATAATATGAATTCCTTGTGATTTGTAACTAAATTTTCAAAAGACAAAACAAGTTGCGACGAAACGCCACAAAAATGTCGAATTCCCAAATAGCTTTAAATGTGACGTTCATCGAAAATAGAGTAGCTTTTCAGCTAAAGTGAAAACACAAAAAACTTCGCATATAAAAATAACATCACGTCGATGAGAATCACCAAGACGTGTAAAGTAGCGCGTCACCACGACCTCAGTTTCGCTATTAAATATCAGCAAAAAAAAAATAAAACAGCATAGTAAAATAAATTTGTCGAGAAAAGCTTGCCAATAATAATAAAAGCTAAAAATCTGACGCTCCTGAAAGACGTATGTCGATATCGCACACTATCGATTTGTCGAACGCCACCACATCTGACACGAAATTTACTTAAAATATATGTGTAATAAAATAAATTCTCAAGCAAACAAAATCCGAAATTCTATTCCCTTTTTTTCTTACGTATATGTCATGTGAATTTGTTAAATTGAAAACGTTGATTCTTGAGAATTGTAGATTATATGTAAATCGATGCCGTGAATATCTGTAGTGCATTTAGGTGAAACGAAATTTTATTAACGGTATTTTTAAGAGCTTTTTATTTGACACATGATGATCTGTAAATTATATGTGCTGTTATATTTTTTGGAAATATGAGCTTCACTAGTTAGTTTAATTTAGTTAGTTATTATTAAATAAATTATTTATTACATGAAAATTCCCAATGACTTATTCCGCCTCTGAAAATTCAGTATATAAGCCGTTATATTTGAAAGTACACTTTTCTTCATTTCGAGAAATATCTTGTTTAACAATATTTAATAATACTGGTGGCCCTACTTTTCCAAGATTCTGGATATATCGAATTCAAATAAGTGATAAGAATCTATAAATTAAGTCAAACAGAAATGGTATTTTTTTAACTGAAAATTGGACTTCTGCTACTTTCAAATAAAACGGCTCATATACATGTATGTACATATGTACATACATACAATCTATGAACGTTTAAATACAAATTAAATATGTACATATATAAACAGTCTCGAAAGAAGTTGCTCATTCTTGTTTTTTGTCTCGGAAATAAATACTATGTTTTACATAGACTTTTCTAAAAATCAATTTAAAAATCAGTACAACTAACCAAATATAACTTATAATTAGTGCGACTCACTCTCTTATATCATATTGGCTTTCTGTGAATTATACCTCTTTGATATGATCTTCGGCTGGGTGATTTGTAAATACAGTTTGTTTTTGTTGAGCGATCTTCTCCTTGGTATGCTTCCCTCCGCCATGTTGTTCATGACCGTCATCTTCCTCCTCGTTCGTTATATTCGAAAAAGAGCCCAGTAACTGAATGCTAATTTCGATACCGTTCAGTCGAGACTGAATAGAGCCGAATACGAACCGCACACTTTATAACATTGCTCTCAAATTGACTTGTTTATACAAAAAATCTACACGAATTATGGAAACGGGTGTGACGTCAAAATCTTTGGTCCAATCGGTCTTAGCTTGTATGTGCGCTAAATGTTTTGACATCGAAAGTGTCAACACTGTTATGCACCGGACGGTCTTCGATACATTTATTATATGTACATATGTATATTATATATACACTGGACAGATTGAATGGTCTTACAGTGGTTTGACAGTTGTGACTGATGTGAAACTTGTGTACAGATACATCAACGAGACAAAGGTAATTTAAAAACATGATAAAAGTTTAAGCTGAACTTGCAATCACAACAACATGAAGATAGCTTCACTTGGCTATCATATTTTAATGCCACTAAGTATAAAAGTTAATAGATTTCTAACTTACATGTGAAATAAATTTTAAAGAAATTTCGGCAATGCTATTAAATTTTCACTGTTTCAGAGAATAAAATTAATTTCTGTCGGTTTTTTTCTGATAAATTCAATGTTCGATATAATATGTATATCTAAAAATACTTATTTAAAAATAAATGTTGATTTTAGTTAAATAAATATTCATTTGACTCTCGTTAAACTAAGAAATAAATGAAAATTCAGTGGAAAACTTTGAGTTTTCCACACGATTACCTAAGCTAGGTTATAATAAATGTTCAATTATTTATATAATAGTAACAATGTGTTCAGCTATAATAACTAAACGATAAATTATAATGTGTTATATATGTATATGTACATTGAATCTTTTTAATTCAATATAAAAAAAATTGTACACTTTTTTACATAAAATGTCTTAATCGTACTTATACATAATAAATGTCATTTTTAAAAGGCTTTTTTCTTATACATATTTAATGTTTTTGTACATACATAGGTATATGTATATAGGAAAAATATGTACATACATGGGTATTGTATTTAATATGTAAACCTAAAAGTATTGTGTAAAAATGTCATATTAAATATAATATGGTGAAATTGGCTAAAATCATGAACTAAAATTTCAATGCTTCAATTATACATACATATTTATATCGACATTGATAAAAATATACGAAATTATCGCTTGCTTTTCAAATACAAATACGTATTTTCTATCACCTACATAAACGTGTACATAGTACTAAAATTAGAGAACTATACAGTATCTGCTAATTTTACAGATCGAACAGAAGTAATTAATGATAACTGTGTACTAATAACTTAAAAATAACTTTCCGTTAAACTTTTTCAAAAAAAAAAAATTGAATTAAATGAAATCATTTAACTAATTTAGCATCCAGTTGACAATTGCTACCGAAAATATGTACACATGTATGTACATCTACGAAAAAAAACCATAGCTTATTTTTAAATGTTTATAAAACATCACGCGTATAATATAAAATATAAATTTTGATTTTTATTGTAAACACACGTAATCGTCTGTGTCGTTAAACATGTTTACACGAACGATCACTTATCACCTCTCTGACTCGCCATACATAAAGTGATCATTGTTCTATTAGTTAGATTCATGGGTGTATTATCGATTGTTACGGCTGTAAACAACACAATTAATACTTAATTCTCAAAAATTTTATTGAATTTATTCATCAAATGCAGGGTAAATTGCAACCATCGTACAGACTTGCATTAGACTTGCAGACTTACATAAGTTTTTGTACTAATTTACTCTGAGGTGTGCTTAATTTTTTGCAGTCGTAATATAATTTTAATGTTTTCAAATTTAATATATGTATAATATTTTGAAAATTTTGTGTCAACTATAATATTATTTAGTATTTTTTATTGACGCAATGAATGTATTCCTGAAATATTAGAATTATTTTATATCTAATGAAATGTTTTATGGAATATCAATGCTTGTACTTTCTTTGTATTTTCTTTGATAAATATGTACATATGTATACGGGTATTATGTATGTAGATAAGGAATTATTTAAATAGTGCTTAATCCTTCTTAAATCTTTATGTTTTTATTCCGTTTTATCATATTTTAACAAGATTTTTTAATATGTAAATATGTAGAGCACTAAATTAACCATATTTTTAATACTAAAAAAGTAACGATGACCTGTCAAATGCAAAAGTTATTAGCAAATTATGTTTTTTGTATACATACATACATATGTATAATACTTTTCAAATTATAAACCCATTGCTAGGTATGTAAAAGCGTTATACTTATACTTGTATCTAAAATCTGAAATGTATCTAAAATCAATTTTATCGAGCCCAGTCATACTGGAATATTATATAAACTTTCTTTATAATTAGCTTTACAGCTAATTACACATTGCACAGCAAATTATACATTTTTTAATAATCCTGACTATTATCCGAAATTACGCACATATCTATATTGATAGCTCGGGTAGATCTTCGTCAATACTAAATAAAAATAGCAGATAGTTTAATTATATCCATTAAACATATTCTCAAATGATAAATAACCAAAAACTGTTTAAAAAATACTTTGTATATAGGATTGAACACGCTGAAAAACGGATGTGTTCCGAACACGTCCAGATACTCGAATAGAGAGGTACTGATGCTGATCTCCGTAGCAACATTTAAAATAATAAATCAACTTCCGGCTAAACACAACACAAAGTGTGCAATGCGATTAACAAAATTGACATTTATAGTGGCATTAAGTTAGTGTACATCTCCTTTGGGGACAATTGTGCTCGTTCAAGGTAATTGACACCGCACGTGCAAATCAAACATGCACCATGCGATATGGAACTGGTGTAATTTTCCGCGGGAAAATCGCGAGAAACCCGACCCGGAGACCTTCCTGACTCCTGGCGCGACTTCCACTTCCTTAGTCGTCTCAAGAAAATTGCGGACGTCTTCATTTAACCGAGCTGGCGATGGCAATTCCTTAACCGGAAGACCTAGCGCTCGTTACGCCGTCAACGAATTGTTCTAATTTTACCATTTTTTTCCTCTACTCTTAACCTCTCGTTTTATTATCACCGTTACAAATAATCACATGCTTCTTGAAAAGTTCAACCTACATAGATCCTTCGATTCCTGACTGATTGTAACGTTTGGGTCAATTCTATCAAGTGTGCTCTGCAACTAGGAATGACTCTGCTTAGCACATACCTAACGATTGGGATCATTTGAAACCGATTCCAAATGAATCCAATGCGTCGGGATTATGTAATTTTAATGGCATAAATTACCTATCGAATGTGAAGACAATCAATGGAATTAGTTTCAAATTATCCAACTTGTTTATTATGTACTAAGTAGAGCCATCTCTGCTTGCAGAGCACACTTGACAGAATTTGGTTCTACGACAAAACGCTCACGGACCTAATGCTCAATGACAAAATGCGGACGACATAACGTTCGCACGACAAAATACTCACAGACTATTCACAAATAAAACGCTCACGGGACAAAACGCTCAAGCTCCGTGAGTGTTTTGTCGCGTGAGCGTTGTGGGTTGCTGTGTCTTTGAGTTTTATGTCCGTGAGCGTTCTGTCGTGACATCATTTTAGCTCAGTAGATATCATATTACAATAATTATGGCTTAAAAAGATTCGAGGAAATTTTAAGCATGTTAATCTATGTATGTACATATGTATTGATTGCTCAACACGCGATCGGCGTGATAACTGATTTAATGCCATGCTACAAACATCATTATCTTCCTCATTTGATCCATTTAATTATACATACATATATAATATGTATGTACATACATTATTTAACATTCTTCTAGTATACTCTTATTAATTGACATGTATGTATTACATTGTATATCGAAGCTCAAATCTTATTTAGAGAACCTTGTCACTGTAGGAAGTCTATGTCACAAAGAAAAACATATAACCAACTAATGTAGATGAAAATTTCAAAGCTTCACTCGGTGAGTACATACATATATGCACATAGGTATATGCAATATCAGAATCTTCAATATTACCAAAATGTAAGTAAAATTTCATCCACATTGGATCTGTTTATCTGTTCTTCACTAAAAAATGTTTTCCTAATAGCAGTAACTACACAATTTTCATCCATAAATTAGGTATTTTTGTGACTAATCGTGACCAGTTAACCGATCGGGGTTCAATTGAGTTATGACGTGGGCGAACTTACAAACACTAATTGCAATACTCAATTGTACTTTATTTTTTTCTCAATATACGTCAGGTATTACTTCTATTTATACCACATCCCGGCTGATATGTAATTTATTTTATTTTTGTTACATATCAAATTTCGGTAATTCAAGTTCAAATGCACAAATACAACTTTCAATCGCAAAATATATACATACTTGGTATACTATATGTATGTATAATATGTGTAATGCGGTTTTACTCGGCGAGGATACGTCCTTGGTTTTCAGTGGCGGTACGCGACCGCAATAGGTTATCCGCAGTATTTTAATAATAATAATTGTATACATATGAAATGGACCATACTCGATGCAATGCTCACCTTGCATACTTACGCATAAATAGTTCGTTTGCACTCAAATTATAATTTATAAAATTATTATATATGAATATGCATAATGCACATGTCTAATATATCTTTGTCACTCGAGGGGTTGAAGAAAGAGAAATATCAATTTGAATGAATGATCATATCAGAACAGTCGTGATTTAAACAAGATATGAAAAATGAGTGAAACTGGGTAAAGTATAATATGAAAATAGACTTCAGTATAATGTATACATACATACTAAATTTGATCCACTAAATTCGAATATGACATTGATTTTTGTTGGCTTCTTCTCATTTATGAGATAAAAGCGTTTAAAAAAAATGCACAATTTTTACATTTTAATTTTTAAGTATGTATAAAAAATATATATTTTTGACTTTTAAAATTAGCTAGATTAATTAATTAACTAGATATTTTAAAGCAATATAAAAACACAATAATTATAACAAAACATTTTACTATTGATTCCAATACTCGCTCAAATATCACAGCAATACTGGATGTTAAGCTTAAGAGGGCTGTACACCTGAAACCTTAATTTTGTTACCGTTCCTTTCTTCGATATATATATTGAGTGTATGTATATATTGAGTGAATGCGACAATATATATCAATATATATATTGAGTGAATGCGACAGTTGCGCTTCGACCAGATAAAACGTATTTTAAATTGACAAAATCGAGGTTTCGTATTCTACTATTTTCTCCTCCAAAACTAGACCAATTTTTAAAAAAATTTCATCATCGGTATGAGAAAGATACTTTCTGTGCATCTATCGGCGTATTTTTTTTAAAATCGACCGTTAAATAAGCACGCTGGACTCGTTTCGTGGGTGTAAAAAAGAGGCGATTTTATAGATGTTTGGCGGCTCCTAGTTCATATAAAAAATAATTAATCAAAAAAATAAAACGATAGATGCACCCCAATGGTAGATATCCATAGCATATTAAAAAATGATTTCTCTAGTGCCATAATTGAGGAAGGGAGAAGTATAGTACGTTTGTATGGACAAGGCGCTGCTGTCCAGCCCTCTTAAGACTAGAAAATAAAAAAATTGTAAAAATTGCACTTTTTTTTAAACGCCTATTTCTCAGAAAAGAAAAGAAGCCAACAAAATCATTGTCATATTCGAATTTAGTGGGTCAAACTTAGTAAAGATTGATTAGTTTCCGCTCCGGTAAAAAAAAATATGATTTTTTTTATTGCTCAGTGTTATTAAACAATATGTACATACATATAATACATCCATATGTACATATGTATGTATATAAGAACACATCGAGACTGGAGACTTTTTACTCTCGTTGTTTTCAGAGATAATTACGAAAATCGTTGATTATATTCGGCTGTCTATTCTTCATTTTATAATACTTAAATTTGAATAATTATATCAATGAGGGGAAAGACGGAAATTTTTCACGACCGAAATCTATAATCAATTTTGTCCAAATTCACAACACTTAAGTGTCTCAATGCATGTATGATAAGTATGTACATACATATCATATATGCATTACATGCATACATAAATAGTAATCATACTTTCATACATGCATACATGAATAGTAATAATATAAAAGGGAAATACGACTATCGTGTGATTTCTGAATTTGATCTGACTAGATGTACGCTGTATTATATTGTATTTCATGCTTGATTTAATTCTCGTTTTAATTCCTGGAATATAAAATATTTTTACTAAGGAATTTTATCCTAATACGAACAGTTGAAATTATCGAACTAGGAAGTTGAATATTTTCAACTGGGAAGTTGTATATGTATTGAATTGCAAAGAGTGTTTGTACTCAATATTTTTTTAGAATGGTGAATAATGAAGTAGTTTACATATATGTATGTATGTACAATAAAAATCGATTAGCTCTCATTCCTCTCATTATAAATCATTATTTATTTTTTTGAGAATACTTCGAAGACAAAACTTACATAGACATGCATAACAACATAATCGTTCAATTTCTCATCCGACTTTTTTTATCGTAAATACATACATAATATCGTTATTTTTTTTATACATTATATTTAATAAATATGGTCGTATCTTCCAAATACTTTGTGATCAATTAAAATCTTTTTAATTGGTTTTATTTTTAATTGATTTTAGTATATACTAGCTGAACCCGGCACGCGTTACAATGCCACAATAACACCTGTAATTCCCGTTCCCGTTCCTATTTGTCGGAAAAACGCAGGCAGCGAACACATTTGAAATAATTCAATTGTTTGTTTATTTTACCTTACAATCCTAACAATTTTATTTTACCAATCAAGTGGAAATGTCTAGCACCGCCTTAAATTTTCGTTACATGTCAAATTAAAGTAAATAGGTAAATACAATGTAACCTTTAATATTTGTACTCATGGAAATATATGTCTGCCAATACTCTTCCCATAGCTTCACCAGCATATGCAGAATTTGCGGTAACGATAAAATAATTTTCTCTTGTCGACGCACTGTGATCTAATGACAAAATGTTCGTATTGCCTAGTCACTTGATGTCTTTCGCCAATAGTGTCATAAATGAACCTTCAGAATCTCCTTTGTGGTGTGTAGTTTTACAAAGCGTCTTGTTAATTTAGTTTTAGTTTGTTCTGCTACAGCTTCCCGGACATGCATACAAGAAATCCTGAAAATTCCAACATTATCTGTTGAATGTTTTAGGTGCCTTTTTTATTCAAATGTATGAAATGATAGTTTCATACTTTACCTATCAATAAAAACACTGGTAATGTAAATGTTCCTTTGTTTTTGTATTTGTTAATGTTCCTAGCTTTCCGTTGCTTTGCCCGCGACTTAATACGAATTTGATTTCTTTGGTTGGCGTCGCGTTTCAAGTAATGGTTGGAGTTGGCGGACGTGTCGTCAAAAACCAACTGGTTATCGTGGTTGCCAACAAACAAATTTCCTTGACTACACAATGGCGCTTAATACTTTCGCTTCGATAATACGAATTACGAATCGTAATTACGAATATTATTATTAAGAGGTTTTTTCCCGTTTTTATTTCACAGAAATCTTCCCGGACATGCATACAACAAATCCTGAAAGTTCCATCGTAATTGGTTCAGTGGTTTAGGAGCCTATTCAAGACAGACAGACAAACAATCAATTTTGGGTGACCGTCACCGAACCGAATGTTAAAAAGTCGGAAATGTTCGGTTAGTATGTATATATATCAGAGGCGTGCGGTAAAACTCTCTCTCCCCCCGTCGTACATCCTCACTTAATTTGCGCGAGCAGGATACAAGAGGAACAGGCTTTTCCTCTCAAATCCTGCGCGCGCACATTAAACAAGGCTGTATGACAAAAAGAGAGATAATTTCACCGCATGCCAGTCATATATATTATATATACATAGTACCGTTTACCATGCACCCTTTTTATAATCTTTCGACTTAAGATCTTCCGATTTTCGATCTTTGCCTTCCGATATTTGCTTTTACGGGCTTTTCACTTTCGGTCCCGTGAGGTAGACCCTTCAATTTTATATATGTATATAGATGATTAGATATGTACTTTTTTAATACTTTCAAACAAAAATAATGTATGTACATAAATATGTACCAGTGGCGTGACGTGGAAACTTTCGGTTTTTATCGCACAGCCTTATTAACGTGTGCGCGAGCAGGATACAAATAGACTCGGTAGGATGTCACATAGTCCCCTTGTATCCTGCTCTCACACACGTAAGTAAGGCTGTGCGATAAAAAAAAACAGGGAGATGTCCACGGCACGCCACTGATATGTACATATATGTATGTATGTATGTTTTTCAGTAAAATATTCATAATGTAAATGCGACTCGCGTAATTATACAAGATTTGCATAAAGATAACAAAAGCCAGAGGTGACATGAACACCGATGGTCACGGCCTAAACATCATCTATTACATATCGCTTGTAATTTTCCCCTTCGAATCTACCTGTATACTGTTAAGTAAATCTAGACGAAATTTAAGACCTAGTTCGAGCTACGATCGCACAATCCCATAGCGATAAATTAATTTTATCTGACGGGACAGTGACGTTCGTGAAGACACCTGGAGTGTCGCAAGAATCAACAAGCCGACAATGCGACAATGTTTACAAAACTGACAAGAGCACTACAATCATTTGTTTACACATTTATATTTTAATAACAGTGTCACTATACCTATTTGCATCTTCATAATAGGAATAAAATCCAAAGCAGTAAAATATGATTAATGTATTCATTGATCAAATCTACTTATGTATGCATATGTACATACCTATGTATTTACATATGTATCATATCCACAAAATTTGTAGATTAATAGATTTAACCATTGAGTTATCACTTAAAAGCTTATTCAAAACTAAAATTCGGCATTAAAAGTATAATAACCTACAAATGCGGGAATTGACTGACATCGCCCTTTTGAAATTATCGCTGGCGGAAGTGATTAAACAGTTGAGGAGCACGAGGTGACCATAATAAACATGGGCTTTCCTCAAGGTGTAAATATGTACGTACATATAATAAAGGTGTATGTAAATATCGGATGTTGTCGATTGAAGATGATTTAAACTTCCAGAACTTAAAATGTATAATGCTAGCAATTTTCAGCTACTAGGCATCCTAATTCCTAACCATGAAATAACAATAAATAAATTTAATCGTACAATCACAATCACAATTATTATTAACATGTATGTATATATATATATATGTATATCGTAACAGGAAGAAAATCCGCAATAAATATATGTATATTTACATGCAAATGTTTACGGAAAACCTCAAGTAAAATTATTTAAATTTCCGATAAGCTTATATAATTTATATATTACAGTCCACGTGTTCACTCCGGTTCGTTCATGAACATGCTAGGTTTTTCATACACGAACTATAGGTTTTAATTCAGTGCTATAAGTCAAAAGCTATCTTCAAATAGATTCCCACCGGGTTTCGCATGAAAAATTTCAAATGTCAAAAATTTCAAGGTGTCATAACTAAAGCCCGGATAACCAAGGTGCCGTTTATTGTTCAAATGTTGTAAATGCATTGTTAAAGGTTTGCCGAACTTTTTTACAAAGCATTTACAACAATTGAACAATGAGCGGCACCTTGGCTATCCGTACTCTAGTCATAACATCAACTGTGGAAACCACGTTACAACTTTATTATAATTTATATTTCCACTCATTTTTAAAACACTTCAACCCAGGGTACGCATACATATGTACATAAAATACAGAATAGAAAATGGAGCAAACGATTGAGAATACTAACTTTTGCCTAATTGTTTATGCATGAACAAACTAGTTCGTTTATCAATTTGTTCATTTCTACAGTAAAACCTAGCAGATTGGTTCGTGTATGAACAAACTAGTATGTTTATGAACGAACGAGATGTAAATTTGAATTGTAACATATACATACTATATATGTACACATGTTTTATTTTTCACGTAATAAAATTAATAGTTTTTAACTTGTGAAAGAGAAAAATATATTAGAAAACAATTGATACTATATATGTATACAGGAAAAACATACTGTACTTTGTCAGATACACTAGATTTAAATACACTATTCACTGGCAATATGATAGTTGTTGGCTACTTGGCACAAAATACCGCATCAACGCCAATTAACGGTAAATTAACGTATTGCTATCAGTTAGTAGTGAAAAGAAGCACCATCGAGGGCACAATAGATTCTCAGTAATTTCATATAGTTTTTATATTTTAAATATAAAATCCAAGCCAACGACTTTAATTTCTTCCTCTATGTAAATCTCTCTTTATTATATACATATACATATGTACATGCTTTGAAAATTCTTCAGAAATCACAGTAAATACAAATTAAAAATTAAAACACATTTAATTAAAACACTGTTCAGATCTTTGTTTGTTTTAAATTTTTTTAAAGAATAAACTTACTGATTATTACAAAGCCATTCTATGTTTTACTTCGCTTATTGGTCAGTCAATATATGTTTGAAACTTTGCCATTTTGTGCAGTTTGGTCACCGATAGAATATTAAATCACTTTCGATAGTTCAATGGTGAAAAATAATCGTAATAAACACGTTAAAGAATCCAAAAATTTTGGAGTCGATGACAGCTCAGCTATGCCAGTGGCCAGTAGCCTTACCTGTTTGACTTTCCGCCGCCTACTCATTTTGTCAGATTTCTTTAAAGTAGTGCAATGGTAGGTCATTTGTATGAATGTTATGGCCACAAACGTCAACGTACAATATATGTATGTATATATTATACATTTGACATTTACCGCTTGGTGCACCATTTTAAAATATTTATGCGTCGACGACAATGCAACATTGTCGAGGTGATTTCGTTAAAAAACGAACATCCATCGTTCAAAAAGACTGCCAATCATATCAAAAAAATATCAGTTGTTCTCAATACGTGGCGGCGGCCGTGTACATTGATGATGAGAGGAAACCATTATACATTTAAATTGTAGCAATTGCGATCGGCTTAATCCGCTCGAAGCAACGCTCCGATGCGACCTCTAAAATATGTCACGTGATTTAATAATAATAATAATGTCGTCATTATATATTTCACATCGTAAATTATTACCCATCTCCCTTTTGCCTCTTAAATAATAACGTAATTTTATCCGTATTGGTATTGTTATCTGTTGCGCTATCACCGTTTCTGGCTCGTCAATTAATATTATCAAAATTAGCACTCGGTTAATACTTCGATAATTGTTTTAGCACTCTCTTATTCAAGCACAACGCTTGCCTAGTGTTGGGATTAATAAATTAATCTAATCTTTCACTTAACTTATTATAATAAACTTGTCCTACTTGATATTTATCGTTCTAACCAGCTATTTTTGTTAATTCGTCATTTAATTATATCAAACCATACATATTGAATTTAGCACATTTGTTAAGGAACTCAAAGAAAATTGTGAAAATTCAAGATATTTTAGTTTAAATTAAAATATCAATAATTTAACATTAATTTAAATGCGAGAATCTTATTTTCAGATTTCAATCATTTTGAATCCTTATAATAAATCATAGCAATGTAAACTTGAAATAAAATAATTATTAGGATTACAATCAATTTTATTGACAAAAGAAGCATCTAAATTGAAACAAATCACGATTAAAAACGTGATTAATGATCGATTTTGAGGTATGTATGTATTTACCGGTAAATTAAAAGTTTTTTATCGTTTACCTAAATTGATCATAATAATAAAAAATAAATCTCAGGTGAATAATGTCATATAAATGCATTTAAGTAAATTCGCAATAATATGTAAATATTTTTTTGTTTTTAACTAATCATATTTATTTATTTAAAGTTTGGACCATTTAAAATTTTATACATAATTGAAACAACCGTCTGATCACATTTATTGCGATTTAGTTTGTTTGTGTTGCCGGTGAATTTACTGGAAATAAACAAATTCTAGGCATATAATCCACAATATGCATTTGCATTGATTTTTAATGTAATATTACGAAATGATATGCCTGTATACGTTTTAATTCGCAATCAAATAGATTCCGGTCATTACCAGTCAATTTTAAGATTTACAGATGGCGAAATTTTGACGATTTACCAGTAAACCGGTATTGCAATCCCTAATAAGCATACATAATAGCAATAACCCTTTTAGTACCACCAAAAAAACGATGAAAATAATTCTACTATGTATACATATAATATGATTATATTTTGTGTATAGAAAATATGAAAATAACAGATTTACCTAAAAATAAACATCAAAATGATCGATTTGAAAGAAACATGACACACACGAAACTATTGCAGAAATCCAAGGGGTTGGGGTGATGTTATGGAGTGCGACTGATTTACTCAACGTATTTCCCCATTAGTATACCGTAACATGCAAACAAAGTTTGTTCCAAAAGCGATCTTGGAATAAAATTTTAAAATGGCTTCAATAATAGTACGACAACGTAGAGAAATCATTCAATAAAAAACAAATCAAAAAGAGTAGCAATATACTCCATTATTAATTGTGAATTCACTTTTAACGCCTTGAAGATGCGATTTTTTCTTGGGAAAAATTTGCATCAATACGTTCACCACCCGCGCACATTGAATGCATAATAACAAATACACGAGACACAACAACCCACTTCGTAATAAATCTACTATTAATCTAATCACGTTTTATATGCAATTAACAATAAATAAACGCACTGAATTAATGTATAAATTAATTAATTAAATTAATCACTCAGCATATTCCATATTTCTACATACATACATACATACATACATATGTATTATTACAAATACCTAGTCGATAATAAATCTAGTTTTAATTTAATTTATTTATTAGGTACAAAAATATGTTTTATGCATGCAAGTATGTTAGTTTCCGAGAGAAATAATTCAAATTTAGAAATTGCTTTTTCATATTTCTCTATTTTAACATGGAATTTTCATATCCAGCATGAAAAGTTGGCCGTCGAATATCGTTCAATATTGTGTAGATTAAAATTATTCTTGTAAAATTGCTCTACAATTTAAAAATTGAGGCTAAATAGTGTTAGCCTCGCTATAAAGAATTATTTTTAAATGTTTTATTTAATTTTATGCTTTTATTTATACAAGTGCATCTGTGTCGCATTCTTATAAAATGTATGTAGGTACGCAAAATAAAAAAAAAACATTAATTATACATTCAGCGTTCAATTAAACGTTTTATATTATTTAGCATATTTCTGCTTCTTTTGTTTTCGCACTTCCGCTCTTTTTGTTCAGAGCGCGTTTCCGAACTTCACGCTTTTCGATTTATTTGGTGTGAATAATCATAGATATTTTTTTCATATTTTGTGTCTTTTTATTTAGTATGTGTTTTAGCACAGATAAACGAGATGCAAAAAACGATAAAAAAATTGTTTTTATCGAGTGAATCCAACTAGGAAAATCGTGACAAGTTAACTACTCTAAAATGAAGGTTAAATACTGGTGTTGAGGAATCTTATAATCCAAAATCTATGTACAAGTATATCGTATATATGTATATAGATTATATATATATATATATATATATATATATATATATATATATATATATATATATATATATATATATATATATATATATATATATATATATATATATATATATATATCGTATATATATATATATATATATATATATATATATATATATATATATATATATATATATATCGTATATATATATATATATATATATATATATATATATATATATATATATATATATATATATATATATATATATATATATATATATATATCGTATATATATATATATATATATATATATATATATATATATATATATATATATATATACATATATAGATATAAAATTTGTATTCTGCTATTACTTATAATATAGAACCTAACATTAGTGGTCTTCACATATTGCATATAAACTGTATAGTTTTAAAAGTATGTATGTACTTATTACAGTCCTAGCACATGTAATTCTAGAATTATAATTTTTTATGTACCGTATAGTGTATTTATTTTAATTTGGGTATATTTATGAAAACATTAAATACAGACATACATATGTATGTATATATAGACATATATATGTTGTACAATTTAAGTAGATTACATATTTTTGAATTTTCCTATAATTTTTTTTGAAAATATTTATTTAATTCATTGTTTCAATTAAAACTTCATAAAGTTCGATAAAATATATATTGCATCATAGTACTTTAAATTTTAAAAAAAAATTTGGCTACGTTGTCCAATTATTCGAACCTTCTAGATATAGTTTATTTGTTCAATTATGAAAATTTTAAATGAGAAAATTACACTTACGTAGGTGGATTGACGAGGTTGAGCAATTCGTTGGGCGAGGTGGGCACCCTCCTGATGACCATCCTCCTTCCATCGGTAGATCCCATGCCAATCGAGGCTATGGACCTCATCGACATGGCATCGTTGAACTTCTGCGATAGCTGGCTGCAATCGGAAAAAACGATAGAACCAGTGCGAACCATAGATCCAGTAGAGATAGCCGAACCATCATCGGGCTTCAGCGACCTCATGCTCAAGTACTGCTTGGCAGACGAGTTCAGATCAGAGCCCGCCTTGCTCCTGCCGTTGAAGACTAAAGTTATACTATCGTCGTCTCCAGACTTTTTGGATCTTTCACTATCGCTGCGTCCGCCGTCGTTCTTCTTCAAACTACCTAAAGAAGCGCTTCCGTTGGGATATGCAGGTGCTATCCTGTGTCGCTTGGGTCGTCTCGTTCCATTCTCTGGATTGTCGACTGGTATCTTCAGAGGTTCAAGGTGCTTAGTGCGATTATTCAGAGCGCTCATGTATACAGAGTTGGCCTGTCTCCGGTCCTCATTGGCTGGTGGACTCAATTGAGCTGTCGGGTAGCTCATGGTTATTCTTTTTAGGGAATGTTACGTGTACACCGGTGTCGACTTCATTGTCACTTGGATCGTTTTAGGGTCGCATGTTGAACTGATAACGGATCGCGTGTTTTGTTGAGCGGTCGAACCACGAACGCGCCTTCTGACACACTGACGAGACTCCAACATCATTCAACAACACATTTGACGAGCGACCCAGGTGCTGAAGGCGCGGCCCGCGACAACCCCATGCTCGAGACTTTTATTTCAAAATACTTTTCAATTTCATTTGTGATACTAAAATAGTGTTTACAATATACAATATGTTCCTACAACATATTTAAATTAGAAAAAAAATACGCAAGTACCAGTACAAAAATTTTCTTTACAACTACTGTGTCCAAGCGATGCGTGACGTCATTGATCCCACGTACAACATTCAACGAATGTATATTCATACATACAATGTTCACTTTTTATATCCTTTTACATACATACAAACAATAATTTATGTATACGTTAACTTAACCGTTTGATATGAAAACTATTTTCGATGTATTTTTACCGGGATCTTTTATATATCAGTTTTGTCAGTGTTATGTTATATGGCAATTCGTACATGTCGTTCCAGGTATGCCATGATTATTTTCGTTGATTTGTATGAAAAAATCAATCACGTAACATGCTGTTTTTTCCACAAATAAATTTTAAAAAATACAAAAAATTGCTTTTCATGTCAATTGCTTTCAATGCATCGCAATGTGTGTGCCGCGGAACACGTAGAAGCGTATAGCAACATACAGATCTAACGCGTGCGAGCGAGATCGCGTGTGAGGGTTTCGTGGCTCTGTTTTAATGTACTAAATAAAATAATTTTTACAAAAAGAATTCTTCAAAAAATAAACCCAGGACTGAGGAGGTTAGTTAACTAACTTTTATTGGGGGCTGTGCAAGCTTTCAATTTTGGGACCCTTATGTTTTTCTTGTATGTATGTAAAAATTAAATTATACCACACATTATTTCATAATTATTACTACATAATATAAACCTCATTTCATCATCATAATTTTCGTCTTCAACGATAATACTTTATCGAAATTTTGAAATTTTTGGACAGTTATAAAAGATAAACATGCACCCGTAGATGAAAACAAAAAATAAAAGTTTTCACACCAAAAATAAAGCGTTTATATTTTAATAACATGGAAAATCAGCACCGCAGATAAAATTTCTATAGCCGCTTATAGTTTTCTACCAAAAATTAGAAAAAGGCATTTTTTGTCAGTCTAATTTTGAGATTCCTATTAATTATTTTAATTTTAATTGACATAATATTTTTCAAGTTATTTTAAATATAAAATAGCCTCTTTGAGAATTTGTCTATGTTTATGGAAATAGAATAAAAATGAAATAAATTTCACAATAAAAATGACATTTTAGGATAAAATGTACATATGTATGTATGTATAATATATATGTATATCCAAGATTTACATATCTATGTAGGTAATTCATTCGAAAAATTGTACGAGTTTCTTGAAAATAAATATTAAACGTAAATGTAAAAACAATACATAGCTTTTTAAATGTGATCTTTAAATTTAAAAGAAATGTGTAAAGGTAATTTAAAATCGTATTATTAAAAACGATTGACACGACCTGACACCTATAAAGTTACGCCCACTTTTGATAACAGCTCGCGATAGTTAATCCGCCGTCAAAACTAAGTAAAAATTTGAATTTTACTTTCGTAGAATTCTGATAGAACTTTTGAAATTTGTTGCTTCTGAAATAATTTATAATTAAGACAATAATGTATAATTAAGACAATAATTTATATATGTCATCATTAGACACCGGACCCAGAAGGTGCCGCGTATTGTTCAAAGGTTGTAAATGCATTGTTAAAGGTTTGCCGAACCTTTTTTACAAAGGATTTACAACAATGGAACAATGATTAGCACTGTAACTATCCGGTGTCTAGTCATCATCGTCACCAGTGGCAGACTGGGACTGAAATTAGTGCATGCCAGGAGTCAAAGGGGGCCCACCCAGGGTTAAAAAATTTGTCCCCCCCATATAACAAAATTTTCTTCTTTCCATCACGCTAAAAATCAAGGGAAAATTTTTTTTTTTCAAAAATGGGAATAAATAAATTTAGGTACAAGAAAAATAGCAAAAGCAAAATAGATCCATAAATTACATTGTATATTTCGTTATAACCCTTGTCCTAGGTAAATAGAATGCATCATAAAAGAATGTGGCATAAAAGCGGCTTTTACTTTCGGTAGAAAACAATCAGTCATTTCAGCTTTTTCTTAGGGGGGGCAGGCAAAAATTGGTCAAATTGAATTTTTTTCAAAAAATCCTTTTTTATATCGGAATAAAAATGGAAAGCATACACCTTAATGAGTTATAAAATATGGAAAAAATAAGCTTATTTTTTCAAAAATAATTATAAAAAATTTTTTTTCCAAAAATCTTCACATGGTCAACAAAAATCGACCATCAAACTCTCACTAATTATCAATTAACTTAATTTCTACCGACTGTCTTTTCACTTTATCTACTTATGTACATACATATGTACGTAATAACAATAAATAAAGTTTTGTGATCATGGGTTAATTCGAACTCAGAATCGATTACTGATTACGTTTACATAATATAGAAAAATGTGTGTGGCTCTGTGTGTCTTTTTATTATTTTATATATGTATAAGTATATATAAAATTATTTTTATCTCAATCAGAAGTAGTCCTTTTACCCTATAAGATCGAGATATTTTTATGTTTTTCTCGGAAACTTTTCGGCGTATTGAACTGACATTACATATATAGAATTATAAATCTAATGCCAAATTATATATAAAATTTCGTGAACACCCGTTAACCGAAAGTGACAGTTTACTCCTGTTGGCAGTTTTCTTCCACTATTTTAATCGAGCCTTTAAAATAGTGGAAGAAAATGTGTGCTCTTCTTGATGTGTGCTCTTCTTGATGTGTGCTCTTCTTGATGTGTGCTCTTCTTGATGTGTGCTCTTCTTGATTTCATGTATAATTCCTTATATCAATGTGATGAAAAGATAATAAAAAAAATCATTAAATTTAATTAACCAAAATTGGGATTTTTTCCTCTTAAAATATGTTTTCTACCACACCCCTGAACGTATCAAGCTGAATATTTATATTTGTATTCTTTATGTACTAAATTTGATAAGGTTTTGGTCAGAAAGCAATTTTATTGAATAACTAAAACGTTTTTTGGACCGAATTCGTTACACATGAAGTTTAAATCCATCTCATTCATTGTTTTGTGAAAGAATGGACGTCTGCAAATAAAATAAAAATACGAAAAATAAAATCATTTGTGATTGAACCGATTCAGTAAAATATTAATTTAAAACCTTTCTTGATAACAAATAATATACTAACTTTTGGAAAAATTAACGTTACACATGTGTTTTTGAGACAAAATAAAGTAAAGAAGACCTTTCTAACGATTCGCTCCATAGGATGAACAATTTCTAAGAATTTTACCCAAGGCATACCACTTAAAAACCAAAATATACTTGCTTCGAAATAATAAAATCTTTTTTTTTCAAAGCACATAGCCCAAAAGTAACATACATAAGAAATAAACGTAGCATTCATAGATCCGTAGTATCTCATTAATCATTAATTTTATAATATTTTCTAAATTTACACTATTCCTTAATTTAGGGGGGCAAGTACCCCCCTATGCCCCCCCCCCCAAATTACGTCCCTGAAAACAATGCATAATATTTTCAATTAATGTTAATCGAAAATCGGGATTTTGGGGAGGGGGCCCCTATCCTATATTTCTATATACATGGATGTGTCTAGATTAGGAATAGATTTTATATTCGGAAACTTGTATAAAATTGTGTATTTAAATCTTACTATATTGTCGAAGTATACTCAAATGTTATTTTGAAAGTATGAATTAAATTTCTAATCGCTGGTTGATGATGAATCGTCCTATCAAAATTGTTTTAAGCAATTCAGTTTATATTATTCACGGAAATTTGTTTATTCCCATTTTTATTTCAGTAGGTAGTTGTTACATAGGTATTGGTTAATATATAATCTTGAGGTTGGAAATGGGCCCGGCAAAAGGGCCCACGCAAATGTTGAAACTTACATTTCGAGCCTAATAAAAAAAGTTAACCGATCCTTGGGCTGTTAAAGCATGTATTAGTTGTTTGCGTATATCGTAAGAAATTTGTTATGTTGAAATATCTAAACTTTAGGTCCCAAAGTGCAATATCCTATACATTTTTACACACGTTAAATAGTTGAAAAGTTATTTAATTTTACTGAGGGACCATATTTTCTAACAGATAGTGGGGCCCACATGCCATTGGGCATGTTCGCTTGTATGGCCAGTCCGCCACTGATCGTCACCATCTACAGCCGTTCACCATCCACTGCTGGATGAAGGCCTCTCTAACACGCATCCACTCGTCTCTGTTTTGCACAATTCTCATCCATCTCACCCCACACATTTTCCTAATTTCGTCTTCCCATCTACACTGCGGTCTTCCTTTTATCCTTTTCATTCTCTCAGATACCATTCCAGCACTTCTTTTGTCCACCTTTCGTCAATTCTTCTAGCCACGTGGCCCGCCCATTGCCATTTCAATCTCTTTAATCTATCCACTATATTCACTACCCTTGTCATACTTCTCACCCACGTGTTCCGATTCCTGTCTTTCCATACTTCTTTGGATGCATTGGACTTTATATAGCATCTGTTTATATTTTCACTACATACATGTATATCCATATTTTTACTTTATCTATGTTCGTAGTAACAATAGATGAAGTTTTGTGATCATGCGAAAATTCGAACTCGTTTTTATTTTTCTTCTTAAAATATTAAATATGAAATATGAATGTAATTACACATATACATATATACATATAATACATTACGTAGTATGTATGTATAATACATACATACTACGACTATACTTTTAGGCGCTATAGATTTTTTTTTCGTTTTATATTTCAAAATTTTGAAACGCGGAATTTCAATTAACAAGTGTTGTAAAAAATTTGCGCCTATCGTAAAAGTTATAAAAAAAAAGAAAAACAACTACTGAATTTTGAGTCACTGATTTACATATTAGAGAGCACGTGATCTAGAAATAGTTCAAAAACTTTAATTAAGCCATGTAAATATGTATAATATAAATAAAGTACGGAAAATCGATAATGTATAATATACCTTATCGATTTTCCATACTATTTTAAAACTACATATTTAAATAATTAAAACGATATTATTCCTTACTTAACTTCTAACTCTGATCGTATGCATTGTATGTATGTATGTACAATTTACATACATTTATATGTTTGTATGTATGTATGTAGGCGGAGGAAGCGCAGCCAATTAGTGATTTTGTGAAAACTATCCTAGGTAAATTGAATAACACCAATTGATTAAGAACGCTGGCGAAAAAATAATCAGTTTATGTGCCCAAAAATCTTAAATTTATATTTTAAATAATAAAAAGCTTGTAAAAGAGCCAAATGCTGCATGAACGGCCGTCCTTGGACATGAGTAGTGTTGTAAGTCAAGAATATTCTCGGAGAACGAGAATATTCTCCAGAAGATTATTCGCCGAGAATTTTCTTTTTTCTTGGTTATAAAACATCTAGATAGTTAATTAGCGTTTTAAATGATTCTAGGACCTAATAAGAGTAATAGGAGTTTCTAGAATGTCTGAGAGCATTTTGAATGACATTTTTTTTCATTCTGACGACACTGAATGGGTTATTTCGTCATTTTAACATACCCGCACTACCACCATGAACGTTTTCCGCGTAATTCTCACAGGAATGCAATGCTTATTAATATAACTGCTATTTTTTGAAATTGCAACAGAATAGTATAAAAGCCCTCCAGATGCTCTAAAAAAAAATATTTTCGAAAATTCTCGGTTTGGAGAATATTCTCGAGAATCTTCTCCAAAAGATTATTACCGAGAATTTTACAACACTAGACATGAGTAGACATAGGCGCTGTGATGCGCCAGTGCCGAAATAAATGGGTTCCTTTTGTCAATTTCTATTGTTAACCTTTTCTTTTTGCTCTCTAGAGAGCAAAAAAAAAGGTTGACTGTTCAGGAATTGAATAAAATATTGTGAAAACAGATCCAATGCTAAAAACAAAATTAGGGGAATTTCACGTATTACCAAGGGTTACTTGATTTATTTCATTTTATCTATGAAAATAATTATTTCGGTGTTTTTCTTCAAAATGATAAAACGATATACTAGTGGTTTTACCCGGCTTGTCTCGGTATTTGTAATATAAGCCACTTAAACATGGCTAATCTAATAGTAAACATTTAATTTAATTTATTTGAATAGTTTTATTGTATTTAAATTTATTTGAATATTCTTAATTTTTTTATTAGATTTAACGTCACGGATTCTCCCACCCAAACCTTACATACAAAGTCTCTTTCGAAATTATATATTAGACTATGAATGAAAATAAAGTACTTGTTTAGTGGGGAGACTTGCGCTTCACGCCCAAAAACCAATTATTACAATATCACGTATCGACTATACATACATACATATGTATGTATATCAACAAATATTTCAAGTGCTAAAATCAAATATTCGCACGCGTTCCTGAAGTTTAGACATATGTACGTCTCAATAAGTTCGTACGTTTGATGCTTACTTATTTAATAATAATGGCATTCACGAATCTCTAAAAAACCAACAGAAAGAACAAATGTGGGGTTCTGTAAAATCGTATAAAATAATTGTCTAATGCGTGCGTGAATGCGTGTGTACGTACTCACTGTTAACACCATGTTCTGTCCCTCTTTCTCCCCTTGGAATCGTATATCGTGTAAAGAGACGTGACATATAATAATAATATTAAAAATATAATTAACAATTTAAAAAAAAATCCTATTTTTAATTTACTCTTTCATTTATGTTGGCCGATCAAATGGAGTGAACTGTGCACAAGTATTTATTTATTTATTTACAAATTTGCCATAGTGACTTTACAGATTAGCTCCAAATCACTATGGCTACATAAAAAGAAAACTATACAATAAAATGCAAATATATTAATTAAAAACAAATATGGATAAAACAAATATAAAATATAAAACAAATATAAAAATATATTCAATGAGTCTTTTATATCTTCCTTTATACCCGACGAATGGAAAACTTCTAACATTATTCCTAAATACAAAAAGGGAAACATCGTCCTATCAGTCTTTCACCCATTTTGCTAAAATGTTTAGAAAAAATCATCGCCCCTCAACTGACTATATTTCTAGAATCTTGTAACCTATTATCTATATGGCAACATGGTTTTATAAAAGGCCGATCAGTACTGAGTAATCTTTTAACCGTGCACAATGATTGGTCTCTCCTTCTTAACAATAACATGCCCGTAGATGTCGTCTATCTTGACTTCGAAAAAGCCTTTGATAGAGTTCCTATCGATCAGCTTTTACTAAAACTTGAACATAGGTTACACGACAATTGGTGCAAGTTCAAAAGGTTCAACGACAAAATGTACCCGAAAATTAGTGCACTGACAAAATGTACCCGCGACAAAATGTTCACGCGAAAAAATGTCCACGGAAATAATGTTCAAGCGACAAAATGTTCAAAAATCCTAAATTTTTTAAGTTAATCATAAATTAATATTATTTTTCAATTTAAATAAGTAAATATTGGATACGGCTGAGAACCCCTAACATTTAAACTAATTCAATGACATCTTAAAATGATATTCAATGAGACACAATGACATTCGCTTAAAATGTAATTGTTCAATTTAAATAAGAATATGTTGGTGCGGTTGAGAACACCTGTAATTTATTACTAATTTAATAACATCCGCGATCTATACTATAAAAAAGTACCATATACATCGATAAATATAATACAATAAAAAGTTACTTTTTCCATTAAAATAGGAAAATTTAGGATTTTTGAACATTTTGTCGCTTGAACATTATTTCTGTGGACATTTTGTCGCGTGAACATTTTGTCGCGGGTACATTTTGTCGCGTGAACATTTTGTCGCGGGTACATTTTGTCAGTGCACTAATTTTCGGGTACATTTTGTCGTTGAACCTTTTGGACTTGCACCAATTGTTGCGTCCCCCGAACATATAGGTGTGAGAGGACGGCTACTTGACTGGATCAGAGTGTTTTTAAAGTCTAGATACTTCTCTGTGAGGATTGGTTCCTGCTCTTCAGAATCTAATCCCGTCCTGAGTGGTGTTCCTCAAGGCTCTGTTTTAGGCCCAATTCTTTTTTTTAATTTATATTTATGATATAGCCAATGACCTCACTTGTAAATATTTTATTTTCGCCAACGACATTAAACTTTATTGTCCTGGCAACACAGAAGGCAACAATTCTCTTCAAATCCAATTTGACGTTGTCACGTGTTACGTGGTCAAAAACTTGACTTCTAACTTTAAATGTTAAGAAATGCTCTGTACTCCACCTAGGAAAAAATAACCCACATCTTTCCTACAAAATAAACAACCTTTTCGTCAATTGCCTCCAACACCAATTAGACCTAGGTATCGTTACCACTTGCGACCTAAAATGGTCCTCTCATATTAATCATATTGTCAACAAAAGTTACTCATTTTTGTATGTTATAAAGCGTGTATTCAATTTTCTAAATTTAACTATTTTATCAAAAATATATAAAACCTTTATCAGACCTAGACTAGAATACGCTTTTAACATATGGAATACTCCTTTTTAAAAGGATATTACATGTATTGAAAGGGTTTAAAAGAGAATTACGAGGATTCCTTCTGAACTCAAATCACTTTCTTATAACGAAAGATTGAAAAGATTGAATCTCACTACATTGGAGACGAAAAGAACTAGAGGTGACTTAATCGAAGTCTATAAAATACTTAATAATCACTATAATTGCCATATGTCTAATCTTATTACATTCAACGTAAATAATCTTTTATTTTGATATAGTTTTTTTTAATGTATTTTAATTTTTCTCATTTTAATTGCATATATGTATGTGTAATTTGTTAAAATATGTTTGATCAAACCCCTTGGCTCTATCGGCTTTGCCGCCTCCCCCAAGTATATGAAATAAATAAATATAAAAATATGAAATATAAAAATATAAAAAATATAAAAATATGAAATATAACATGTTATAAGGTGCTACGATCCCAAACTAAACAATACCTCAACCAGATCAGTATATTTTAGATTAAACAAATCCAATCTAATAGAAATCCGGTTGAGGAGCTTGATGCCCCTGGCGACAGGGAACGAAAGCATTAAATTGGTACGTGCCTCAGGTGAGAAGAACAAAAAAATATAAATTTCCATAAATATAAAATATATGTATACGTGTTCCATAAATAAATTAATAATATTGTGACGTAAAGATTAGATGAGTGGCGCTCGAGGACCGATAACTTACTAGCGCTGATCACCTGATCTCACGTTCATGGCAAAATGGCCTCGTCGTATAGAGAAGTCGTGTATACCGGCTAATAGGATCGTGGGACTCATCAACCAATAAGATCTCGCGAATATATGTGTATGAAGAGCACCCGATGAGTATAAATATTGGGTAAACGGACTACTAGTCATATGTGAACCAGTCACAGGACAACCGGTCGCTCTAGATCGGTCACACGTGATCACCCGTCACACTAAAACTGGTCACGAGAAAACTGGTCACACCCGAAAATTGGTCACGAAAAAACTGGTCACACCCAAAAATTCGACCAATTTTTAATTTTTGGGTGTGACCAGTTTTTTCGTGACCAATTTTCGGGTGTGACCAGTTTTCTCGTGACCAGTTTTAGTGTGACGGGTTATCACGTATGACCGATCTAGAGCGACCGGTTGTCCTATGACCGGTTCACATTTGACTAGTAATCACCGAACCAAATATTTGGCGCTTTCTAACTGTAGAGCATTCGGATCTAGAGAGCCGATGAGTGTAGACCAATAAACAAGTTCTAAAACACTAGCTGCGTCTTTCTCTCCGATCCTGGAAACCCCTCTTCACGAACACGCAACAATATCAACTATCAATTTAAATGTCCATTTTATAAAATAAATGTGCATTTAAAAAAAAATTGTACATTAAAAAAAGTATCTGTACATACATTACAAAAATAAAGTAAAAATTTGTGCATTTCTAAATGACGGATACAGATTGCATTAGAAACATTGCTATTTAAAAAGCGGATGAAATGTATATTATTTGCTACTTAAAAAGCGGATGAAATGTATATTAAAATGACAGATGAACTGTATTGAAGATAATGATTCGCAAAGGAATGTGGAACCGAAGAATAATTTTATCTTGTAAGCTATTTTTTTAAGAATGGAAACTTTTTTCTATCTACTGCAGCGGTTTCCAAACTTTATGCTACTACGCCTCCCTAAAAAAAAATTTTTTTTCCGCGCCTCCCTGCCTATTATTTTTTAATAGATATAATGATATAGACAGGTTTTAAATAATAAACCTTTATTTAAAAATAAAATACTGAACTCTACAATAGACAGAATAATAAAAAGGTTTTGCTATAACATAAATTTATACGAACACGTACATATATTTATTTTTATATTAAATTACTAATTAAACTACATATAACACATCAAAATTGAATGCGAAGGATGCTGTTGTTTTTTGGCACAAAGTTTATCAAATACTAGCTGTATTACCCGGCTTCGCTCAATGTTTATAATATAAACCGCTTAAACATGACTAAGCTAATAGTAAACATTTAATTAAAAAAAAAAAAAATTAAAAAAAAATTTTAAAATTTAAAAAAAAAAATCAAAAAAAAAAATAAAAATTTTTTTTTAAAAAAAACAAAAAAAAAAAAAAAAAAATTTCTGCCTTCTAGGGCTTCGCCCTCGGCGCCCCCCTGAGCCTTTGCCTTCTAGGGCTTCGCCCCTCCACGCCCCCATGAGCAATTGCCGTTTAGGGCTTCGCCCCCATGATCAGTTGCCTTTTAGGGCTTCGCCCCTCCGCGCCCTCATGATTAAAAGCCGTCTAGGGCTTCGCCCCCCTTAGTTAATGCCTTTTAGGGCTTCGCCCCTCCGCGCCCCCATTATTAAA
This sequence comes from Arctopsyche grandis, assembly GCF_051622035.1. Lineage (NCBI taxonomy): Eukaryota > Metazoa > Arthropoda > Insecta > Trichoptera > Hydropsychidae > Arctopsyche > Arctopsyche grandis. Next base: position 20,761,541 of record NC_135355.1, on the reverse strand, counting down.
TGCCGGTTAGGGCTTCGCCCCCCTTAGCTAATGCCTTTTAGGGCTTCGCCCCTCCGCGCCCCCATGATTAAATGCCGTCTAAGGCTTCGCCCCCATGATCAGTTGCCTTTTAGGGCTTCGCCCCTCCGCACCCCCATGATTAAATGCCGTCTAGGGCTTCGCCCCCCTTAATTAATGCCTTTTAGGGCTTCGCCCCCGCGCCCCCAAGATTAATTGCCGTTTAGGGCTTCGCCCCCCTTAGTTAATGCCTTTTAGGGCTTCGCCCCTCCGCGCCCCCATGATTAAATGCCGTCTAAGGCTTCGCCCCCATTATTAAATGCCGTTTAGGGCTTCGCCCCCCTTAGCTAATGCCTTTTAGGGCTTCGCCCCCCTTAGTTGATGCCTATTAGGGCTTCGCCCCTCCGCGCCCCCATGATTAAATGCCGTCAAGGGCTTCGCCCCCATGATCAGTTGCCGTTTAGGGCTTCGCCTCATAAGACTGCGCCCCATGGGGCTTCGCCCCATGAGGCTGCGCCCCCCTGCGCCCCCTTCGGGGCCCCATGGGGCTGCGCCCCAGGAGGCTTCGCCCCCTTGCGCCCCTTCGGGGCCCCATGCGGCTAAGCTCCATAAGGCGGCGCCCCATAAGGCGGCGCCCCATAAGGCGGCGCCCCATAAGGCGGCGCCCCATAAGGCGGCGCCCCATAAGGCGGCGCCCCATAAGGCAGCGCCCCATAAGGCTGCGCCCCATGAGGCTGCGCCCCCTTTGGGGCCCCATGGGGCTGCGCCCCATGAGGCTGCGCCCCCTTCGGGGCTCCATAAGGCGGCGCCCCATAGGACTGCGCCCCTAAGGCTGCGCCCCATAAGACAGCGCCCCATAAGGTTGCGCCCCATAAGGCTGCGGCCGATAAGGCTGTGCCCCATTAAACTGCGCCCCCTTTTGAGCCCCATGGGGCTGCGCCCCATGAGGCTGGGCCCCCCGGGCCCCCTTCGGGGCCCCACGGGGCTGCGCCCCATGAAACTACTCGCCTTGCGCCCCCGCGGGAGTGAATCCATTGAATCGAAAAAAACAAATCGGCGCCCATGGATCGAAAAAAAAAAAAAATCGAATCACGTGTTCGATGACGTCACCGATCTACGGACGACGACGACGACGACGACCAAGGATACATACAAAGTCTCTTTCCAAAATATAGATTAGAAGAAAAGAAGAAAATTGGGGGCAATATGGAGAGTGCCACTCGTAACTCCTTTTCGACTATTAACCTGGCTCAATATTTGATTTTCATTGCAGCTAGTGCCGAAAAGCCCGTTTCGCATAAATAAGACGTTACGAACGGTAGCAGCACTTGCATTTCTTTGCAATACAAAGATTTATACTCTCCACTAAGATTCATCCAAAATTTAATTATGGTTTCATTTTGAAACTTTTGTTTTAGTGAGCTATCGCATGATAATTCTATCAATTTTTATTTTTCGATGGTTGTCAGCTCGAATTCGTCTTCTTCATTGTAGTTAAATGGATTCTGTATCCACAAAAACTTTGAGAAATCAAGGTCTTTGAAATAATTGGAAAAATGCAGCACTAAAACATCCAAGTGGTCGGTAAAAATATTTTTACTTGCTTCAATATTGGCTGTGGCCCAGAAATCTTTGGAAAGTGAAAACCTATCCAACCCATTCTTTTGTAAATTTGATTTCCATAACTTTAATTTTTTAATGAAATCTTTTCTTTGTCTTTTTGAACAAGTAGGTGTATTTGTGATCCCTGCATTGAATTATTTAAACCGCTCAATTTTCCAAATAGGCAAGTTTAACAATAAAATTATCGTTCGTCCACAAATGTGCCTCTTCTTGATGGTTTTCTTCGAGAAAGGTTGCTATTTCTTCTTTGAGTTCAAACACCCTTTAGAATCATTTTTGCACGAGATAGCCAGCGAACTTCACAATAATACAAAAGTGAGGTATAATTGGCTTCCATATCAGCACACAGCTTTGCAAACAGCTTTGCTCTCAAAGGACTATTCTTAATGTAGTTTATAATTTTTATAACTTTTGTAAAAATGATGTTCAGTTCTTCGCTCATATTTTTTGACAATAGAGCTGCTCTGAGAATCATACACTGTGTCCAGATAGCATGTGGTGCTTTCTTTTTGATCAATGCTTTAAGACCTGCTTTGTGTCCGGACATTGAGTGAGCTTCGTCGGTACACAGTCCAATTATTATTTTATGTCGTTCACAACGCAATTATTTCACTTTATGTCGTTTTCTTCAACAAAACTGTCTATTATATTAAAAATTTCAATGGATGTGGTCTTCCCAAGAATGTGTTTGCAAAATAATATATCTTCTAATATATTATTATCCGCGACATATCGAACATATGCAATTAAATGGGCATCTTTAGCTAAAACAGAGCGTTTGCAAGGGCGCAATTTTTAAAATCTTCTTCTCCGGATAATTTTTTATAGGAATTAAATGTATCTATAAAAATGAAAGATAAATAAAAATTAACATTCATGCATTGAATTTTCACTGTTAAGCTACGATATGAAGTTTTATTTATTTGTAGATATTATGGTATGAAAATTATTTTTTTATTAAAAAGTTTTGGTGCCTTCCCTGGCAATAGTCCGCGCCTCCCCTGGGAGGCGCGCCTCCCAGTTTGGAAACCGCTGATCTACTGTATTTCAGAAGTCCTCATCTGATATGAGACCATTGATCCGATTATAGTTAACTGCTGAAATCTCTTTTCAAACTAATCTTGAAACATTCGAAGTTGTTCAACCAATAATGATACGTTGGATTCACTGTCATCTGCCATTTCCTTCATATTTGGGAAATGCACGAGACAGAAATAAGTTAACAGAACTTATAATTTCAACTACACTAAGTAGCCAGTGCAGTGTTGACAACATAAACATGTCGAATTATGCCGACAAATGAGTTCGAATTACATAATTATTAAATAAGTAATTTAGAGACTCATAAAAATAAAATTAGAATAAAAAAGTTCAGTAACTATCGAATAGTGGCGAGCACACACAAATCAGTCAGCGAGCGCCATGGTGCCCACGGGCACGGGGTTGGGGATTCCTGCGATACATATATCAGTGTCGTGCGCTGAAATTCTCTCTTTTTGTCGTACAGTCTTACTTAATGTGCACGAGCAGGATACAAGAGGAACAGACTGCTCCTCTTGTATCCCGTTCGTGCACATTAAGTAAGGCTGTACGACAAAAATAGAGAGAATTTCAGCGCACGCCACTGACATATATTTATGTACATTTTGCGTAAGCCTCATACTAAATAAAGGCTGACAATATAAGGCCCCGTACTCACCAAGTTGTAGTAACAGTTCGTGCAGTTACAAAGCAGTGAGAACGCGTCGTGAACCGAGTAACTGCAACGACAAAAAAATTAAAGACTTTTTAGTTTGCAACGTTCTGGTCCGATGCATTTTCTGTTTCGAGTGTGTGCAATAATTGGATGAAGATGAGGTCATAAAGAGAAAAGAGAATGGGCAAAAGCCAAAAGAGTCGAGCCAATGATAACGATAATGGCCGTATTTGGCAGTGTTATTGGCGAGTGTTATTGATCTGGTGTTGGAGTGCGGCTGCGGCCGGCGTCGGCGCCCCCAAGGATACTCCCACCAGGTATCTTCTCCCCCCTCCCCTCCCCTCCCGCTCCCGTCTTCGCCCCGCGCCCCGCGCCCCCGCCCCCGCCAACGCTCACTCTCCTGTCACTCGTCACTCGTCACTTCGCATACTCTACTGTACGAATTGGATTACGGATTACTTTCCAAATGACTACTTTTTATTTCTAATCAAATTATTCAAATGTACATATTTAATCATCTTATTTCATTATTCATCTTTCGATGATTCAAATTGCACAATTGATCCATTCGATTGTGCAAGTGCTGTCACAGCACTGCTATGGAATATATGTGGATTTTTTTACGCATTTTTCCTTCCCTTATCTATTGTACGTTTTTATTTTTAGTTCTAACTAAATGGTTGATTGAAAATGGTAGACTCGTTGCAGGCGTACAAGTCAATCAAATAGATGTACAATTTGTGTAAATTTTAGTGTTGTTCCATGAGCAAGTCTAAAAAATGTAAGATATAAAAACATTCATTTATATATGTATGTATGTAGTTAAAAAAACATTTAATTTTAACCACTCTTAGTCTGCAATCACAATAAAATTAATATTATTCCAAGGTTATATATATTTTTTAATTGTATGCTTTCACTTTTCGTTACTTTCCCATTGTATAGACACTTCTTAAACAAAATATATATATATATATATATATATATATATATATATATATATATATATATATATATATATATATATATTTTTTGTATTTAAAAAATAACTTATTCACTCAATTAACAAAGGAGATGGCATGCCATTCTTACAAAAACGAGGAATCTTGGCAACAATGATGTTATGTGCAAGAAAACATTAAATGAATCTCTAATTGTCATGTCGAAAGAATGTCAAAATCCCATATGGATATTGGTTGGGCAAAAGTAGTTTTGGATATTTGTGATGGCCATTCGATTATTATATTGTTGGTCTAGAAAATTGAGAGATTAAATTGTAAGAAAAATGCACTGGGAATTTTAACAAACGGCCCAAATAAAATATAGAAGACAAAAGATCAATTGTCGAAAGCTTCTTTACAAAGAGAAAGAATATTGTCGATAGAGAACTTCCTCAACAGTGGATTTTTGGAAAACTGTGTCAGAAGATTAACCAATTTGAGGGTCAAAGTGGCTGACCGCAGTTCAATGATTGGAAAAAAACTGGATTTGAACATTATAAAGTCAATAAGAGCTACATTTTGGTTGATCCCTAACCTGGTGTCCATACTCAGAGGGTCAAGTATACATAAATACGGTGGCCTAATTAACCACACTGAAAAACTATCGATCATCATTTGAAGTCGAATTCATTTGGGGAGAGCTGGTCAGAAACGACAATATATTCGAGTCACTTTTGGACGCAAACAAAAAATTTTGCCCTTTGGAATCTGAATTATTATATAATATTTAATTTAAAATTATTACATAAGTTTATTCAATTATTGAAATAAGAGGTTAGGTTTTATTTTTAATAAAAAAATAACATTATGTTTAAAAGAAATGCCTCTGGATAATGGGAAAGTACCATTTTTTCTTTCAATTCATTCTATTTAGATTTATTCATTATGTATGTATGTTGGATATCGACCAATTCTATAATTTTAGCCATTGTTAATATTAATATTCAAGCTCTCAATGCTATTTGAATACCTTTATTTATATTTTTATATTTCAATTTCAGGTATGTGTTCTAGCCATGAGAACCAAGACCTTCCTTATACTGTCCGTTTTAGTGACCGGCTTGTTGCTCATCATAATAAATTCCCAACGACCCGATTCGCTCCAGCATATTGTGACACAGACTCATCAACAGATCAGATATTTTCAAGTTAGTCCAAACGTTCATTGATTTCGCTGTACATATGTATACAAATGTGTGTATAAAATTTATTTTGATCCAATACTCGCTTCATTTTAGGAAAACTTAAAGGAAGCCGAAGAAAAACATTTACAAGCAGATGAAAAATATCTCAACCTGTTAGGTCTCGTAGGAAAGACTGAAGAATGGCACAATACTTCCGTGCCGGCAATAGTAAGCTACGTTTTCGATGGTCAATATGTGCAAGCCATCGGACTGGTGCGAAATATCGGATCAAAACTGCCAAATCACACGCTTATCTTATACGATCTGGGACTTTCCAAATATTCACTAAACAAAGTAAATATTGATAAAGTCAATGTCATTATAAATGTTTTTCTTTTAAAAAATGATTAATTTTTTTAAAACTAAAATTTGTATGTACATTTTTAGGTGCAGACATACTGTAATAGTTCAAAATGTATGATAATAAATTTCGATTTGTCCGTTTTTCCATCACATGTGTCAGAAGAGAGACTTCACGCATATCGACCTTTAATAATTCAGGTATAAAATGATTGAAAAATATAGCCACATACTACATACATATGCATGAATGCTTTTTTACTTTATCTATAAATATACGTATCAATAGATGAAGTTTTATGATCATTAGAAAATTCGACCTTGAGATTTTGACTGATTTTGATATCAATAAATTGGAAGTAGTACTTTTACTCTTGGGTTTCGTGTTTTTTGTTTTTCTCGGAAACCATTCAACATATCGAACTGAAATTTCATTTCTATAAGTTTCAGCTGAAGATTGGGTAATACAATAAATTTGATAAAGATCTGCCGACCAGAAGGGGCAGTTTATTTTTTCAAAGTACCCCAATTTAATAAAATCTGCGGTATCTTTTTTACTGGGATAAAATTTAGCATCTTAAAATATTTGTTCCAAAAATTAATTAAACAAATTAATATTTATCAAATACAAATATAATTTTTTGCAATCATGTATTTTTACTTTATCTAAGTTTTAAATGAAATCTTTTTTATAGTATGAATATGATGCCATAATTTTTATTTTATTTAGGGTCATACATCAACTAGATGGTAATTTTCATTCGTCGATTAAATTGTATTGTTATTGCAAATCTAATATATAATGTCGACAGAGACTTTGTATGTATGTTTGTTTGTTAGTGTTGTAGAATCCGTGAAGTTCAATTTAATAAAAAACAAATGAGTACACAAATAAATTGAAATAAAATAAAACTATTCAAATAAATTTAATAAAATGTTTACTATTAGATTGGCCATGTTTAAGCGGTTTATATTGCAAATACCGAGTAAAGCCGGGGGGGGGGGGGGGGGAAGACACTAGTAAACTATAAATAATCCTATTTTTATATAATTAGCTAATATTTTTTTAATTGTTCGCAAAATGTACAATAATACAATAGTTTCTTCAAAAGTTTGTACCATAAAATAATTTATTGACGTTCTAACATAAAATACGAATAATAAATAATGAAACTTGACATAAAGACGAAAATAAAAATATACCAAAGACAGCATAAATATTTTGGTACTATCACTAGTACCTAAAGTCGATTTTTCACTCCCAAAAACAGTACCGGTACTAGAATTCCTTCAACTGATCTCTAGTCGTAGTCGGAATCGCGCGAGAAGACAATAAATTTAAATTCAACGTTCAATTTGCAACACTTGATTGATTGATAATATTTATCATTGATTAAAAATCACAAATATTTTTTTTACAGGATGCTTTAAGTAAAGTTGGAGCCATCGTATTCTTAGAATGCGATCAACGATTCATTGGCGAACCTGCTAAAATTAATGAATTGCACAGAGCTGCAGCAGATGGCATTGGCATCATCGCATGGGCCACTCGACCTGCTGTCTCTTCTCTTACACATCCGAAGATGTTTGAATATTTTCACACCGATGCAGATAATTTCTTATTTTTACCCATGGTAAAAGTGATACAGCTGGTGATTGTGCGATCCAATGTGATAACAAAATATATTATGCTACCCTGGGTTCAATGCGCGTTGACCCAAGATTGCATATTTCCAATTGGTAATCTCCACACTGATCAATATGTTTCGTTGACCTTTTAGATTATATTTTATTGTGTTCTATCGTATTGTTTCAGGTGCACAATCTGAAGGCTGTAGATTTGATAAAAAGCCTCAATATAGATATTCTGGTTGTCACAGCTATGACTCGTCAGCTTTAAATATTGTTCTCGGACTTAGATACAACCTTGACGAAAGTCAATACACATATAGAGGAGCAAATGTCTTTTTCAAGAAAACTGCAAACGATAGAGCATACGACGAATACTCTCAACTCGAAAAAAATTCCACTTATGTGATGTCGGACGTCACGGATGAAAACAGTAGCAATAAAGGCGAACAAACCGATGTTTCACAATAGACTGCTCACAGCCAATGGTGGCAAAAATTTAATTTTAAAAGGCATCCGAATATTATGATTTGTTAAAATCGTAATTTTTTTCATAATTATTCATTTTTATTGAATATAAATTGATGACATTTATTGAGCGTTAGCGTTAAAAATTGTGTAAATATACTCAAATTAATAATGAGGGTTTTTTAAGTATGTTTAAAAAGTATTCCGTAAGTTGTTAGTCTTTATACATTATACACATATTACTCGCTTGTTACTAATTTATTCTAGTCTTAAATTACCAAAACTGTTTTGGAGCGGTGAAATTTTGCAGTATACTAAGTTTGAATTACATGGGACCATTATTGCAGATTGCACACGTCGTTTATTTTACTACATCCAAAGATGCGGCAATGTTTCTGTTTTAATATTTCATTGAGCAATTCAGGGTTAAGTATTCAATAAATTTTGATTCTTAAAAATACTACAGCGTATATATAATATATAACTTTTGTGATATTATTAAGATTATTTTTTCAATATGTAGCTACGTTTTTTTCGATTTGATTGTTGCACTTTATTCTTCCTGAAAATTAACTTCCATTGTGAAAATTGTGCATCGTTTATTTTTTTAAATGCTATTTATATAGTTAATGCTTTTTATTGAATATGTGTAAATTAATATACATACAATGAGAATTGAGAAGCTGCTTGAAACTTTTGAAGATATCAAATTTGATTTATTTTAAAATCTGATGTATCATAAAGGGTTGAAACAGTTTCCTGTGATTTAAAATTAATGCTATTCTAATGATTTTTAGTGCATGAATCTAAATTTAAGATTTATACATTAGCATACTGCCTTTGATAAAGTTTTTACATTGTAATTTTTTTTATCACTTGTACAGGACTTCATTTAGGGCACAATTTTCTACAAAAGCGGTTTTTATATAACAAAATTGTTCTATATTAAGCTTAATAAAAACCTGTATACCTTTACATATTTAATTACATACATCGTCTTATTTATGTTCTCAGTATTATCTCTTCATTTTTTTTTTTCAATGGGTGGAAGCTTAATTGTATACAAACTGTGATGAAAAATAAGATTTATATTTGATTTTTTGCATTATCTTATTAAAATTAACGTGTTAAGATTTCAAATGAGTTTACATTGATTTTTCAAAATCTGGGATATCGACTTTCGACTTATTAACACTATGACGGCCGCTGACTCATATTTGTATCATGTTGGGTGCACAACGCTTACTGGCCGCTGACACATATATGATTCACGACTGCGCGAACTGTTTCAGTTCACTGATATATTTTTGTATGTCGTTTTCGTCAATATTTTGTGAACGATGATACAATTTTGTATCACGTTTTCGTCATAAACGTCATCACGTTTTCGTTTATGACGAAAACGTGATACAAACATATATCAGTGGACTGAAAAAGTTCGCGCAGTCGTGAATCATATATGCATTAGCCGACACTAAGCGTTGCGCACCCAACATGATACAAATATGAGTCAGCGGCCGACATAGTGTTAACAAATTTTAACTCAAAAATTTTTCACAATGTGTCAACATTGAAAATTTTCTGATGAATCCAATGTCGATAAACCTTGGGTCAGTGAATAAGCAGTCGTATTTGATGTTTGAATTTGTATATTTGTTTAAACCTTACGCGATACTTATTGAATTTACTTGTATATTTAATTTAGTTTTCTTTAACAGGTTCAATATGTTATATAGTTTTTTTAAATTTTTAAATGCAAAAGAATATTCATAAAATCTGGTACATATGTACATGCATACATATGTCAAGATATCATTGTAAAGGCGAATAAAATTAGAAAGGAAAGTGTTATTTCTTCAGAATTAATATGCATATTGTAATAGATACGTAATATTGTGTACCTACTTGAAAAATTAGTTTGAAATTAAAAATTTTAGGTACTTAGAAACTTTTAACACTTTCGTTATAACTGACACATGCACATTCGTAAAAGTGCAGTGCTGTAATAAAATATCCATAACTTACAAAGGGTTACGATAACACTCGAGTTGTGGGGGTTACATCTCTAATTGTAAATGTATCGCTATTAAGGGTCTCTAGGCGTATTAAAATAATTTGTGCAGCTGTTGAATGTTTGGATGTGTAAGGTTTAGTGCGTTTGAAAAAAATATACTCTCCTTGGGAAAGATATTTTAAAATGCCATAAAGTATACAAATTTTTCATAAAGCTTTCAATCTTTGTATTTTAATGAAATCTTAATCAATTGCGTACATAAACAGATGATAGTGAATTTTTTAAAGATTTTAAAAATAAAATCTACATATACATATTGTATTGAGCGTTGTCTCGTCGTAATTTATGCTCAAAATATGCAATATTTTTTTATAATCAATTTCCGTGTTGAAATCTCATTTTATAATGTGTGTATATAAAGAGTATCCATTTTTTATCAATTACCAAAATTCATTCGAATGATTTTATTTGAATAGATAATGCTTTCTCATTTGTAGAATTTCATTATTGAAACGAAACTGTATATCAATGAATATTAGGTGTATTTTATCTGAAAATTTAACTGTATGTTAAATTATGCTATTCGTAAAAACACAATTGTCTTAAATTTTTAGGAATAAATAAAGGCATAAAAATTTCTACTAGACATGTCATTTTTTTATCAGTGCAAAAATTGCAATGACATTTTTACCAAAATATTTTTTTGCTGTCGTTTGATGTGCATATATCGTATGTATGTATATTTTTTTATCGTCTTAATTAATTAATGAATTTTAAAATATAGCGATTAACTTTTCAAGTTGTTTTGTGTCAAATCTCCAGATTGCAAGTTGAATTAAACAATATTTCATATTTTTGTCTAATTTATTTATGATTACAAGATACGTGTTGATTTTGGATTTTAATAATCAGTTGTATGTATTTTCATTTTATGTGTGGCTGTGTATTAATTAGTTTTTAATAATGACTGTATGGTATTGTTACGTAAAATATTCCCTTAAACGAATTTAAATTTTCTGAAACTTATGTAAAATACATACATATATCAGTGCGTTGTCAATTGTAGGAAATAAATTGAGAATTGAGGTTCTTTTTTTTATACATGCATACTTCCCTTCAAACTTCTAATTTGCAATTACATATTGTACTTTATTTGCAATTACATATTGTAATTACTATTACTCAGTTAGGAAAAGGAAAGACATGCAAATGATGATCTAATATTTATGATAGATTTAAAAACATAAACAGTGAAATTTATAATAAGTAACATTCATCTGTCGCATAATTATTTCTTTAAAACACATACATACCTAGATCTCGTGGAATTTGGTAATTTTTTTGACTGATTTCATTCAAACCAGTGATGATTTTTTTCATTTAAAATATGTATTTACCGAATTTATTAAAATATATTTACATATATATTGCCAAATGCTATACAATAATTTATTATATTTTCATATGTTGCTAAATGCTGAATAAAATTTTCATTTAATTTCAATGAAGTTTGATTTTATCTTTTAATTTAAATCATTTTTAAATTTATATTTTTGTTTTGTGTAAGTAATATTTCAGATTCTAAAATAATTTATAAAAGCGCTAGATAAATTCCTACCATTTAAGGTGCCTCTTATGATCGGTACGCACCAAACCAACGACGATTTTGGGCCAACTTTTAAAACCAGTAGCGTACAAAATATCGAAATAAAAATTAAATTAAAAAATTTAAGCTAAAGAGCGAGGTTGAGCTAAAATTAGATCATCGTTGATGTTTTGAATTACGACGATACGCATTACAACCAGAGAAATATTATAATTTCTCTGATTACGAACGAAAAAAACCTTGTTATTTCTTATTCAAAGTCGTCACGATATACTACTATGTTTCCACCGTCGATGAAACATTAAACAAAAAAACTGTCGGTGATTTGTCAAAGGGTTTTTTTTTCTTTCGTCGAAATAAAATTAATAATCACATTATCCGATAAATTTTACCTCTGAGATGGATTTAATTATTTGATTTATTTCGACGAGAGAAACAATTGAAGACATTATCCGATAAATTTTACCTCTGAAATGATTTAATTAATTGATTTATTTCGACGAGAGAAACAATTAAAGACTAAAAAAATTTCGATTGATATACCGACAACGCACCGGATTGCGACGATTGCTCGGTCACCCATACTAATACATGAGATATTCTCAGTAACTGCGCATTACGGGGAAGTAAAAATAATAATTCTTTGATTTTTTTTCGATCTTAGTGCGTATCTTCGTAAGTCAAAACATCTTCAACAAACAAAAGTCGAGGATTACCTGTATGTGATTTTTGATGATCTAATTTTAGGTCAATCTCAAAAATTTATTTAAATTGGGCATGTTCTGTTTTAACTTTCATTATTTTATTATCACTTAATATATCGCTCAACCAGTTTTCTCGTGACCGATTTTAGGGTGTGACCAGTTTTCTCGTGACCAGTTTTAGGGTGTGACCAGTTTTAGTGTGACGGGTGTTCACGCGTGACCGATCTAGAGCGACCGGTTCACATTTGCCTAGTAATCACCGAACCACATATGTAGTTGTTGGTTTGGTGATTATTCCGCAAAAAGCGATCTCGATCACGGAACATCTGGCACCCAGAAATTCCATCAATCGCGCGAAATATTGTACTAGCGAGGCCTCAAGTGCCAGATAATCCGTTTACCGTAGTTGTTGGCAACGATTCGGTGAGTATTCCGCAAAAAGCGATCTCGCAAACGTCACTAAAATCTCGATCACAGAACATCTGGCACCCAGAATTCCATCAATCGCGCGAAATATTGTGCTAGTGAGGCCTCAAGTGCCAGATAATCCGTTTACCGTAGTTGTTGGCAACGGTTCGGTGAGTATTCCGCAAAAAGCGATCTCGCAAACGTCACTAAAATCTCGATCACAGAACATCTGGCACCCGAAAATTTCGAGACCCATTGAGAATTGGCACCCATCCATCGAGAGTTAGCCACACGAACTATCATACTAACGAGATCTCGAGTTCCAGATATTCGATATTCGCAATTTTCGTAGCAACGATTGCTATGCGCGCAATCAAAATGTGCGGAATAGTCCGTTTACTGTTGGCAGCAACTATCGTCTATCGTATATCTCTTACCTTTTGCATCCGCGATGATGCTTCTGTTCACTATTAAAAAGTAGTGACTAACCAAGGATTTAAATCCATCACCCAATCAAAATAACCAACGACTGCAGCAAGTATTGTAGTCGATGTGTTGTATTTGTATGTCGTTATATTCTAATAATGTCCAAATAAACTTTTGAAAGTATTTTTATTCGTTTTTTTTAATTAAAAGCACATTCTTATTTCTATTTCATAGTTTGTCAAAATAATGATGCAATATTTTTAATACACAATATTATATTATATTTGCACAAGCGTGTAATGTGACGTTTTTGGACCAAATAATCGTTCGTGATTCATGTCTAAACTTGTCGAATCGTATCAGTAGCAGCTGGCATTTGACGGTTTGTTGCTGTCAGCTGGTGTCATCAGTCATCAATCAGCAACCAGCATTCATCGAAGAGACCATGCAAGAGGACCACAGAAATCGCCTGAAATACAATTTGTCGTCACTGGTGGAGCAAACTTCGCTCAAAGACCTGCTTCCAGCTCTTATTGAGAAAGATGTATTCACTGAGGCCATGGCTGAAAAGTACCGGGTATTCTTTCAACTCAATTTTATTTTTCTTTGATTCGCTCTATTTATGCAAGATACGAAAGAAGCAATTGGCAAATAAAATAAAACTACATACATGTAAGAGGATTTAAAAATCCCTGCTCAAATGTGCTTTAAATCTATACAAATTTAAAGCTAACTTAATTTTATTCGAGTAAAATTTCTTTCTCGTTCTTTCAACTAATGGCGGTTATCTTGACCCGATTCTTGTCCTCGCTAGTAAGACTGTTCCTTCAAAAGTGGCAAGATATTTATATTACAAATATTTTGTCAATGATAATCTGTGCTTCAATTTAATAATCAGGCATACATTAATTCAATATATGTATGTGTGTATGTATGACGACTTAATGCTTAGTATTTGAAGTAAGTAAGTATTAAGTATTTGAAGAAATTACAATGACAATGAGCAGGTCATCTGGCTAGATGAATGAACAAAAGGTGGAAGAGAGACTTAAATGCTGTAGATGAATATTCCTCTGAACATAAACGAATGAAAGCGAGTTGAGGAGGCCTTCATTCTGCAGTGGATGATGAATGGTTTAAGTACTGTAACGTGGAGATTGGACGATCAGACCTCGTCGACCAGTGGGCAGTGGTGTCACCCTAAAGGCAAAATCACAGGAAACCTACGATTTTGCTACATTTCTTCAAATATGAGATACACCGTTATCGACCACTGCCTATGGGCGTGCCTTGAATAAGTGCTGGGCATGCCACATTTTTTTCGCATGTTTAAAAGTATCTAAAAAAAACCATGTGCCGCGTTCCTTCCTATGTGATTTCGTTCTAATAGTTTCTCCGAGTTTCTGGAAACCCACTGTTAGAAATCTAAAAATTCATATAATTTTTGTCAAAAATTATACAAATCTTGAAAATTGTTTTCGACGGTTACAACTTCGAAAAGTTCGCAGTCGATTACATAGCAGGAAAGAGAAAATACCTTTTTTTGGACACTCGGTATCATGCTTCCCAATAAAAGTCATAAAATTTATTGCGTCATTATCCAAATAAAGCTGAAGACTCCAATTTTTTTTCAAACACATGCAAAATTCTTCTTCTTTCAGTTTGGCACATTCTTCAATTCGAAACGGACTTATTTTTATTTTGGTTTTACTCAATTGAATTGTTAGACTTTATTTTCATTTACATAATAATATTTTTAGATTTAGATTAAAAGAGGACAAAATATTTTTATCTTTATTGTGTTAGTGTAATGTCGATTGGGAAGGAAAATTAAAAATTGAAATTTATTTTAATTTAAATTTAATTTTCACGATTGAATGCCTTGGACGAAAAATAAGTATTTTAAAGCAATGAAGTATCACTATCAATAGGAAAAACATCTGACTATTGATTCCAATACTAGATTTTGAGTTAAAGACCGCAAAAGCCAAAAAGCTGTAAAAATCGCGCATTTTTTTAAACGCTCATATCTCGTAAACGATCATCAACCAACAAAAATAATTATCATATTCGAATTCATTGGGTCAAAGTTAGTAAAGATTGGTTAGTCTCCGCTCTGGTAACTCAAAAACGTGATTTTTTGTTGCTCAGTGTTATTATTATTATAAGTTGTTACGAATAAAGGAAATGAATACCGTATTGCGATAACTCTAAGAATGTGTTCAAAACAAAAATTTGACTTTCCAACTCAATTTATTAGTCGAGTGACGTTTTCACGAAAACCTAACCTCTCCATCTAACCTGGTACAAACTTATAATTGAAGTGTATTTTCAGTTGTAATATATTTTGACCAGTTGGAATGTAATTCGCCATGTTAATCAACTTACGTGGGTTAGACGGAATGTATTCCAACTAGTAAAAATATATTACAACTGAAAATACACTTCAACTATAACGGTAGTTGGTACCATGTTAGATGAAATATATTTCAACTAGACAAAATATATTATAACTGGAAGATACACTTCAACTGTAACATATAAATATATATATATATATATATATATATATATATATATATATATATATATATATATATATATATATACATATATATATATATATATATATATATATATATATATATATATATATATATATACATACATACATACATACATATATATATATATATATATATATATATATATATATATATATATATATATATATATATATATATATATATATATATATATATATATATATATATATACATACATACATACATACATATATATATATATATATATATATATATATATATATATATATATATATATATATATATATATATATATATATATAAATTGGAAAACCGTTGTTCCAAAATTGGGGTGACACCACTGGCAGTGGGTGATCAGCACTCATCATCCAATCTCACGACTAATTGACTGATAGATCTCACTGCATTGAATATATGTACGTTTAATATAAAAGATCGGCGGATTGCTCCATTGGTTCATTCGAAGTTGGCTATCCAAGGTGTGAACAATAAAGTACTTTTACCACTACTACTAATTGCTAATTTCACTCCAATCTAGAAACCCTTCTTCACGTCCACACAAAAATTCTTCAAAAGTGCATTGAAAAAATTTTATACGCAAAAGAAATCACCAGGCATTAAAATAATAAGAGCATCGTTGATGATTTTTTACTGCGGGTCCAAAAGTCCTAGTACTCCACTGATTACTGGTGCACTTAGTATATGTAATACGTATTTATAAACTAATTTTGAATTTTTTGATTTTAGAATGCAACAAAAACTGAACGTGAAAACAAACGTGAACTTTTTTTGGATCTGCCACGTCGGGGTCCAGATGCATTTGATAAACTTGTGGAAGCTTTGAATGAGGCAGGAAATTGGTCACTCGTTACTTTATTAGATGACAAACACTATTTGAATGTAAAACCCCAAGAATTTGTTAGTTTGTCTGAATCAAGAGTAAATGGTAATGGATATTTTATTTTCGTTTTTTATTTGGATTATTTGATAGCAGGGCTATGGAGTAGCTAAAACGCGATTCCAACATGTTCCCACAATCTGAACTCTAATTTATGTCAATTTTTTTTAAATTTTTGTCCTTAACTTTTATTTAAACCTTTCCTCAATTTGACTTTAGCATGAGAGTAATATAAAGCTTGTAAAAATAGAAACATTGCGTCTCAGATCTGCATACACTGTGTATCGGCGAGTCACCCTCGTTAGTAACGAGTCGTTACAAATATGTAACGAGGTAGTATTCAATATTCACGTGCATTATTAATTAAAAATAAATTAATACGAGATAGGAATCAGTATCGCTTGATTTTAATGATTCCACATCCACACTTCTGATTGTGTCAATATTTTGAATATTTATTTTTTTTATTTTAGATAAACCTCAGCCAGTATTACCCACATCAAATGTGAACAACCTACCTAGTGATGATAAACCAATTGAAATTAAAGTAAAAAAGTCTACCACATTCAATGAAAGTCACAACAGTCTAATTGGTTGCTATTTTACAAAATCGAGAAACAGAGGAATGACTTTGCTTATAAATAATATTGACTTCGAAGATGGTACTGAAAAAAGGACTGGTGCAGATGTTGACGAGCAGAATTTGAAAGCACTTTTTCATCAAATTGGTTTTTCTGAATTTATTTCTCACAATAATTCGACAGCATCTGTAATTTTTCTTTTACATTCTCCGTTTCGATTTAAAGTAAATGTGTGCACATTTTTATAGTCTTAAATTTCCAGGGAATGGAGAATGCATTAAAAGATTTCACCAAATCTCCAAAATTGAAAGAAACCGATTGCGTCTTTGTGATAATTGCTAGCCATGGAACTAGTGATAATTGTAACAATCACGTAAAATGTTCTGATGGAAGTCAAATGTCGGTTTCTAAAATCCTTGAATACTTCAGTAACATAAATTGTCCAGCACTTCGTAATAAGCCAAAAATTATAATCTTTCAACTATGCCGGTCAGTATCAATATGATACTTATTTTTATTTATTAAATTTTTGAATTATATGAGACGTATATTTGAAAGTGGTATAAATTCACTTTTCTTCATTTCGAGAAATATTTTGCAAAACATTAAATATAGTGTTTTAGTGAATTAAAAGAAATGATAACAATTTGTGAATTAAGTTAAACAGAAATAGTGTTTTTGGAACTGAAAATTGGACTTCCGCCACTTTCAAATATAACGGCTCATATGTACATATGTAGATGCTTTTTTACGTTTTTTTTAATATTATTTCATTGCAGAGGTAAAAATGAAGATCGTGGATGTGAGAATGTTGATGTAAATCAATTCAAAAAAATGACACTTCAAACAAAACTAAATGAAAGGACTCAACTTGATGGAAAAGATCAAAAAACAAAATTATGTTCATATTCTGACATACTAATAGTACATTCAACATTGCCTGGTAAAATATTAATCTACTTGAATTTTACTATATATCAACACTGATTTTTTAGTTCTCATCTAAATATGTATTTAGGTTTTTCATCGCATCGTGACAAAATATTAGGCTCCTGGTTCATAATATCAATGTGTAAAGTATTCATGGAACATGCTTATAACACTAACGTAGAGGAACTTTTTGGAATGACTGATGAATATTTGAAGAACATTCCACAAATAGTTTCCAACTTCGATTCCGTCCAAAATGCATCGATTGAAAGATGGAGTTTTAACAAAATTTGCTTTCTCAATCCTGGTTTGTTTACAGATTCCTCTTAATGTTCTATTTTATAATTTATTAAGTAAAAAGCATCATAATAAATTTAATATCACTAGAAAATTCATTTGGCTATTTGACATTGAAATTTATTGCTTTATCAACTGTTCATTTTTTTATTGATGTTATTACAATTGAAAGATTAAATACGTATTTTGATGTCACACTTCCAATTAATATAAATTAATTTTATTTATTGTAAATTGAATCTGAATTTTTGTTCAAATGTATTTCATATTATATATTAAAACGAATAATGAAAGGCTCAATTGAGAATTGATGACTATTGTCATCGGTTTTTTTTACTTCATCTATATTTTATATATAATAATTATAGGCATGACTGATTGACTGAATGCAAGTACATATTATATTTAAGAATTCTCCTCGATGGTGCCTTAGAAAATAAGTAATAATAAGAATTTTTGTAATGCATTTATTATACTGTATGACAATATTACATGTTACATATAATCATATCTGAATTTATTTAAGAAATAAAGTTTAATATTGTTTTTTAAATTGTTGAATTATTTCTAAAAAATTTAATCACCACGTGAATGTTTTTCTTTGCTGGATTTTTTATGTTTTGATTTGTGACCTTTGTGTTTGTGCTTGCGAATTTTTAAATAACTTTTCGACGTATTGAGCTCTGAGGATCCATTTGTGGGCTTATTATGATCAATATTTTTGCAATCACTTTTATTACTCACTGTGTGTTTTTGTTTGGATAAACCAGCTGAAGACTTTAAATTTGATTGTTTCGTCCATTCACAGTGAGATTGCATCTATTAAAAAATACACATTTTACAAGTTATTCTATTTTTATAAGCTTTTATCAGCAATTTAAGTATACATATATTATATTTGAGGATTTATCATACCTGATTTTCTATCACTTCTCGCATTACTTCTGTGTATGATTTTGCCTTTGTTGATACTTTATATTTAGTTCTACGCCTTTTCATATCCCGCACCATAGCTAATTCTTCCAGATAGCTCTTGTGCGTTTGATATTTGACATCATCATCGTTTCTAATGTCAAAAATTAAAATGTATAACTCTGATGAAAACACATAGCTTTTGTGAATGAAAAACACTTACTGTACGTTTGGGAAAAGTTGTGATAAATCTTTGATTGGAGTTTTTGATACAACATAGTCATATATGGCTTTACGTTCATCAGTAGTGTACATAGTCATCATTTGATTGACTGATAACGGCACAGGTCGTTTGTCAACAGCATAGGGCATAATACCTTTAACATAAAAAGTAAGTTAAACTATGTTAAATAATATTGTAAGTATTTACAAGAGGGTCGAATAAAAACTGGATAAATTCAGTAAGACATTCGAATGTTGCTATGCTAAAATCGAATTCTATCATTCGTAATAAAACTGGATTTATCTGTTTTTAATTTCTTCGTATATTCTATTCAATACCTTTGACAAAATTACGATCTAATGCTGCAGCTCTTGCGATAATCGACGCACTTAATTCAGAATCTAAGTTATAAAATAATATAAATTAAATAAATAGGATTCAATCACCGCAGTGTATTGTATTAACAGTGTACAGATTACCTATCACTACTGTATTGAGAGAGTTTTTAATATGATTATCAGGAAACAGTTTATCATAAGGACTGTATTGTTTTTGTCCCATTCCACATGTTTCAGTGTGTTTTTTCATTTTTGAAGATCCAATTAAGTGGGAGGTGTCGTTTGGACATTCACTTCTTTTGCATAACTAAAAAAGTAAAATTGCTTTGATATCTTAAAAACTTGAGCTATTTAACTAACTGTACGATAATTCAATTTCTAAAAATAAATAAAATGTTTTAACCTCATTTTTGATATGTTGACTGCTCCATCCAAATGATTGTAAAATAAATAAAACATTTTTTTTCGTTATTTCCAAACTATTTTTAATACCATCCAAAATCTTCAATCTATTTTGTACTTCGTCAGCATCCATGTTAAGGTTTCCTGTATAACTTCCAGGTATATAATATTTTATTAACATAACCTCTAAATGCACAGTTGTCACACTGACAGCTCATACTAAAGTTGCCATATTAAAAATTGCTATAAAATAAAATTTAAATGTATATTTATTAAATTGAATATTTCAAAATTCCTTTCGTTATTTTATTCGAGTATTAAAACACTTTCAATTTACCTATAAAGATTTGATAATTTAATTTTACATTTTCAGTGTGAAATTGACGTAAACGAGTGAGCGAAATAGCCGATATGTTCTATCTCATTTTCACTGGAAACGTCAAATTGTAATCGTATTACGATGTTTTGAATTAAACGCGCTATTATAATGCACTAATTGCATCTGAAATTATAATATGCAGTTTAATATTGAAATACGACTTCATCCTAAGCTTTCAATAAAACCAAGGTATCGGTATAAGTTTGATTATTGATTTCCATGAGAAATGTCATAACTACGACTTATTATATAGAAATTTACTATTTGTCTCGTATATTTTAAATTAATATATAAATATATTCTTCATCCTATTATACAATTTTCACATTTCAGCACAATTGTACAAGTACGGTAATGACAATAACCATACGGAAGAAATAAACTGATCGCGTGATCAAACAATTAATCCTCAAAATGAGTGTCAAGATAGCCATCACCACATCGCTTGTATTTTTGGGCTGTTGTATAAATGTATTAATTTTAGAAAAACTAGTCAGTAATCTCATAGGAGTTGCGAATCTCATAACTTTCTTGCAATTTCTATTCATATCACTAGAAGGTTTCATTTTTACTTGCCAATTCGGGCGAAGGCAATCTGAAATCCCAATAAAAGACTGTATATGGTTAGTCGCATTATTTTTCATCACAAGCGTGTGTAACAATTATGCTTATAATTTAAATGTGCCAAATACTCTTCACATAATCATTAAATCGGGTTCAATCGTAGCTAATATGGCCATGGGGATATTCATAAAGAAACGTCAGTATTCGATAGGCAAATACATTTCAGCCATGTTTATAACGGGTGGGATTATACTGTGCACATTATCTTCAGCCAAGAATGCGCCTGATCCTCTTGAAATTACTCAATTTAATTTCTTTCACTGGTGCATCGGAGTCGTCCTACTGATTTTCGCACTTCTAATAGGCGCTTTCATGGGCCTCTTGCAAGAATCGTTATATCAACGATGTGGAAAACACTCAAAAGACGTTCTATACTACACACATCTGCTGCCGTTACCCCTTTTCTTATTTTTGCACGAAGATTTGACGACGGCTATTAAGACTTGTTCAGACAGTGTGCCAGTTTTTATTCCGGTTCTAGGCGATGTTGCTTCAGCTTGGTTGTTGCTAGCAGGTAATGTCCTTACGCAGTATATCTGTATACGTTCTGTTTACACGTTGACTTCTGAATGCTCATCCCTGACAGTGACCCTCGTCTTGACCCTCAGAAAGTTCTCTTCGTTGTTTCTTTCTGTTGTATTCTTTGAAAATGTTTTTACTTACACGCACTGGATCGGTTCAGTATTTGTTTTCATTGGCACCCTATTGTTTTTTGATGTATTTAAATCAAAAGTCAATTGAATAATTTTACTATCAGTATTAAAAAATATAATCAATAAATAGATGGCAAAGCTACTTAATTTTCCTATTATCAGTATTCAAGATTTGATTAATATATTTACATGTTGGTTGGTTGTGAAATCGCGATACTTATGTATGTATATTGTACTTTTAACTACAGGCACTACACTTAAATAATGTTATATAACAACTATGTAAAGATTCACAAATTATGATATTTCGTTTGATAAAATCTAGTCTGAATGTATTTTTTTTGTTATATAAGAAAAACTGATATATTGTGTTTAAAATGTGTGATCAAATATTTTTAATTTTCAATACATGAAAATAAAACATATATTTTTAAATCGTATTAATTTTTATTCAATCTGTAAAATTAATAATCTGCTGCAGTATTTGACAGATAGTCTCTTCGGCCGATGTTGGAAGCCTGCTTGCTTTGTACTGCTTCCAATTTGGGACAGTCTGTTAATAAAAAATAGATATGTTGTCATTCAAACATACAAATATAAAAATAAAGATTTAAAATAGTCAATAATAAAAATATTTACCTGTAATTCTGTGACCCAACCCACCGCAGTATGAACAACCTTGAGAGTCTGTATCTTCAACAGGAGCCGAATAATCTTCAGTTTCATTGATCAGTTCCAACAAGAAATCAGGCACCTATAAGTCAATGAAATTCATATCACATACATATGTAATGAAATTAAACATAAAATATAAATTACATATGCAATGAAGCTATATGATATACATACATATGTAATAATACAAGTGAATATTTTTCACATTTACTAACTTTTTGTTTAGCTTCTCGGAGCAAATGCGCCAAATCACGCAATACACTTTCATCGGTAGCCCGACTAACAAGAGTGGTCGCTGTACCTCGTCTTCCAGGAGCACGGCCAGTTCTTCCGATTCGATGCACATAATTCTCAACATCTCCTGGCATGTCGTAATTGATCACATGTTGAACATCGGCAAAATCAAGACCTATATAATATTACAAAATATAATAAAAGGCATAAAACTACATCACATTCTATAATACTGCAATAACTATGACAGTTATTTCAATTTCGACTTTGATTTCGATTACGACGATGATGACAATAATAATAGACATGATTAAATTAAATAAAATTTAAAATAACCGTATTTTATAAATACATACATACAAATATATGCATAGTAAGAATTGATTTTCTATGTGCACAAATATTGCATTGATTTACAACTGACGCTTTCAAAAAGGAGAATATAGGGCGACTCATTCAAGTACCTATGTACATATGTCTTATTCATTGTTGTTGTTTGTTATTATTATTATACATATAACTTTATTTTAATTTATGTATCAATTCCTTTCCGAAACTAGCCGTTGAAATATCAACGAGCAAAAACACTAGTATAAAATAACAACCTTTAGAAGCAACATCTGTCGCTACTAACACATCTTTTTGACCACTTCTGAATGCTTCCACAGATCGACTTCTTTCTTCTTGGTCTTTACCACCGTGAATTGCAACTGCTTCCACGCCTAAATATGAAGCATAAGGTTAATTTACTGCAAATTTAGGATCATTAAATAAATGTTAATAAAAATAAAAGCATTACCTTTAAGCAAAAGATACTCATGAATAGCATCGACGTCTTGCTTCCTCTCAGCAAATATGAGAACAGGTGGTTGCGTCTTTTGAAGACACCGTAATAAATGAACAGTGCGGGCTTCGGCTCGCACGGCTTCCACTTCTTGACGCACATTCAGTGACGCTGCTCCTGCTCGACCAACGTTAATAGTGACAGGTTTGACTAGAGCTGATCTGTAGCAAAGAATTGTGTATAAAAAAATTATTAATTACTCTTATGTATAAACGTACACAATGTAACATACCTGGCAAAATTTTGTATTTTTTTAGGCATAGTTGCACTGAACAATAAAGTCTGCCTTTGACCTCTGAAATAAGAAAATATTGTTCTCACATCTTCTTCAAATCCCATATCAATCATTCTGTCAGCTTCATCCATACATAAATAACGACACACATCAAGACGAACCTAAAATGTACAAAAATAATATACAATATACAATGGATGCTGTTGAACAGTCGAAAATATCAACAAATCACAGCTCAAAATATAATATACCATTTTTTTATCTAACATATCCATTAATCTTCCCGGCGTTGCTACCATTATATGAACACCTTTTTGAACAATCTCCATACATTCTGAGACAGGAACACCTTTACAACAAAATTGATTTAAGCTGATGCATATGTGTACATATATACATATAATATTGCTAAATTTATTACCTCCAATAGCTAGACAACTTCGTATTTCAACGAGTCCACATTTTTTCAAATGTTGTGTGTAATGTTGTACGATGTCAAAGGTTTGTTTTGCCAATTCACGAGATGGACATATCACAAGACCATAAGGACCTTCATTTCTAAAATACATACATATTTAAAAAATTTGGCACTTCAAAATATATATTTTTATATCTGTATTATTAAATCAGTTCACATTTACTTAATAAATGGCAGCATTGTTTCTTGTTCTAAACAGAACATAACAATAGGTAAAACGAAAACTAAAGTTTTCCCCGAACCAGTGAAAGCTATTCCAATCATATCTCGTCCTGAAAGAACTGTTGGTATGCCTTGCATTTGTATAGGTGTTGGATTGCTGATGCCTTTTTCTACTAATCCATTCATAATACCTAAAATTAATTAAAATATCATTTATAGATTAAAATTCACGTTTATATACACACATACATTCATATACATATATGTATATGTGATACCTTTAGGAAACTTCATGTGATTAAACGTTTTCAAAGGCGGTGGCACAGATTCGCCTTCGACTAAAATGCGTAAATTTTGTCTGATGCGTTCATTTCTGGATTCTGGTTGAGCTAATACACACCGTGGTGGTTTCCACGAAGTTTTAATCGGTTCTTCGTATTGAATGCCTACAAATAAAAATATTTAAGAAAAAATAAGACGAATGAAATTGTTAAAAGTGCATATGTATTGCGATAATTTATACCTTTTGCCAATTCAGCTACCCCCATAAGAGCAGTTCGTTCAGCGACACTCTCTAATATTTTTTGCTCTTCCCGTCTTTGTCTTTCAGCTGCACTAACTTTCTTAGCTTCAGCCATTCGTTTTAATTCTGTATGCTGATCTAAAAGACTCACATTGAATCTTCGCCCCCAATCCTCCTGAGATCCTGAAATCAAATATGAAAACCAATTTTTTTTTTTTTTTATTACAATCAATGTACACTCGTCATTACAGATCGCTCCAATGCGACGAGTGTACGAGAACGGTCAGACAACGTATACAGTACGTTCAATAAACATAGAATACAATAATTAATCAAGTACAGAAATAATAATTATAAAGACATCTATGGATTATTTTTAGATTTTGTGCACAATTATTATTACAATTTTTATACACATAATAAACACGAAATCATAGAGACATCTATAGAGTTCAGATTTCTGTGCATAATTTCTACAAATTATACACACAGATCAGATAAATTTGGCAAACTCTGATAGAGAAACGATCGATTTGGAGTCACAAAACCCCCAAATCTAACCAGCAGTTTGACGAGTCGAACTATCGATCGCAGTGGTGCTAAATATATACGCTACCATTAAGCCAAACTGCTGGCTTAATGGTAGCGTATATGTACATTTTTTGATAATGTTAGGTTTTGCTTGTACACTTGATTATTTATAATGATAATTGCTTGAAGAAGAATGTTTTGATGATGTACGATGTGAAAATTGGACTTTGAAGTTCAATGCACTCGGAGAAGTATGGAACGTTGTATACTCAGTGTACAAGGCTTGTTATACTATGTAAGTACAGCTCGTCATACTGAGTTGGGTACTTCCGTAAAATAAATAAATAGTCCGAAAGAATAAAAAAATTATAAAACAGCAACAATATAAGTTTATCGACTGATTAAACATAATTGAGATTCAATGTGAATTGTTTAAAAATATATGTTCATTAAAAATAATAATTTGGGCAATAATTATTAAAATATTTTAACATTCCAAATTCAACATTTTACAAATCAAATTTAAAACTTTACAATTTAAATTCAACCATAGGAAAAGTATTCTTTAAATTTTCATTTTTCACGATTTTATCTCAATGCAGTTTATGATGATTCCGAATATTATGTGACCTTTAGTATCAAAACCCAACAAATCCATTTTCATAATTTTGAACTAATCACGGAAAACGACTGATCATTAAGTTTAAGACTACTATAAAAACAAAAGATGCTGCCATACTAAAAGTTAGCAATATTTTTGATTTCCATTAAAAAAAAAAGTTCATCTATTGTTACTGCGTACATAGATAAAGTAAAAAGTATGTGAACGAAGATACTTACATATAATATATAGATACTTACATACTTACTTACAAAGTCTCTTTCGAAATTATATATTAAGAGAAGATATAAAAACCGACGTGATGTAAATATGTATATATGGCAGAACGTGGGTGATTTTGAAAAAACAAATTTTACGATACCAGGAGCATATGTAGTGCAAACAGGTGAATCGCTATCGTATGCAGGGTAGCGGGGAAGTGGTGTGGGTCTGAAGTTGGCGATGCACAGGACCTATCACTTCGTAATTCGTGAATTAATTTCTTTCCGAAACCAGCCGTTTCGGAACTACCACCCGTTTTGATATCGATTTGCGGTAAACTCGGGGTGGTGGCCCCCGGGGCGTGGATTCTTGATTCCTTTTTGTTTCGGATACGGACTCCATTTTCAGATCCGTATACCGATCCTTGTTTCAGTTCCGATTCCCGATTTCTGTTTTAATTCCGACTCCGATTAATTGTTACTATACGTATTGTGTCTTTAATCTAAATCATGTATCAATTTGTTTCCGAAACCACCCGTTGAAATTTCAACGGGCACAACACTAGTATATTATAGAAGAAGAAAAAGAAGATTGTTACAAGGTATATTAGAGAGTCTAAACACACCTTTACAAAACTCGAAATCGTTATCTAGGGTGTGTTTGGATTAGCTACAACATTTATACCTACTTTCGATTGCATGTCTAAATAATTCTAGTCGGAAATGTTGGCGAAATTTTCAGCGTGGCGGGCTTTCAACAGAAGGATGTCAGCACTCAAAGGGTTAAGTAGATCAGTGCTTCCCAAATTGAGGGTAGCGACCCCCCTGGGGGGCCATAGGATTTCTCGCGGGGGCCGCGAAAATATTCAATAGGAAGTACAAATATTCATTTATGAATATTTTTCCACATTACATATTTAGAGAATGTACATATATATTTAAGGAAATATTTCCCAAACTTGAATGAGGATGAAAGGAACAATTGGATAAGAACACCATTTGCCAAGTCCTTAAAATATGATCATATTACGTAAACAGCCCAAGAAGAGTTGATCGATATCAGATCAGATAATTTGCTTGAAGTGGAATTTAATGAAAAAGTATTTCAGAATTTTGGTTAAGGCGACAGCAAGAATATCCTGCTATTGGAAAAGAAGCCCTGGTAACTTTTATTCCTTTCGCGACTACGTACCTATGCGAAACAGCATTTTCGTCATTACTTATATTAAAAAATAAACAAAGGTCATGCCTTTCCACGGAGACTTTGGAAGATTTTAACATTGAACCCGATATCGATTTGTTATGTAAAAACATGCGACCTCATCTATCGCATTAAATTGTTTCATGTGTGTATAGTTTTTATTTAAAAAAAAATGTTTTTAAGCAAGTTCCTATAATTTTGTGCTGAATATAAATATGTGTATTATAATTGTGATAATTACTGCCAAATAAACCTTTTAACTAGAAAAAAATTTTTTTTAGGGGCCGGGAATTAATTTTTTCAGATTTAGGGGGTCGTGACATGAAAGTAATTGGGAAGCCCTGAAGTAGATGACATAGCGAGTTGAGAGGTTAAAATATCAATCATATAATAACGAGAAGTGCATATATGAGGTAAACGGGCACAAGGAAGTTGGACACGGACTAGACGGGTGGACGAAGTGATTTATCAAAATTAAATATTGAAATGTAAATCAGTAAAAGTGAATTGACCTTCATCGTCGTGATCGTTATCACTGGAGCTTTTGGTCTCTAAAGTAGGTTCTGTTCCTGGGGCACCAACGTTGGCAGAGACACTCGCTGATTGTGTCGCTTTCTCAAGATGACCTAACCGAGCCAACTGCTGCTTTCGACGGTCACGTACGCTCACATATGGAACGTATGGACCGGACGATTCTGAATCCGACTCTTCTGAAGCTTGTTTATCACGACGATATCGCTTAATAGGAGGATCACCCGAGGTGGCCATATTTACGCTAACGTTTCAACCGCCCTGCCCTACACTTCGTCTACTAAGTTTGACACAACTGTCAAAACACACATTTTTGACAATAACACCACAAATTACAAATACTGCACCTCATCATAATCTTTCATTATCCAAATCCACTAATTTTAATATTAACTTTTTATGGTTCTGATGTATTTTTAATCTTTGCCTAATTGCACCGGTTCGGTGATTATTCCGCAAAAAGCGATCTCGCCAAGTCACTGAAATCTCGATCACGGAACATTTGGCACCCGAAAACTCCATCAATCTGAACCCAAAAACTCGCGAAATATTGTACTGTGGCGGCTCGATATACGACATGGTCGAGTTTGGTCACCTTCCTGCAAGTGGGGACCAACTCGATTGTGTTCGGAGTTAGCTACCTCACTCTGCCTTCAGCTGTCATAAATAAAACACGTGCATTAACATGCCAGTCGTCTCATTCGTTCATCCCCTATAGTACTAACGAGAACTCGAGTACCAGATATTCCGTGATCGAGATTTTAATGACTTACGCGAGATCGCTTTTTGCGGAATATTCCGTTTACCAATTGCACTCAATTATACTCAATCTGACTGAGATTGTATTACATATATATGTAAATGTGCACTAGTGTTTAGAATATATGTTTTCGAACATAGTGGTCACGGGTTCGAGTCCCACTGTTGGCTGCTAGCCAGCAGTGGCGGCTCGTCCATATGGGCTGCAGGGCTGCAGTCCTTCCAATACAGTACAAATGCATGCTATTTTTGTCGTCTACAAGGGCTGCGGGCTGCAGCCTCCCAGTATAGTACATATTTAAGCTATTTTGTTTTCATTCGATCACCGGTTCGATCATTGGGTTAACGAGCTACTACAGCCTGAATAATCTCTGCAGCCCCCCCCCCCCCCTCCCACTATGAAATCTCACGAGCCGCTACTGCTGGCCAGATTTTGGTTTGTGACTCCAGGTCTATCGTTTTGTATCAGAGTTTGCCAATTTATCTGATTTTCATTGAAACGGTTCCAACAAATTGGCAACCTTTACTCATTTTCTCGCAATTTTTTCATTAATGTCTCGCAATTTTCTAAGCACCACAAAATTTGACGATTTATATTTAAAAAAATGCTTGGAAAATGTAAGTTTATCAAAAATATGTCAAAATTTATCCATAGACATCTCTATGATGCTTTTTAAAAATACTCTAAAAATTGTATATCGATGTTTGTAATTGGCCAGGAAGGCACTTTGCGGTTTACCTAATAGGCCTTCTTGGTAGATATACATATGTTTGTATGTATATAAAATGTAGATTACTTAGTTCAACGTTTTAAGGTCTTGTGAGCAGGGATTGATATTGTAACGTAGAGATTAGGTGGGTGGCGCTCGTGAACCGATGGCTTACGAGCGCTAATCACCTGATCTCTCGTTCGCGCCAAAATGTCCTCGCCGAATGAATAAGCCGTATGTAACGGCCAATGGGATCGCCCCACTCATCGACGAATAGTTTACATGTGTATGTATGTATGTGTGTTGTACCCAATGGGTATAAATATGGGGCGTTCTCAGCCTGGAAACTATTCCGACCTGGGGCGCCGACGAGAGCGCACGAATAAACCGCTACTTCCTGCGTCTTTCTCTCTGATTCTGGAAGCCCCCACTTCACGTCCACGCAACAATATGTTGACCAGTGTCCCAGCCTATCGAAACATGATTGTGTTTGAAAGAAGTTTCTTTATTGTTCAGTTATTACAAATATATATATTTTGTATGTACAGTGTACTCGAGGAGAAGGAACTAGTTGCTCTACTTCTGGTGGAGTGGCTGACTGAACTGCCCGTTGAGTCCAATTTACAGGTTTATATGTTGTAGTTCAATATGTGCCGTGTGCAATGTCTTTACTTAAGGTGGCATGTTGCAGCTGTATGATGATGTTAGCATCTAAAAGTTGTTCGTGTTGCGTGTCTAGAGCAGAGCATCGCAACCTTTTCACGCATCTCGCTCGCACGCGTTAGATCTAGATGGTGCTATACGCTTCTACGTTGTCGCGGTACTCAGGTTACGATGCTCTGATCTAGAGTACAAGGCAAAATCGGCTTACATATACATTAGAGCGTAAGGATACGGGGCAATATTGCTAGTGTCGTATCGTCGAGTCAATATTGTTACAGTATGACGTTTCCGAAAATAGTCATATGTACACATGGCAGCACTTTTGTTAGTACGGGTGCACTCACCACTATGCTCAAGATCAGTGGCGTGCGCTGAAATTCTCTCTTTTTGTCGTGCAGCCTTACTTAATGTGCACGAGCAGGATACAAGAGGAACAGGCTGTTCCTCTTGTATCCTGTTCATGCACATTAACCCTTTGGCTGCTACGAGGTTTTTCAAAATCCAAGCGAAAAATGCTAACATTTGTAATTATTTTGAAAAAAAAATTATATATTATTTTTTTTACATACATACATACTTACTTCGCCGAACGCCCGTAATTTTTGTAATACTTTATATACATTTTTAAGAAGCAGTTGTGGACTCACGCTCTCTCTTTCTGTCTTGGTTTTACATTCAATAAGTTTTGACTATTGTTGTTGGGTGCATTATTTTTTTCAATAATCTATTTTTAGACATCGATGTATCTTTTCAACATGCGATACATTTGAAACAGGTAGCGGTCTTTCTCTCTTTCTTTTTTGGTTTTATATGCGTGTGAGTGAGACACACAAGGATGCGAAATTTCAAGTAATCAAATAATTTTTCAACATGTATCATAAACATTTGATATGCATTTCAGTTGGCTATAAATCCTTCCTACTTACTATGTCACCACTATTTGTAGTATGATTAATGTACAATAAAATGTATATCGTTAATTTGCGAGTTTTTCAGTGTCTCGTAATTCAACGACTTGTAATAAAAATTCTGCATTGTAATAAATTGTAATTGGCCAAGAAGGCGCATTGGTGTTTGCCTGTAAAGGCTTCCTGGTATATATGTAAAAAAAATAATTATTTATTTTAACCCAACTAACGCGTTGCCAATGTCTTACTTCGATTTATTTTTTACCGATGAATTATGGCAGCTCATTGTCGTGGAAAGCAATCGATTGTTTCATACACCTGACGTACTGCGTATAGAAAGTATTGGAATACGGCAATTATGACGTCAACAACGATCGTTGTTAGCAGTCTTCGCCGTTTTCATGACAACGATATATCGTTGTTGTAGCAGTCAAAGGGTTAAGTAAGGCTGTACGACAAAGAGAGATGGTTGTCCAGCTACATTGCACCAGATCAACCGCACTTAACTTTTCTCTTTTTACTTTATCTATGTACGTAGTAACAATATATGAAGTTTTTTTTTATTTAAAGACCAAAAATAATGATGGATTAAATAACCAACTGAAGATTTCTGATTTTAAAAAGGATCACATTTTCCATAAAAAAATACCAAAGATCCCCCCCCCCCCTCCCCACCATCCACACGCCAGGGCAAGTTTGGGCGACGCTAGCTATTTTTTGGTATGAACGCAATTTTAATTTTAAAATATTTATTTATAAATTTTAATTAGATATTACATTTTTATGAACTATGAATTCCGATTTAAGCATGAATCAAAATTCGATTTGAACTATACAATGTTGTCAAATCAAATAAATGATGAAGTTTAATTTAATTTGTAAACTAAAATAATAGTATTTACTTACTCAACAAAAAAAAACAACAGTTTGAAGCTACATTTTAGTATTTTATTAACAAGTACATATATACAACAATTATAGAACTAATAAATTGCAAAAAATTTACTAAGACAGTTAGCACTTTTATGCACCAGTGGCTGTAGTTTCCAACCTTTTATTATTCACACAATTGTTGAATTCATTAACAAAATGTGCACATAACAACGGTTGAGTCGAATTTTCATTATAGCATTTGAGAACCTAAAACAAAAAAAATCAAGTATTAAAAAAATATACCACTTTATGAGATATATATATATACATATATTCACTGCATTTTCTCTATCTATACCAAATTCTTCGCTTCTTGACATGGTGGCAGTTTACCACCGACGTTTGAAGCCTGAGCTCTTTTAAACATCTGACCGGTTTCAGCTACGGCTTTATCATATTCTTGCTCCATCTTATTATTCAAAGAGGTATGTGTACGCTTTAGTGTTTCTATGCGTTTTGTCCAATACTCTTCCTCACCACTGTAATCATATTGTGGCTTATAAAAATTCGGAGGGACTTGAGGATACCCCTATAAAACATAAAATAAAATTTCATAGTGCGATTAAACCAAAAAGAAACAAGGAAATTACAAGAAATATAGTAAAAATTAAGATATAATTTGCGTGACTGTCGACCATTTTTCTAAGTTATATTTAACCGTATAAGTCACAACCATAGATTTATAATACATAGATACGCCCTAACGCCCTAAGCCGATCACCCTGTTGGTGCATGCACACACAAAAAAAAGTGCAGTGCATGCACACTCTCTATCAGTAGCTAGTTAGCTTCTAAGTCGGAAGGTCGATTAACATTTTTCGAAAATGCCAACGTATTCAGTGAAATTGTGTTACAATTACTCAAGGAAACATAAAAAGGCGGATGGCATCACATATCATAAGTAAGAATTAATATACATATAATGTCTTCAATTATAGTAGTATTTTAACATATAATGAAATATCGGCGCGATGTATGTACTGATGGAACAGCGGTCGATAACCTTTGCCACTAAATGCACGCGTATATCTTGTTGGCACTGAAGGAAATTCAGAAATCGACATTAAGTTTAAAACTACAAACAATGAACTAAATAAAGTGTCAGCTTTAAAATTGATCCTTGTGGAAGTTACTAATGTTTAAATATTGTAATAGTTAATGATGGTTTTATTATAGTAACATACATTTGTAGTTTAATATAGTGTGTATAGCTAAATATTTTTTTCTTAATATGGCTTTATTAGTTTGGTTTACTGTCACGCGGAGTGTCCAATAAAATAAAGTTATAAATAAAATAAAACTTCAGTACATGTACATATGTACATAAACTGGTTGCTGACCACTGCCGACCGCTGCGTCGACCTTTTTTTTCACCACTTCCCCGCTGGTTAAACCCCCCGTTAGTGGTGACAAGATCTCCAACGAAATTTGTAAGTAAAGGCATATCTAGGTTATTCTACATCTATGGTCACAACTCAAGATTATAAAAAAGTTCTAGGTAACTTTATCATTTAATTAAGAGAAATATCTTATTATATTTTGCTTGAAAGGCTCACAAACTGTTTTATTTATGGGACACGAAAGAGGACATGTGCAATTAAAATTTAATTTAAGATATACATACATATGTATGTATGTATGATCTTGAAAAGGATATTTCCTTACAAAATGCTTAAAATATTTAAGGTTACATTTTGATTTACAAAATTGTTAAATTTAATCGGGAAACGCCGATATGTTTTGTCGGGTCTTACACACAATTGGCATGTACATAAATGTGAAAATACAAGTGTATACTAATGTCACGAACGAGTTCGAAATATTACTAACAAATGATAATTATATTTCAAATATTGCACGGAATTGATGAGGTACGTATTGGTAATTTTTGTTATCGGAAGATGACATTTTTCAAATAATTTAAAAACTGCATCATAACTACAACGGAAATCGTCTCTCAAGAAAACCATTAATATGAAATCATAATATTGTACCTATGAATTACTACGTACATATTTAGTCTACATAATCTCACATTAGCGCTTATCATGAAAATATTTCGTACATTAGAAAAATAAAAAATAACGTACATAATGTGCTATCCTAACAAGAATATGAACTTTCATGGTCTTGTGGACGTGCATGTTCACTAAATAATACTTATTTATACATAAATTCCAGAATCTATAAAAAAATACATGTGATAATCAAATTAGATTTTTCGTAAAGTATTGAATTTTCAGACTTTTTTAGGATACAATAATGTGTTAATATTACTTACTATTACGAATTATGGAAAAAAGTTTCATTTTGCAATAACCCTAAGAATGTGATCAAAATAAAAATGTGAATTTTAAAAATTTATTGGTCGGATAAATAAGCTGTATTATATTATAATATTTATTTTTATTACTTTATCTAGTATGTACGTAGTAACAATAGTTTAGTGAACATGCGAAAATTCGAACTCGAGATTTTGACTGAACTCGGAATCGATTTCTGATCATGGTTTCATGATCTATAAAAAAAGTGTGTGTGTATGCCTGTGTATTTTGGGGATTTTTTGAACACCGTTAGTCCTATCGAACTGAAACATAGAATCAGTTACTGAAATTCTTATCGATATGACGTAAATTTTGTAAAAAAAAAAAAAGTTGACCAGAAATGGTACCTCCCCTTAGGGCGGTTTCAGACTAGCGTTTTATACGCTCGTATAATCTCGTTTTTTGAAGTGCATGTAGGCGCGTATAGGCGCGTCGTTTTCCATACGCGCAACTCTTACGAGCGTATACGCGCTTATAAGCTCGTATTATCCATGTTGATACTTAATCACCACTACCGGTTTTAGCGAAAACGCCGGAATAAGCCCGTGTACGCGCGTCCGGTTTTTTGAAGCGCGAAAAGTAGCGCGCGTGTAAGCGCGTATGCCGAAACGACCGTATACGCGCAGAAAAAAACGCTAGTCTGAAACCGCCCTTATAGGATCCCCTTTTTTTTAAAAGTTTTTGAATTCAATTATCTCACAAACTGCTACCTTAATCGGACTGAGATTTTTTTTATATATAATAGAAATTATAAATTTTATAACCTAATATTTTTTTAATATTTTTATCTGAACCGGAAGTAGTACTTTTACTCTAGAGAATCGAGGTTTTTTATGTTTCTCTTAGAAACCTTTTAATTTATTGAACTGAAATTTCATATCTAGAAGTTTAAGTTTAATACCAAGTTATGTATAAAATTTGGTAAGCAGCTGTCGACTGGAAGTGGCAGTTTACTCTTGTCCAATTTTTCTTCCGCTATTTTATTCGACCTCTTAAATAAGTGTGCTCTTCACGAAAAATAAAAAAAATCACTAAATTTAATGAACCGGAAGTGGGATTTTTTTCCTCTTAGAAAAGTCAAAAATGTTGTGACCACGATTCTTTCCACAACCCTGAACGTATCAAACTGAAAATTTATATTTGTATTCCTTATGCACTAACTTAGAGCTGAAAAGGTTTTGGTCAGAATTCATAAATCGGAAGTAATATTTTTTTTTAAAACAATATTTCATTATTTTATTTTGACCTTTTAAATTATTTTTATTTTCTTGACATTTAATGTGTATAATAATTATAGTGATTTTAAGTAATAAAAAAAAATTGAACAAAATCGGACAACCGGAACAGGTAAGTTTCCCTAGATTTGCGCTCAATTTGTATCGAAAATGCTCTCATAACCAGTATGTGTGAACGAGTATGTATGTTTAATTATCGAATTTAGTTTTGTGACCTTCTTATATTTCTCAAATACATAGATAATATCATGGGTTGGTCACATCAGAATTTTTTTATATTCGAATAAGCTTTATTCAATACGGTAATCACGAAGCAATTCACGAGGCGGGTGTATCCGGAAAAGTACGAATAAAATATCGAGGAGACGATAGAAATGACAGAATTCCATGAAAGGAAGATGTCCTTATGACAAATAACAAATGAGAAAATGGTGTCACATGCAATGCGTGCACAGAAATAGAAGGATGACGTCAATAGAAATGTCAAGCGAGTGGTTACGGTAGAGTGTGGGGTGTAGAGAGTGTATGTAGAGCAGAGCGTGGCGAGTGCGATATTATGTAAGGACCTGAGGGGGAGAAGACGTCGGTCTGGTCGAATGGGTTTCCGTTTCCGTTTCCGTTTCCGGTCGAGTAGAGGGCGACTGCGACTGCGCAGCCGCTTTGCGCAGAGCGGCTTCCGTCAGCTGAATCGGCTGTCGGTTTTCGAAGGAGACGGAGCGCGGCTGACTGGACGAAGAGTTACCCATCGCGATCGCCGGTCGCCACTGACAACTGACAACTGACAACTGACACCTTGCCACGGCTACCAACTGCTATGAAATGCATATGAAATTCTTCCAATTTGCAGTTGACATTGGACTACAACCTAATATTATACTAGCGTTGTGCCCATTGATTTCAACGGGTGGTTTCGGAAAGGACACGAATACACGAATTAAAATTAAGTTTTATGTTATATATGAACATAATGTAAGGCAATTCATATTAAAAAGTTGAGTGCGTTCAACCCGTTCACCCGATAGAAATGATGAATGAATGTGCGTTTTTGACTTCGTGGATTTGTGTGTAGGCTGAGGTATGAATGTTGACCGTATCCCAGCCTAACGAAACACAGTCGTGTTTGTTGGAAGCTTTTTTAATTGTTTGAATAAATTGTGGTTTATTATAATTTTGGGTACACAAGTGTATAAGTATGGCTATGTTGAGGAAGTTCTCGAAGCGGCTGGATTCGGCTGTGTTCTGGAAGTTCTCGAAGCGGCTGTGTTCTGGAGCGGTTCTTCCATTGTGGCTTAGTAGAGCGGTTGCTGGCTGACTGCTTCTACTTGAGTGCTGTTAGCTGACTGCTTCTGGTTGAGTGAGTCTGGCTGACTGACTGTTGAGTCTGCTGTACGGTTTTATATAGGGTACGTTGTACGCGACCATGTGCAAAGAATGGGGCTTTCGGAGGTCGTGTTTGTACAGCTGCACTTTTAGGGGACGTGTGCAAAGTATGCAGTTTGCATTCCAGAGGAATTCCTAGGGGTATGCGTCGACGTCAGTGGCGGCTCATCCGTATTGGCTGCGGGACTGCAGCCTCCCAGTACAGTACAAATGCATGCTATTTTTGTCATCCACATGGGCTGCGGGGCTGCAGACCTCCCAGTATAGTAAGTATATATTCAAGCTATTTGTTCAGACCAATTGTTGGATGGTCGGCGTTCGTGGCCTTACGACCCACCAGGTGCCTTTGTTTGTTTTGGAAGCGGCGGTTTGCGCGCGTTTCCATTTGCCTATTCGCTTTCCGCTTCGGTCGAGTGAACATCTCGGTTCGCTCCCGACTTCGTTCTCACCACTGAGTCACCGGTCAGCTCGGCCTGATCGGCAGACGATACTGGGAGTTCAGCTTTAGTATACGTCCGGTGAGAAGTAAGGAACACCCTGGTCTCTCTTCGTCGAAGTGAGACAAGCCACGTGTTGGGTTTGACATAACCTCAAACCACAACATGTGTACTTTGTTTACTTTTCCCCCCCCCCCTTTTCCCCTGCTTGCTCTCTGTACATTTAACTGGAAATATAGTTACATACAAAAACAGATTAACGACCTGTTGTCATTGCATATAATCTCCCTCCATTTTCTTGCTTCCCTAATTACACTCGCATACGCAAACTGTACGAGAGAGGGAGACAGACGCAGAGCCACCATCAGTAAAAACCAGACCACAGACGACGAAGGAAGGCACCATTGGGGGGAAAACCACGCCGACGCTTACCACGAGCTATACACACATCACGACATCAGGTGGCATCTCGATTGAGAACCCCTGGCGTCCGTACACTACTTTTGTTTTTATTCGATCACCGGTTTGGTTAACGAGCTACTACAGCCTGAATAATCTCTGCAGCCCCCCCCACTATGAAATCTCACGAGCCGCTACTGGTCGACGTTCTGCTTGATTTGCTTTTGTCACCCATTGGCAGCGTTAACACTAGAGGTATCCACCACAGTATTTGATGGAGCTAGCAAATACAGCGTGTTCCAATCTTTGGCGAGCCACACGCCCCTCCATAATTCCCGCAGTACCCATCGGATTGCCTTGGGAGGATGTCGTCGATATTTCAGAGAGCGTGTCGCGAACATATTTACGACATTTGCTCGGCTTATTACTTTATTAAATTATCTTTCTATTTATTACTTAATAGTGTTTTTACCCGGCTTCACTCGGTATTTGTAATATAAACCACTTAAACATGGCCAATCTAATAGTAAACATTTTATTAAATGTATTTGAATAGTTTTATTTTGTTTAAATTTATCTGTATATTAATTTGTTCGCTGACGTCGTGGATTTACGAACCAACAATACAACAATACAAATTATTTAAATAAGTAAAAAAAAAGATTACTTAGATGTTCTACATATTACGAAGCTGCAAGAAAATCAAGCCGAACGCGACGAAAGAAGATATAAAAAATAAAATAAACAGCTTACGCAGCAATTACAGATCGATTATAATTATTACAAAGTTGTATTAATTTATATAAACTCTTAAAACAGATACTTTGTACATAAAAATAATTTAGGTTTTTGTTGGTGTCAATTGAAGTTTGTATACGTATTTTACATAAACAAAAAAACAAATTATAATGAAATACAATAATAAAGGAGGTATGTAAAAAATAAATGATGACTATATGATTATTATGTTTATGTGTGATGTTGTTGTTTTTATAAAAAAATTTGAAGCCAACCCTTCTGTTATTCGTATACCCGTTGGATTGTATTTAAGAGGGCTGGACAGCAGCGCCTTGTCCATACAAACTTACTAAACTTCTCCCTTCCTCAATTATGGCACTAGAGAAATTATTTTTTAATATGCTATGGATATCCACCATTGGGGTGCATCTATCGTTTTATTTTTTTGATTTATTATTTTTTGTAGGAGCTAGGAGCCGCCAAACATCTATAAAATCGCCTCTTTTTTACACCCACGAAAAGAGTCCAGCGTGCTTATTTAACGGTCGATTTTAAAAAAAATACGCTGATAGATGCACAGAAAATATCTTTCTCATACCGATGATGAAATTTTTTTTAAAATTGGTTCAGTTTTGGAGGAGAAAATAGTTGATTAGGAAAGCTGGATTTTGTAAATTTAAAAGAGGTAGAATCTGTTGGACGCGCATCTGTCCCTTTTACTCAATATATGTGCGGGGGTCGGGGGGGGGGTCCGAGGCTAGTACACGTACACTATACACACACACTCGCACTCACATACGCACTCCCATACGACTCATATACCACTGTTCACATGACAAGTTCATACATACGATATACAATTCGCTCGAATCGTAACTACACAATATGTACGGATTACATATTTCGATACATAAGTACTATATTCGCGCACACCAAATTGCAACTTCTCACTTGTCGATTTCTTTTTATTTCTCCAGATTGGTGTGTCTATGTATGTACGTGACACTTTTATACGAACTTCTAAAATAAAACAATGTGTTATGTAAAGTAATTATTGAATTTATTCAAAATTTTTTTTTCATTTTGTTTGCGGAGAAAACGAAAATAAAATACTAAAATCTATTTTCTACATATATATTAGTGAAATATTCACATTTTTTAAAATACAGGAAAAGATTATAGTAATTAAACCCTTTCACGGGCAAATTATTTTAAATTGATATATACGATTTTTTTCTTCTTGAATATTGTTCACAGGTACAAACAGAAGGCAAATATATTTTTTATTAAAACAATGAAATGAAACAAAAAATGAAAATGCATTTACAGATAACAAATATACTGAACATAAAATAATAAATGAAAATAAAACACACATTATTAAATAAAATATAGATATATTTAAATAGACTTATCAGCTTCCATGACATTAGCGCTGTCACGCCAATTTTTAAAACACTTGTGCTCAGTTGCATCTATATTTAATTTTGTAGCTCTGGCACATATGCAGCAGTAAGGGCGGTTTCAGACTAGCGTTTTATTTCTGCGCGTATACGGTCATTTCGCCATACGCGCTTACACGCGCGCTACTTTTTGCGCTTCAAAAAACCGAACGCGCGTACACGGGCTTATTTCGGCGTTTTCGCTCGAACCGGTAGTGGTGATTTAGTATCAACATGGATAATACGAGCTTATAAGCGCGTCTACGCTCGTACGAGTTGCGCGTATGGAAAACGAAGCGCCTATACGTGCCTACATGCACTTCAAAAAACGAGATTATACGCGCGTATAAAACGCTAGTCTGAAACCGCCCTAAGAGTTTCGTACTCCGAGATATAAAACTTTTTTAGTTCGGAGCCCTACTATGCACGCTGCACCAGACAAGGAGTTAAACCCACTTTTATATGATCTCTTTGCCCAAGAACCGTCTGCAATGACTGTCAGTAAGGGATATCCTTCCTCGTCTATGTCACCATTTAAAATGGCGAGCCTTTTTTCTTCTTCACCAACGACAATCATTTCATCAAAGGCACATTCTTCGATTGTTGGCGCTAAATGTTGTTCTATGCTTGTGTAAGTTCCACGACTCAAATTTCATTTAATTGTGAATAGCCATTACCTGTACAAATAATTCCTTCTACGAAAGCAGTATTTGCGGAAACTTGCAGTTTCGGATCTTCGGAGTATACAGTTTCCTTTGCTAAGCACATTCTACACCGAAAAACATATTCGCTGAGAAAACCTTTTCTTATTTCTTTCACAAAATTTAAGTCAGATAATGTACAATTAGTGTGTTCATGCTAAATTTTTGAAAGCGCTGAAAATAAATATTTAATATCTACTATTCTGCGCCCTTCTAATTGTTCATGAATATCTGTTTCGTTGGGATTGTCTGCTTCTGCTTCTATAACTAAATCATCAAGCCTCGTTGATGACGTTGAACTAGCTGTTTCTGATAAATTTTGATCGAATAAATCTCGCGGAACTGTATACAAAGATGTCGGTCCAGAACTTGTGGAGGCTACAGCTACATAAGTTTCCAACAGCAGCAGCATTGGCGACATCGATGTTTATCTCTTTATCTCTTCATTTTTACTACCAGACATGTCAATTATTTGACCTAAATATAAATAATTATTTACTACTTCTACTGGTTTATCATCTAAGGGGATGCTATCAGGCATGCAATAACTATTGAACATTAGTTTAGTCTTATCTACGTTAATTTTTAATCCTACTTTTCTACTTTCCCTGTCCAGCTGTGTTAGTCTGATAAGTAGGTCAGCTGAATCACGAGCTACTAGAACTATATCGTCTGCGAACCGAAGGTGACTCAAAAAGCGACCATTGATGCTTACTCCGGCTGTATCCCAATCCAATTTCCTGAAAACTCCCTCAAGCACCGCATTGAATAACTTGGGCGAGATTGTATCTCCTTGTCTTACTCCTTTTCCTATGCTATGCTCACATCACTACATTTTGCATAATAAATAATAGTTACTAAGTCACAAGA
The DNA here is from genome assembly GCF_051622035.1 of Arctopsyche grandis. Classification (NCBI taxonomy): domain Eukaryota; kingdom Metazoa; phylum Arthropoda; class Insecta; order Trichoptera; family Hydropsychidae; genus Arctopsyche; species Arctopsyche grandis. The sequence continues at coordinate 20,719,946 of NC_135355.1, read as the reverse complement.
AAGCATTATTACCTGGTGGTCGAATGTGTTGTAAGATGGATATTTCGTTTAAAATATCGTTTTTGTCTTTTAGTCGACTGGAACATACGTTATTTCTTCCCTTTTCTTCCATCCATTGTAAGTACTCAGTTCTTAGACTTTCGTACAAACAAACGCTGAACGATATGCATATGACACGACGGAAAGGAGAATTCAAAGAAGCGGGACGCGTAAATACATTCATAAGCGCGAGCGACCGAAACAGCATATTACGAAAGATGCATGTTCCCAAACGTTGCAAGTACAAATATTTCCCGCTCGCATCAATAATACATCAATAATATTCGATGTTTGGGAATTTGTGCTCGATGCAAAACGCGCGCGCACACACACACTCTCACTCACTTTCGTGGTAGTTCGGGCTGTAGCTCGAAGACAGAAACAAAAACAACATTTTTTATAAAGCGATATTCAAAAGTGACGCTGCTATCCAACCCTCTTAATATTTTTAGTATTTAATATATGTACATAGATAAAGTAATAATATGTAGAACAAAAAGCAAAAGCAAAAAATAAGATACAAAATTACAAAAAAAAACAACATTTAAACACAATCATCAACAAAACAGTGTTAAAAAAGTAGTAGTGGATAAATGAACATTTAAATCTAATATATAATTTAGAAACAGACTTTGTATTGTTGGTTCGTAAATCCACGACGTCAGCGAACATATACAAATAAATTAAAAAAAAAATAAAACTATTCAAATACATTTAATAAAATGTTTACTATTAGATTGGCCATGTTTAAGCCTTTTATATTACAAATACCGAGTGAAGCCGGGTAAAAACACTATTAAGTAATAAATAGAAAGATAATTTAATAAAGTAATAAGCCGAGCAAATGTCGTAAATATGTTCGCGACACGCTCTCTGAAATATCGACGACATCCTTCCAAGGCAATCCGATGGGTACTGCGGGAATTATGGAGGGGCGTGTGGCTTGGAACACGCTGTATTTGCTAGCTCCATCAAATACCGTGGTGGATACCTCTAGTGTTAACGCTGCCATTGTTCTGCGGAGTCTTGACGTAATTTGGTATGTTTTGGAAGCGAGATGACGTCAATGGGTTACAATATATTCTCTGGTAATGGGTGCAGGTGTTCTCGGCTGCGTCTCGCTGTTCTGCTTGATTTGGTTCTCCGTATTTTGTGGCGTCTGAATGTCGTTTGGTTTTGCAGCTTCAAGATGACGTCAATGGTTGAGCGTGGGAATCTATCCTTGGCGGGAATATATGGTTTGATTTAATTGAGATAAATCGAGATTCCTATCGGTGACTCGGAAGACTCGATAGGTAAGTCGGGAGTAAAGAGGGGATCACTCGTCGGTTGGCGGAAATGAATAGACAGGGGAAAACGCGTACAAAAAGCCGCGTCCTCTACAAACAAAGGCGCCTTTCGTGGGTCGTAACGCCACGAAAGCCGCCTATCAGCCAATTGGTCGGAGCAAAACTAGAATCTTCCGAAATACTAATTTTAACAGTACTTTCTATTTTTACAAGCCTCTTCTATATTTTTATAGCCTTTCAAATATTGTATCAGACCTTTAAATGTTTTTTGATTGTATTGTCAGCATCAATTAAAAAGATCTAGGTTGTTCTTTAAATTTGTTGTTTGGTTGTCTTTTGTGAATGACAAGTAAACGAATGAGCAATTAAACGACTGTACGATTCCGATTAGGCTTTCTAGTTTATTTGTATTTTGTTTGTAAAGACCATTTTTTTTGAAGAAGAAGTTTCTTTGTAATCGACATGTGATCCGTGATCGTGATTTTAGTGACTTGCGTGAGATCGCTTTTTGCGGAATAAAAATTATAGATTTGCGTTTAATATATTCAGTTGGCAATATCGATATCTTCATTATATATAGTGGTGGCGAAACTGACTGTCAACGAACGATACTGGGCGTTTGTTATATTTTCACTGGCGATTGAATTAATACAAATATATTGACATGGAGGACACGGTAGCCATATATATATTTTTAATGCCAATATTTTAATAACATGAAATCAATATATTTATACGTATATATTTAATAAAATATCAATTTTAAAACGTAATGATATCAATTTTAAGGTGCCTCTGAGTTTGGACCCTCTCAAACCTTCAATCCCAGACGATGGAAGACTCTGGATTGGCAATTTAGATCCTAGAATAAATGAGTAGGTACCTTCAGTTCAATTACCGTAAATATATTGATTTACATTCATACTTGAAAGATCTTATTCCATAACTAAATGGAACTTAAAATTTGTGCACAAGGTTTTTTTTCTCCATATAATGGTTATATGTGCAACTTGGGGAAATAATAATAGTTAAATGGGTAATAAGCCTTAAGTTAAATAGTTAAAACATATTACATATTAGGTCCTTATATACTGTAGTTAAACCTGTAATTAGATATCCTTATTTGGTTCTTTGGTTTATATAATTTATCATTATTAAAATAGAAGGCTATGCAAATACTATCATTTTATGCAATTTTTATCAGAATATGTAATTTTTATTATCATTATATGCAATTTTTATGATTACCGGTATCAACTTCTGAAACTGGTACGCTCCTTTGGTAATATCGACAAGTTTGACTTAATGTTTCACCGGAGCGGTCACCTTGTCGGACAGCCCAGAGGATTTGCCTTTGTCACATACAAGAAACGCCACGATGCTATTAATGCCAAGGAACAGCTACATGGCAAATTAGTAGGATGTCGAAACTTATCGGTAAAATGGGCCAAAAATACATCAAATGTAAGTTTTCGTTAATTATGTTTTTAATGGGTTTAAAATAACTTTTTGTTTATGCGTGAATATTAACTTTTAGGAAGAGATTGAAAAACCAAAACCAGAATTGGGAATTGCCGTTTTGGCTGGAACGACGTCTAAATCGGATACGAAACTAAGTAAAAAGACAGCAATTCAATCAATTGAAGCTAAATTGAAAATGATGGAAAATAAAGAGGCCGGAGACGACTTTGTGATTAACAAATTAGCATCAAAAGAAACTCCAATTATAGCTCAATACCAAACAAAACAAATTCAACCTACAAAGAAAGACAACCAATCTTGGCGACGAAGACACCCATATCACAAAAAAAGATAGCATAACCCAAAATGATTAAAGTTATGTACATGTAATTTTACTACGCTTTATTCCAAATAATCTCAATTTTTTTTGTTAGTCCTTTTACTATTTAACTAATGATTGATTTATAGGTGATAAACTAATCGAAATATCAAATGTCTTAATACTCATAATAAAGTGCATTCACATTAACTATAAGTGAAAACTCTCAACGTATGTAAGCATTATATCTAGATTTATGTAGGAATTATTAATGTTATAAAAATTCATATTGAATTATCTTACATTTTCCTAGGAAATAATCCATTCTTTATCAAAGAAATGTTCATATTATATGATGCCTTTTCTTCAAATTTGTATTCTAGCTACTATCTAATAAGCGAATGCACTGATCGCTTAACCCAAAATTTTATTATAAATGTTTTAAATACATTTCTTAAACATGTTATAATGTATCATATTATAATTTTTATTAATAAAATTTTGAATTACTCAAATCTTCATTAACTTTTCGTATCGATCAGTATATGAATAATGAAGTAAAAGTGAGCTATATGTATTTTAAAATTAATGTGTGTGAAAGTTTTAATTATATTAATTTATTAATAAATGTATATTGACGACATAAAAGACATTTATTTTTATCACAATGTTTTTATTTAAATAAAAGGAAAAATAAAACATAATATCAATTGATGTGTCGAAGACTGTTGAAGGAAGATTTTGATAAATGGGGATTGGGACTGGTGGCCAAAAAATCATCTTCTTCACCACACATTTCAACACTTTTAAGTGTCACATCATTTACAGTCTCTTCATATTCCTTATAAATAGGCAAAATCCATTTAGAAGATCTGAAAATAAACAAAAACGCATTAATATTTACAACTTGGTTAAATAACTATACATATGTTGAAATAGCTTTCCCAAGAAAACTTCAATACATGGAAAACATAATAATTGTTTGGGTTACCTGAAAAATGCACTAATTGCACTGAATAGTGGCACAGTTTCGAGAAGTCCTAATTTTCAATGGCGCTCAAAAAGAACTTACGCAATAGAATTCCACAAAAAAAGGTTAGCACCCTTGGATAATATACAAATACCCCTTGATGCTTTTTTGTGGAATTCTATTGCGTTAGTTCTCCTTGAGCATCTTTGAAAGTTTGGATGTCTCGAGAGTGCAACTCTCTCGAGTACATTTTTCTGGTCACCAATTGTTTAACATGGTGAAGTACACGACATTTGGAATCAAGTAAGTATGCATTGAAAAAAATGTGTATTTGAAAATATCACTTGGTGATACTAACTTGGGTAGTACATATGGATCATATGGAAACCATTCTTGGTGTTCTAATGATTCTTCTTCAGCTCTAAGATGACGTCTTAAATTTTGCTCCATCAGCGCGTGACAGTATACTATTTGATGTATCCTTGTAATAGAGGCGAAGGCTTCAGCGATACCCTCATGGCACATTCGCAAAGGATTTAAAGAGCACATTACTATTTTCGGCAAATTTAATGACACCACGAAAATTAAACCTGATGAATACCAAGAAAAAACCACAGTAGAAAGAGTATTTTAACAAATTATATTCAATATAAAAAAATAAACAAAGCTTACCATTCTTATCAGAAAATAGTTCTTTGTGTTTAAATGCAACTAGATAAAAAATATATTGGCAAACTGAATAAAACACACTGTGAGGATTCTTTCCATTGTGCGAGCTTGGCATTTCTTGTGCTTTAATATAAGAATGACACCATTCTGTCATTTTTTTAATATAAATTTTTATACTCTGTGTATTAATATATGCGGCTCTGGCTAGCAGTCCTGCCAAATGGGCTATACTAGCTTGTCTAGGACCTGGTCCAACTCGGGCACTAGGAACTAGCTGCCATAATATTTCTAAGAAGTCTGGCACTCTTCTAACATCTTTTGATAATCCATACAACATAATAAATTGAACATTTCTGTAAATAAATTATAATTAATTTAAATGCACATAGTTTAGATGGAGATTTAGATATATTCACTTGCAAATATGATTTGAACATGAAATAAGAAAATTGGAAACTATCCAATCATACCTAGTTCCATAAGTTGGAAGTATGACCCGCTGAAAGACAGAAAATAATAAATCCAAAATTTCAGGACCATTTTGATCCATCCACTGGAAAACTTCAGTCATACATAAATCTAAGCTTTCAATTAGGTCATCTGTTTTATCCTCCACTTCAATATCAAATATATCGTTGTTGACACTATCAGAATTGTTTCTAATGTTGACATCTATTATAATTAATCTATAAAACCAGACATTATACATATTATGATACATCACACCAAACACATCACTGTCATTTTAATTTAATTAATTCGATTTTACCTGTTCAAAATAAGCGTGAGGAGGTCATCTGTAAGTGTGGGTATATAACGAGTGATCCATAGTAAATTATGAGTATATGCTTGATTGATGCACGGATTGCATTTATGGTATGGGAAATTATCTATTGCACTACGAACTAGGACCTCAGTACTCCTGAAATTGATTAAATACACAAAACTTGATTAAATATCTTTATATGTATAAATAGCTGAACCCAGCATACGTTGCAATGCCACAATAACACATCCAATTTCCGTTTCTCGATAAGTGAATGTTTCAGTTTCAAATTAATACTTAATAAAATTAAATTACAGTAATGATAATTTTCCGGAAAAACGCAGGTGGCGAGCATTATTATTGCGGCGGCAATAATTTGAAATTATTGCTATGCAATGCCACTCATTCCTGTTTTCCCATTCCCGATTTTTTTTACAGAAACTATCGTGGGCATGCACACAATAACTCATGTTTCATACTCACTCAAACTCATGTTTTAACTCAAGTTTCGTCGTAATCGGTTGAATGGCATAGGAACGCATACGTGACAGACAGACAAACATTGTATATGTATGTACATAGATACATATCAGATTTGTTATTGTTCATATTAAGCCTTCATGAAGGCTTTCCAAAATGTAAATAATTAATAAAATTATATTTTCATTTAAAACAAAAAAGGAGTAAAATATCAATATCATAGAATCTAATCTAATCATAGAAGTTTTGCAGTTCAGTTCAAAAACTATTCGTTCATTTAATTTTATTGGTATTGATTGCTGAATCATAGACACAAAGCAACATATGTTAGTTTTTGGTACTTCTTCCTTTGATATCTCATTCCCATATTCTATGTTTCTGTATACATATATGTACATAGTTTAGAAATGAAGTCCAGAACTTGAAGCTTTGACACTTTAAATAATTTAAAACAGAAGTTGAAAACAAGCAACTTTAAATCGTATTAAAAAGAAAAGGTGACGGGGTTTTTTCCAGTTATAATTCATATTATTATTTGGTTTAATTTAATTTAGATATAAATGGATAGTAATGAAATAAAGCGAATACTTACATAGGTATTACGGAAACTATTTGAGCTATTAAATTGTGTACATGAGAATACATCATTGCTTGTCGGAGCGATGGACTTCCTATCCACATTTCATCACCTGAAAAGAATAATCATAATAAATTACAATTAAACATTAGTTATAATATAATAGCGGTCATTGGTGATGTAACTCACTTTTCGCCAACACTTTCAAAAGCGATCCAATAGCCATAGGAGCATGATAGATTTGGGCCGTGAGTAAATCCAAAACCCATTTTGAAAACAGTTCGATCACTTTCTCTGACATTGTATTCCAATTCAAAGTAAACAAAACTTCAACCAAAAGTTTCGCTTCACGTCCCATCGCTCCCACACATAGCGAGCAATCGTTTAATACGATGACAGCATTCCCGTCATTGAGAGGACGAGCTCGCAGTGTCCGTACTAAGTCTTCGTAAGCCTTCCCATTACCCTCGTTGAAGAGCTCATTGAGCGCAGATTTGACGATATTCTCTTTGATTTTGACGGCCGTTTCGATGAAGGAGTTTCTGTTAGCAATCGAGTTTCGCATCAACGCCACGTGTGACGTTCTCGACGAGCACACCGACATATTTGTTTACTTGCGATGGCTATCAGCTATGGTCTTCAGAACGTCGATGACGTCTGGTTGTCTTAATAAGAGGGATTTCTTATAGTCTAGGACTTGCTTGAGCAGATCGAAGTTGAGACGATCTTCGTCCGAAAATATGTTGTTTTGGTTAAGGTCGACTCTAGTGGGTGAGGGTGCTAATGTCGGCGGTTCTTCCGTCGCCTCGGTAGGATTCTTCTCTTTGAGGTATTGCTGAAGCCGTTCGAGCACCGGATTGGGCTCGGCAGACGATCGAGAGCTCATCACCACTCACCACGTGCGCACTCTCAGCCACCACCTACGTCACACACTAATGACAGCTTTGGCTCTAATTTTTTACCTTTACACGCCCATTGATTACTTCACATCTATTTTTTGCGCCTTTCTACACATTCGCCATATGTATTTGAATTTAATTCAATCTATTTTTTATTGAACTAGGGCAGCAGTGACATACTTATGACACGCCATAAAATTCCTATTGTATAATTAATTGTTAAATTGATTTTATGTATAGTAGAAATATATACATATATTTTTTTTACTGTTTCAATATATTGCATGTATGCCAAAAATTGCATATGGGAAAATTTCATTGACATCTGTCAATTTTCCAGGGAAAATATGTGATGTAAAAACAAAATTAAAAGGATATGAAAATGAAAATCTGTGACCGCTACTGGTTCGGTGATTATTCCGCACAAAGCGATCTCGCAAACATAACTAAAATCGCGATTACGGAACATCTAGTTCCAGAATATTCCATCCATCCACGTGAACTATTATACTAACGAAAACCCGAGTGCCAGATATTCCGTATTTGCGGTTTTCGTGGTTACGATTGTCGTGTGCGCGATCCCAATTTGCGAAATAGTCCGTTTACCACCGTCAAAATAATAAAAAAATTTGGCTATTTTGGAAAAAATCAAAAGTCTTTAGGAGAAATAAATTATGGGTCCCTCTTTAATTTTGTAGTAAATAATAAAATTTTCCCTATAAAGTTTATTTCCAGACACTTACGTCGAAACCTTGGCAAATAATTTATGTACATACATATGAATGTATGTACATAATACATATATACATATTAAAAGAAAAATAAAAGCTATATTATAAAAGATAAAATATTTTAATAAAAGCAAATTTGTGTATTATATTAATATTTTAAAAATAAAACAAAAATTGAATATTCATACATATGTTTTAATTCAAGTTTAAAATAAAATGTACATTATTTCTGAAATATCGAATATATAACCAGCAGCGTGGTCTAGAGGTGAATATTGAATTATTTCGTACTTGATGTTACGAGTTCGAATCCCCGCTAAGTCTCGCTGTTGGCCAGACCTTGATTTGTCTAGGTCGATCGTTTCTTATCAGAATTTGCCAATTTTTCTGATTTTCATTGAAACGATTCCTGTAAAATTGGCGTTTCCTTCCCAATTTTCTGTTGCGAACCTTTAGTTATTGTTAAATCTTAAGTTTCGCCATATTGCTCACCATAGATGTCTCTGTGGTTGTTTATCGAATATAAAATTCGTATTGTTACATGAAAGTTATTCATCGTAATTTATCGTATTAATACGATGTTTGTAATATACATATGTATACTGACCATAGATGTCAGATATTTAGATTTACATGTATCTATGTAATAATTATGTGGACCAGGAAGGCGCATTTGGGGTTTAACTGTTAAGCCTTCCTGGTATATTTGTATATATTGTTACGTATACTAAAAAGAGCCGCCGAGTAATTGCGATCGGATTAGGCCGGGTAGCGTCCTGAGAGACCGTGTGACCGGTGTAAGTGGTTTTAAGGATTAACGATAAGGTAAGTGCATGTAGGCTAAACAATGGCGACCGAGTTGGCTGGTATTGGTCCTTTCGCAGAATTGACCTGTACCGTGTCGTGGGAAGACATATCCGTACGTGACCATAACAATAGGTAAACAAATTAGACGTCGAAGATGTCCTGAGAGATCTATCCCTTATAAGGCGATACTTAGGCGATATCATGTCATTCTGGACTGAGCAGTGACAGTGCGTATATCTCCTTAATCATCAATAAATGCTGTGAAACGACTGTTGGCCTTTTACTTGAATCCTCCACCCACCCCTACGCAACAATATGTATGTGAAAATATGTATGTAAAATAAAAATAATAAATAAAATAACATTTGTAAAAATAGTTACTTGGTAATCTATGAACATAGAATCCAAGAGTCGAAGTTTTGGTTGTTCGTTATTCGTATTAAATTTTACAAATTTGGTCGCCTGAATTTAAGTTATAATCAGTGTTCTTTAACCCTTTGGCTGCTACGAGGTTTTTCAATGTCCAAGCGAAAAATGCTAACATTTGTAATTACTTTATAAAAAAATAAATATAATATATTTTTTTACATACTTACTTCGCCGAACGCGCGTAATATTTTTAATACTTTATATACATTTTTAAGATGCAGTTGTGGACTCGCGCTCTCTCTTTCTGTCTTGTTTTTACATGCGTGCGTGCGAAAGAGATACCTACATATATACACTAAATAAGTTTTGACGATTGTTTCCGACGCATTATTTTTTTCAATAATCTATTTTTAGACATCGATGTATTTGTCGTTGTTAAAACATGCGATACATTTGAAACAGGTAGCGGTCTTTCTCTCTTTCTTTCTTGGTTTTAATTGTGTACGTGTGAGCGAGACACACAAGGGTGCGAAGTTTCTAATAATCAAATAATTTTTCAACATGTATCATAAACATTTTGTATGCATTTCAGTTGCATTTGATTGATTGCACGAATTCGTGACGTCTCGTGACCTATATAATTGAAAGCGGATTTCTATTGTTTTTTGCCATTTATTTTAACTCTGCAAAATGATATCGGACAGTGAAAGTGATAAATTTTTATAAAATAAATTTTCATTTTAATTTAAATAATAAATTTTTTTTATTTTATCTAAAAAAATTATTATTATATAATTATAAATTTTTAATTATTTTTTAATTAAAAAAATTTATTTGAATTTATTGTTTAACCGCAAATGACGACAACAACGACAACAACGATGACAACAACAACGATAATGACGACAACAACGATCGTCGTAGCAATCTTCGCCGATTTCAAAACAACGATTTATCGTTGTTGTAGCAGTCAAAGGGTTAAGATGGCTGGACACCAGCGCCTTGTCCATACAAACGTATTACACTTCTCCCTTCCTCAATTATGGCACTAGAGAAATTATTTTTAAATATGCTATGGATATCCACCATTGGGATGCATCAATCGTTATATTTTTTTGATTAGTTATTTTTTATAGGAACTAGGAGCCGCCAAACATCTATAAAATCGCCTCTTTTTTACACCAATGAAAAGAGTCCAGCGTGCTTATTTAAAGGTCGATTTAAAAAAAAAATACGCGTATAGTTGCACAGAAAATATCTTTCTCATACCGATGATGAACTTTTTTTTAAAATTGGTCCAGTTTTGGAGGAGAAAAAAGGAGAATACGAAACCTCGATTTTGTCGATTTAAAATTCGTATTTTATTTAATTTTTTATTTAATTTACACCAAGAAGGCCTAACAGGTAAACCCAATGCGCCTTCCTGGCCAAAGACATTTATATAAACATACATATATGTACACCATCCATATATACACAAATACTTACACGTATTATCTGGTCGAAGCGCAACTGTCGCATTCACTCAATATATATATCATCATCATCATCATTTACAGCCATTCGCCATCCACTGCTGGATGAAGGCCTCTCCAACACGCTTCCACTCGTCTCTGTTTTGCGCAACACTCATCCATCTCATTCCGCACATTTTCCTAATTTCGTTCACCCATCTTCCTTGCGGTCTTCCTTTTACTCTTTTGCCTTCTCTCGGGTACCATTCTAGCACTTCTTTTGTCCACCTTTCGTCCATCCTCCTAGCTACGTGACCCGCCCATTGCCATTTCAATCTCTTCACTCTATCCACTATGTCCACTACCCTTGTCATATTTCTCACCCACGTGTTCCGCTTCCTGTCTTTCCTCGTTATGCCAAGCATACAGCGTTCCATACTTCTTTGAGTGCATTGGATTTTATTTTGCATCTTGGCGTTCAGTGTCCAAGTTTCACATCCATACGTCATCACTGGCAAAACGCATTGATCAAAGATCCTTTTCTTCCAGCTGTGTTAGTCTGATGAGTAGGTCAGCTGAATCACGAGCAACTAGAACTATATCGTCTGCGAACCGAAGGTGACTCAAAAAGCGACCATTGATGCTTACTCCGGCTGTATCCCAATCCAATTTCCTGAAAACTCCCTCAAGCACCGCATTGAATAACTTAGGCGAGATTGTATCTCCTTGTCTTACTCCTTTTCCTATGCTAAATCTATCTGTACCTGAAAAATTTTTAACCGAAGCTGTGGCATTCTTATATATTGCAGCTGTACAGACTCCAGGGATGTTCAACTCGAGAGCACCCCCGAAGTCGGTTTTGTGAGATAGCTAGTGGTAAGCTTGGGCGGGGCTGGTTTCCTCAAGGTGCCTTCCTTCGTCGTCGGTGGTCTGGTCTCTGCTGATGTCGGCTGCTCTGCTATGTCCCTTTCTCCTTCGTACAGTGTGCGTAAGTGAGTGTGATACAGGACAAAGGCGGGAAATTGTATAATAATGAAAACAGGTTGTAATTCTGTTTGTATGGTGACTGTATTTTATATATATATATACAGAGATCAAGCAGGGGGGACAGGGGGGGGGTAAACAAAGTAACCACGCGTGCCTTTTGAGGTTAGCCACGCGTAGCTCAGTTGTCTGCCTTCTGGACGAAGACAGACCAAGCTTCCTCTGGTGCACACCGGACGGATACTGGAGCTGGTCTCCAAGTATCGTCACAACCCTCACCAGCCTCTAGCTGGTGATTTCGGTGGCGAGGTGGGCCCCGTAAACACCGGGGTGTTAACGCGCCAAACCGCTATTGACAACTGTCAGTTTGTGTGCCAACCGCTGTCTCAGGGTGGCCAGCACAAAAATATATCGGCCAAATCGTGGGTCGTAAAGCCACGAAAGCCGATCATCAGACATAGTCTGAACAGCAGCTAACAGTCCCACATAGGGTTCCGGCACTCCCTGTGTTTTTAGAGCGTTAAGTACTGCATTATGACTAACTGTATCGAAGGCTTTCTCATAATCGACGAAACCTAGGCACAATGGCCGTTGATATTCGTTGGCGCGCTCGATTAGTTCGCCAACTACTTGGAGGTGGTCCATTGTGCTGAAATTTGCCCTAAACCCTGCCTGCTCTATAGGTTGGTTCTCGTCGAGGATATTCTTCAGTCTTTCTGTAATAACCTTCGTGAAGAGCTTGTAGACCGCTGAAAGTAAACTAATGGGTCGGTAGTTCTTGATATCGCTTTTGTCGCCTTTTTTGTGTATTAAAATGATAGTTGCGTTATTCCATCCTTCTGGTATAGCTTGGTTCTGGATGCATTTGCTGAAAAGCCTAGCTAAGATATTAATTAGGGGGGGGGGCGCCACATCAAGTAAGTCAATGGGAATATTATCTTCCCCTGGGGTTTTACCGTTCTTTGCAGTTTTTAGCGCGGCCTCTACTTCGCTAGGCAATACTGCAGGAACCCTTTGGCCGTGTGTCGATTCCGGAGCGGGAAATTGACCGTTGTTGTTCTCGTAAAGTTTTGCATAGAACGTATAAACTCTGTCTATGATCTCTTCTCTATTCCTAATTATTACTCCGCTCTCTGTTCTCTGATCTGATTGCGATCATTTGGTATGATATGGGATCACATGATATATATATATATATATATATATATATATATATATATATATATATATATATATATATATATATTGATATATATTGTCGCATTCACTCAATATATATATCGAAGAAAGGAACGGCAACAAAATTTCAGGTGTATAGCCCTCTTAATTTGTAAAAAAAATGTTTAATTGGATGTTTTTCATATAAAAAAATAATTTGAAAGATTTTCATTTTTGAATAGTTTAATATATATATATATATATATATATATATATATATATATATATATATATATATATATATATATATATATATATATATATATATATATATATATATATATATATATTGATATATATTGTCGCATTCACTCAATATATATATCGAAGAAAGGAACGGCAACAAAATTTCAGGTGTATAGCCCTCTTAATTTGTAAAAAAATGTTTAATTGGATGTTTTTCATATAAAAAAATAATTTGAAAGATTTTCATTTTTGAATAGTTTAATCGTGTCATATTATACTAAAAATAAGTGATAGTGAAAACTCACAATCAATCTGACTATTGATTTCAATACTCATTTTTAACACAGCAATACTAGATTTTTAGTTATATTGAGGTGCTCGGTGTAATTGATACAATATTTATGAAAATTACCTTACTGAAAATATCTAGATTAGATATGAAGTCGAAAAGATTTTTACGTGGCACGTTGAAAAATATATTACTTTAGTGACATTTTCGTTATATGTATTTGATTTCTGTTTTATATAAATGTTGCGTAGGGGTGGGTGGAGGATCCAAGTAAAAGGCCAACAGTCGTTTCACAGCATTAATTGATGATTAAGGAGATACACGCAGTGTCACGGTTAAGTCCAGAATGAATTATATCGCCTACGTACCGCCTTATAAAGGGTAGATCTCTCAGGACGCCTAATCTGTTTACCTGTTGTATAGTCACGTATTCGGATATGTATTTCCAAGACATTGGGTCTTCCCGTACCGATTCTGAGAAATAACTAATAACGGTCATTGTTTAGCCTAAATGCACTTAGAGTCCATATATAATCTTTGGAAGTAAGTGCATGCATTTAGTTAATCCGATAACAGATATCCGTTGGTCTAAGTGCAATTCGCACAATCCGCGGCGTACGTAACATAAATAAATAATAAGACTCAAAGTAAGAGTCAATAATTTTTTATCGACCATTTTTTTCACTTCTTAACATTAGAATAATATAATACTATGATTACTAACCAAATTAAATTAAAATTGTAAAAAAGAAAATGATCAGTAGATTAGTAGCTATTAAAATATATATAAGATATATTGTGAACATAATTTCGTAATTTATTTATTTATTTAATTATTTAATAGTTTTGGACCATTGTGGCATTACAGGAAGAACCTAATGCGCCACAATGGCCTACATTTGAAAAAGATATAAAACATGATATAAAAACAAGTAAACTGTAAATAAAGGAAAAAAGCAAAAGCAGAAAACATGGTAAAATAAAATAATAAAAAAAAAAGTAACAAAAGGAAAATAATACATCATTCAGAGAGAAAAAAAATAACAAAAGTGTAAAAATTAAAAATAAAATCCATAAATCCCATTCTTTGTTTACACTGAACAAAATTAAAATAGTATATAAAAATATACAAAGGAGAAAGAAAAAGTAAAATAAAATAAAACAAAATATAAATAAAAATAAAATCACAGCGAGGCCCAAATGGAAGAGAGTACATTAAGATTCCACTCATTCATCACATTCAAATTAAGAAAGTAATGATGAGCGCAGGTTACCAGATAAATATGTTAAAATAATATCCGATAATCTACGCTCCCCAAGGTGGAAAATATCACATTCAGGGACAGCAGCAACGATTTCATTGAGAAGTCGAATAGCTCTTGGAATAGGAGCCATTCGAAAAAGAACTGTGCGAGCAGCAGGTACAACCATCAAATGATGATGTCTACTACGCACATAATTAATAATAAAAAGCAATAATAAAAAGCATTTAAAAATCAAAATAATACACAATTTTAGGTGAATTCAATTTTATTTCGATTAAGACAAGCTTTTTTTGCTACGAAATAAGTCTTCTTTCGCATTTGCGAAAACATTTTTTTTTATAAATATGAAATTTGAGAATCCCCGAGATTATTTTCAAGCTTCTCAAGTGATCAAATTAAGAATTGAAGACAAGAAGAATTGAATTGCGAAAAAATATTAGACTATTCTATAGGTAAATCTATTGATACTTAAATTGCATTTCAATTTCTTCTTATATTCTATTTTATAACATTTTTCCAATATTTTAATACTATAGTTTAATTATGCAATGTTCTATTTTGTCATGTTATAGCCTTTATTCTTTTCTTTTTCATTTTTTTAATAATCTTTGTAAAAATCTGTCATTTGACTCGGATGTTACATATATTTACTATTTGTTTTTTATACATATCTACATCCTGTTGTCTGTTGATTTTTCAATAAATAAAATAAAATAAAATAAAATTATGTAATGTGTACTGATTAATTCGATACACTATTTTACTACCTACATATAAAAATTTTAAAATGAATAATTAAATCAAAGTTTGAAAATGTTTTCGATTGAAATAAAAAAGGGATTTAATTGTTATGTATGTACATATGTATAATGCATACATATACACATAATATATGTATGTATATTTATGTAATAATGTGTCGAAATATTAAATTAAACACATATATAGTACTCACCGAAGATCACCAGTAAATTCACGAGCATGATGTTTAAATTTACAACGACATTTAAAATTCAACACAAACACCCTCCACTTCACTTGTTTGAATTGTTGATCACTCATTTATTTTATTTAAATTAAATTCACAACTTACGCACGAGGGTCGCCCGTGATCAGAAATTTACGCGAATTTCAACGTTTGAAATCGGAATAAAAAACGGGAAATAACTCGACAAAATAATACAGATTGGTCGAATCGAGCATTCGACTTTATTTTGGGAGAATTAAATGCAATTCTGATTGCAGTACAGTGATAATTCGACGATTGATTTTATTCGAAACGCGAGCGTTCACAACTGCAGGTACATATTGCACCATTCGTTTAAGATTTGCGAAATATTGCTATTTGATACGATATTATTGTCATCAGTAGAATTTTTGAGGTGTCAGTTTCCGTTTTTTCTCGAAAGTTATCGGACACGGTTTCGTTTTTCGCTTATTTACGTATTAGTATTCTTGTTAAATGGTTTGGATTTTTTTTTTTACTATAAATTCTGACTATAAATTCATTTGTTTTCGATATAATTTTTTCCTGTATTTTGTAATTGTTTTGAAAGTGTTTTGTAATGAATGTTTGTGCATTCTAAATATTGTGCAAAGAAATGAATATGGAGCTTCAACTTATGGCGTTAAGATGTCATGTCAATTTAGAAGTTGTGTTTTATCTTTGAAAATATAAAAAAAATATGTAATAACTTTGGATATACATATATATTTAAATATTCTTTTTTTTTGTATTAGAAAAGGTTTACGAGGTTTCAAGAGGACTACATGTACTTATCCGTAAGTATTTTTATTTGTTTAAATTTTTTATTTATTATTTTTTATTTATGTACATACTTACGTATATGAGTAATAACTAGTCACCTGAGCCTGAGGGGGCCGTGTATTGTTCAAAGGTTGTAAATGCATTGTTAAAGGTTTGCCGAACAATGGATAGCACTGTGACTATCCTACCTCTAGTCATAACATACTTATGTAATTGCTCATCAATCATTTTATCTTCATCAAAATTGCTTAAGTTTTAATTAAGGATTTGGAGAATTATAATCAATGGATATATTTTGCATAATAAATAATGAAATTTGAAAATAGCGAAAATTAATATATATAAAAACGGACTGTCGCTAAATATATATAATTGAATATTTGTATATATGTGACGGACGATCAACCATCAACCAGTATGGGGAACAATTTTTTTTTTTTCATATTTTTCATATATTTCATTTTTTTCATATTTTTCAGTTTTTTTCAGTTTTTTTCATTTTTTTTCAGGTTTTTTCAGTTTTTTTCATTTTTTTCATTTTTTCAGTTTTTTCATTTTTTTCATTTTTGCACTGGGGGCGAAGGCCCCGGGATTCCGGAGGCGTCGGGGACGCTGGGGGCTCCGGGGGCGAAGCCCCCGGGGTGCCGAAGGCATCGGGGACGCTGGGGGCGCCGGAGGCGTCGGCGGCGCTGGTGGCGAAGCTCCCGGGGTGCCGAAGGCATCGGGGGCGCTGGGGGCGCTGGAGGCGCTGGGGGCAAAGGCGTCGGGGCGTCGGCGATGCACAAAACGTAATTCGTAATTCGTAATCACTTCGTAATTTG
This sequence comes from Arctopsyche grandis, assembly GCF_051622035.1. Lineage (NCBI taxonomy): Eukaryota > Metazoa > Arthropoda > Insecta > Trichoptera > Hydropsychidae > Arctopsyche > Arctopsyche grandis. Next base: position 20,702,585 of record NC_135355.1, on the reverse strand, counting down.
TCATTCGTAATTCGTGCATCAATTTCTTTCCGAAACCAGTCGATTCAATATCTTTAACTTTATTTTTATTCGAGTTTCAATTCCTTTTCGAAACAACCCGTTAAATAGAAAAATAGCGCGCGCAGAAAACCAAGTATGTACCGTTTACCATGCACCCTTTTTTTGACCTTTCGACTTTAGATCTGTCGATTTTGGATCTTTGCCTTCCGATATTTGTGTTCTCTGTAATTTAACATTCTGGCTCGTCACGTAGACCCTAATTGTCGTGGGCGAGGGCTAAGCCCTACAGGGCAAAGGCTCAGGGGGCGTCGAGGGCAAAGCCCTACAGGGCAAAGGCTCAGGGGGCACCGAGGGCGAAGCCTAAAAAGGCAAAGGCTCTGGGGGCGCCGAGGGCTAAGCCCTACAGGGCAAAGGCTCAGGGGGTGCCGAGAGCGAAGGCTCAGGGGGCGCCGAGGACAAAGCCTAAAAAGACAAAGGCTCAGGGGGCGCCGAGGGCGAAGCCTAAAAAGGCCAAGGCTCTGGGGGCGCCGAGGGCAAAGGCTCAGGGGGGTGCCGAGGGCGATGCTCTACAGGGCAAAGGCTCAGGGGGCGCCGAGAGCGAAGGCTCAGGGGGCGCCGAGGGCAAAGCCTAAAAAGACAAAGGCTCAGGGGGCGCCGAGGGCGAAGCCTAAAAAGGCCAAGGCTCTGGGGGTGCCGAGGGCAAAGGCTCAGGGGGGTGCCGAGGGCGATGCTCTACAGGGCAAAGACTTAGGGGGCGCCGAGGGCGAAGCCTAAAAAGGCAAAGGCTCTGGGGGCGCCGAGGGCAAAGGCTCTGGGGGCGCCGAGAGTCAAGCCCTACAGGGCAAAGGCTCTGGGGGATGCCGAGGGCGTAGCCCTACAGGGCAAAGGCTCAAGGGGCGCCGAGGGCGAAGCCAAAAAAGGCAAAAGCTCTGGGGTCGCCAAGGGCGAAGCCCTACAGGGCAAAGGCCTAGGGGGCACCGAGGGCGAAACCTGAAAAGGCAAAGGCTCTGGGGGTGCCGAGGGCGAAGCCCTGCAGGGCAAAGGCTCTGGGGGGCGCCGAGGGCGAAGGCTTTAATTTCCATTAAGGCCTTCCCTCACTTTTGGCGCTCACTTTTGGCGGGAGAGTTGGTGTCATTTTTTAAACGGACGACAGTTGTTGTGTTGAGCAGATTCAATCATTTTATGATGGTCTGCCTGTGATTTTTTTCGTATTCATTTTCATTTTTTGTCATTATTTCATTTAATTATTATCTAAATTTGAATTATTTTTCATTGTATACTTGTATTTAATTTAATTATATATTTACTAATATTATTCAAATTTGCATGATTTTTCTTTCATTTTCTAATATTTATTTATTTTTATTTAATATCTTTTACTTATTTTAATTATTATTATTATTATTTTTTTATTCCTATAATTTTTTACTTTGTTTTTGGTTCCTTAGTTGAGAAACCCTGCTTGCGTAATATTTCAAGGCACAAAGAGTATTAAATAAATGTATTCCAATTTATGAAATTATCATGTAGATCAGCGTTTCCCAACCTTTTTTGACTCGCGTACCACTTGGTATTTCATAACGGTAAATTGTACCACCATGTTGTATTTCATGAAATTTGTTTTTGTAAGTGTAGTTTTTATCAGTCACCGGACCCAGAAGGTGCCGCGTGTAAAAAAGGTTTGCCGAACCTTTTTTAAAAAGGATTTACAACAATGGAACAATGGATAGCACTGTGACTATCCTACCTCTAGTTATTATATATATGTACATATGTAGTATTTGCATGGTAAGGAATGTGAAGACACGCAATTGTAAATCTGTTTTGGTAAGAAATTTTGCGGAACAAAAGTTATTTACGGAGTCACAATTATAATATGCTCAAAGTTTAATATTTATTTATTTATTTATTTAATAGTTTTGGACCATTGTGGCATTACAGGAAGAACCTAATGCGCCACAATGGCCTACATTTAAAAAATATATAAAAACAAGTAAACTGTAAATAAAGGAAAAAAGCAAAATCAGAAAACATGGTAAAATAAAATAAAATAAAAAAAAGTAACAAAAGGAAAATAATACATCATTCAGAGAGAAAAAAAATATAACAAAAGTGTAAAAATTAAAAATAAAATCCATAAATCCCATTCTTTGTTTAAACTGAACAAAATTAAAATAGTATATAAAAATATATAAAGGAGAAAGAAAAAGTAAAATAAAATAAAACAAAATATAAATAAAAATAAAATAAAATATCGCTTTAAAAAAATGCAAGTTTAAGAAACACTGGATCTTTAAAAAATCTAAAACACAGATGATACTGTTCTCAAGGATTCACTAGTTGATTTGGAATAGTAAAAAAATATACTTATACTCAAACCCGAAAATCCTATTTAAATATTATGGTAAACAACTATCATTCCGAAGTTATTAGCGAACTCATCACAAAGTCTCATTTTATAAATTATTAATTCTAAATAAAGTAAATTGTCTCATTTTCAAATGTAATGTGGGAAAAATGATTTTATGATTTGTGAACATACGCCGGTATGTGTGAACATAAGTTCACACATACCGGCTATGTGCATTTTCAATACAAATTGAACACAAATGTAGGAAAATTTACACAAGACTAAAGTTATACTTCCGGTTTACGAATTCCGACCAAAACCTAATCAACTCTATGTTAGTACAAAAATAATACAAATATAAATTTTCAGCTAAATATGTTCAGGGCGTGGAAAGAATCGTTGTCACAACATTTTTGACTTTTCTAAGAGGAAAAAATCCCGCTTCCGGTTTATTATATTTAGTGATTTTTTCATTATTTTCATCACATTGATACAATAATTATACTTGATTTTTATGTGAAGAGCGCACATGTTAAAGGCGTTGAAAAAAATAGTGGAAGAAAAAATTAAACAAGAGTACACTGTCACTTCTGGTTGACGGATGCTTACCAACTTTTACACATTTCAGTTCAATAAATTAAAGGATTTCTTAGAAAAACATAAAAAGCCTTGATTCTCTAAATTAAAAATACTACTTTCGGTTTAGGAAAAAATAATTGGGGTATAATATTAATAATTTCTATTACAAGTAAGAAATTTCAGTCCGATTTAATGAGTGGCTTGGGAGATCATTTAATTCAAGAACTTCAAAAGAAAGAGGACACCTATAAGAGGAGGTACCATTTCCGGTCAACTAAAAATTAAAAAAAAAATTATGGTGTATCGATAAAAATTTCAGTAACGAATACTAAGTTTCAGTTCGATAAGTGTTGAAAACTGACACACAATAAACATACAGACACTCACACAGAAACACAGACACACACCCATTATTTCTAGATCACGAAAATGTGACCAGTGGTCGATTCCGAGTTCGAATCGGTTAAAATAGGCTTCAAATATCATTGCCGTTGAGCACAATATCTGCGCCACAATACAGGCCGTTCATACCATTTCGTGGAAACGGCAAGCCGGCGTCGAAACGGGTGGAAGAAATGGGTGGCAAACAAATGGACTATGACTGTCATTGCTCATCCCACCATTGTTCATTATATAATTTTGTTTTATGTTTTTTTCCATATTATTTTTGTGAAAATAATATTTTTAAAGAAATTTCTGCCAGCACCGTAATCCCGGTATTCAGACTAGATTCAGCACCGGGATTTACGGTACCAGAAACCACCGGGATCCCGGTATCCCGGGATTGGAAGCCTTAAACACAGGACAGACACATATTTCATCGGGTAGAACACTAGTATTAATGTCACATGTTAGAAAAAGAGGACGTTTTTTACCACTATCCTATGGAACGTTGTGAATTTATGAAGCCATACATACATATGTATAGGTTTTTTAGTTGACTTCTGTGAACTCTTACAACAGTGGACAAAATTTATAATATTTTTGTTTTCCTTTAAAAGATTTCACCTTCTTTAACCTTTGCTTCACTCAGATATCTATTAAATACAGCCGAAGGTAAAACTATTTTCCATTTCAACCGTTATACATAATACATAAAAGTATATGTATGTATGTATGTACATGTCAGACAATCTTTATGTTGTGAACATCTGCTCGTCTTCCTGTTATATTATGTATATATTTCCAGTTTCAGTTAACTTTTTTCGCATGCTGGCAAGTTAGTTTAAGGTGATCTTATTTTATTTTTACACGGGTATTGTATAAGATTCAATATTCAAGAAATCTAATTGTGAGTATGGTTTATTTACTTATGTACATATGTTCAAATATTCTTTGGTGATTGTGCAATATCACCTGGTAGAATACAATCACGTTACCTCTACAAATAAAATATGCTCTACTCCAGATTTCGTGATTGTAAAAGCTTGAGTGAGGTGTTATAAGGCTGACTTCAGTAATTTTCATTTCGTTTTTCTATGTACCGGTGCACAGAGATAAATCGATTGGTGGAGGCACCGGACATTGTTTACAATTTTTTAATTAACGTTTCCTTAATACTATGAAAGTTTTCCACTAGGTCTAGCGATAGGACTCCAAAATTACCGTTTTAAGATCCGGCCTAGTTAATGTAACAGTTTTTTACGTTCTACAGCTAAAATATACAACTTTTAGTTTATACTTCGACTGTTTTAATTCTTGCGGTACCTTCTGTAGGTCGTGGGGTACATCATGATTCATGACTCACAATGGTTCTTCAAGACACGTGTTAACTGCTTGACGTCTTTCGGACTAAGCTGAAAAGGTAAAATCCGAAGGGGAACTTTTGTATGAAGTTCATTGTTATGGGTCCCCTATTTGTGAAACCGAAAGTTTGTATTGCAAAAAAAATGAGCGAATTTTAATTCTTTGAGTTTCTTTCGAGTGCCACAGCATATGCGCTCCAGCATTTAAAGTATAATTTCTTCTAACAAAACTATAGCATATGATATTCCAATAGTTTGTGACATATGTATCAAAAGTATTTATTATCATTGCTTTATCTTTATCATAGGACTTTTAAAGTCACTGGAGTAGCACATGATAAGATAAGACCATTTGAAAACTTGTATGAGAAAATAATGTAGATATCGATGTGATTTAAACATGAAAACTGATTTTCCACCCCTCCAAATCAATACGTCACACATCTGTTTAACCTTCGCTTTCTCACGCTCTTGTCTTCTTCTTTATTACCATATCGACGTTTCTCAAACGATTTTTTGTCTAAATTGAGTATATGAGCCGCTATATTTGAAAATTTGAATTAAAAAACACAATATCTGTTTGACTTAATTCACAAATTGCTATCACTTATTTTAATTCGATATGTTCAGAATCGCGTATCAAAGGCCTCCAGTAGTCTTAAATATTGTTAAACACAAAACATTATATATGTATAATGTTTTGCGAATTATTTCTCGACGTGAAGAAAAGTGGAAAAGTGGACTGAAATTTTGCAATAAATAATTGTGTAAAATTTTATATTTTTTATTATCTAAATACATTGCAAACCAGAAATTGAGATATTTGCTTATCGTGATTTTTCCCTGTTCAGGTGTGGAAGCATCCGATTCTAGAAGGTACCACGATCAACCGGTGTTTGGCACGACTTATTCAGGGGTGATTTAACATACGGAAGGGTGAATTTTTATTTATACGGAGGGCTTTTGGTGACGGTACCCCAATACCTGTGATTACCACTTTTCCCACGCACGTCCGGTTTACTGACAAAAGGCACAAGCATAAATTACTACACATTCATATCAAAGAACAACACTCATTCGCAACTCGTGTGAAATATATTATACTATGTATTTTTTTTTTCGATTTCTTCCAAACTATCAAACTCCACCCGCATAGTATCTATTCGATTGAATCGCTATTTAATAACGAAAAAAAAGCATCAATAATGACATGACAAATATAGCGTTGCAATAGACACGCGACCCCCATATATGTATACATATGTGCATACGTATATCGCGCAATATTTTATTTTAAACAATAATTTCGCTATCAAATTATTATCATGTGAACTGAACTTTATGCGGGTGAGTAATATGTCTTTGAATGGATTTAATTAGTACACAAAACAGCACTCAATTATCACCTAAAGAATTGTTGTTTTTTTATTTTATAATTTTAATGCCTAGTCGATTGCAAATATAATGAATTCCAAGCATTTGTTTTATTTATCACTAGTGGTTCCACCCGGTTTCGCTCGTAATATAAATCTTCTTAATCTACATATGTACATATACATGTAATACAATTTCGAAAGAGACTTTGTAAGTATGTAATGTTGGTTGGTAACATCGAAAACAAATCAAAGTTTCTATGACGACGATTCAATATGGTTTCGATTCGATATATATTTTTTTCGATTCAAATGAATATTTACTATTAGATTCGCCATGTTTAAGCTGTTTATATTACAAATACTGAGCTGTTTATATTACAAATACCGGGTTAAACAACTAGTAATATATAATTTCAAAAGATACTTTGTATGTCCATATATTTGATTGTTTGGTTCGTAAAATCCGTGACGTTCAATTTGACAAAAAAAAAAAACAATTGAATATTCAAATAAATTTAAATAAAATAAAAGTATTCAAATAAATTTAATAAAATATTTACTATTAGATTGGCCATGTCTAAGCGGTTTATATTACAAATACCGAGCGAAGCCGGGTAAAAACACTAGTATATAATAATTTGTCATATAAACCGCTTAAATACGGCTTATCTAATAATAAATATTCATTTATTTTTTTATTAAATTTATTTGAATCCATTTTTAACGACAGCCAATCAGAAACGAATTGCACTCACACACGCGCGCACTAACGCACGCACGCACGCACGCACACATACACACACACAACAAATGATGAATGATGAACAAGAGATGGTCGATCTAAATTTAACTATACAAATCTTTCCATACGAACAATAAACATAATGGAGAATATGTATTCAAGTAAATTTTTCGATTTTGGTTTCATTTGAGCCCACAATTCCTCATTGGTAAGCCTAAGCAAATATTTAATCAGTTAGTAAAATTATTAAAAAAAATTGTAACGTATATTTTGACGATTATACCCACTGAATTACGAATATATTAAAGTTAGATTTTTATTTAATACTAATATATTACACAATGCGATTTGCATGTGTAGTATATTTGTATTAAATAAAAATCTAACTTTAATATATTCGTGTATACGATAACCGGATTATTGCGCAAATTTCGATCGCGCGCACAACAATCGTTGCCACAAAAATCGCGAATACGGAATATCTGGCACTCAAGTTATCGTTAGTACAATATTTCGCGATTGATGGAGTTTTTTGGGTGCCAGATGTTCCGTGATAGAGATTTTAGTAACGTGCGCGAGATCGCTTTTTTACGGAATAATCACCGAACCGTATGTACATATGTATATTTATAAATATATATTTGCCCAAAACTTAAAATAGATTTTTGAAAATTAAATTTGCTTAAAACGATAACACTGTAATAAAAACTGGTTTGTATTATTTAGAAGTCTTTTTTTTTTAGATATTTGACGAGCCAAACCGGCCCTTTTTCGGATACAGTTAAATAAAATTGCAAAGTTATTATTACTATTATTATGAGAGTATTGCCATTTCAGTTCTCGATGCATAGGTCTTTTCCCTTGATTTCAATGGTGGGATAGCTGTGAAATACCGTTCCTTTGGTGACCGTGCCATTTTTAACGAGACCAAAAGATCATGGAAGCAAACATACTCGTATATGTACATATACATATGTTCATATTTGGGGAGAACATTTCTTTTGAAAATGCTGTTTTTCACTCCAATTCCTAATTTTTATTCGAAACATTTTTTTTGTAAAATCGTGGTTGCTATTGTCACAACACTTTAAATAGATTCTGAATGTTTTGGTGTTCGTAAATACATGTAAATTTATTAATACTATTCTTATTGCTTTCTTGGATATACATATGTACCTTTTAAGCGTCAAACTAGCTACTTGACTATCGAAATTTATTGTAATTGAAAGCTTTCATACAATCCTACATATACAGGGTGCTTTGAAGCTAAGTGCAAGTCCTTAAAAGAATGATTGCTCATATCATTTAGAAGACTTTGAGCTATTTTTGAGGTTTTTTTCATTTAATTTTTAAAGATATTTAGAAAAAAACCAAAATCTTACAGTTAATTGCTAATACTGCCCAACTTAAAAGTGATATGTTAGTTAACTATTACTTTTTTTTGTTTTTCTAATGTTTGTTCAATAAAATAAAAACAAATACAATCATCTGTGTCAACAAAAAAAATATTAGAGGGACAGTAAGTTTTCAAAAATTTGTCAAAAAGTAAGAAAATACTGATTTTTTTTGTATTTAAAAGAAAAACAAAAAATGCCTACTTATTACCCTTTCTTTTAAGATATCACTCATGCAGTTGTCTTGCCAATTATCAGAATTAGAGTGTAAAAATATAATTGAGGGAGCGCGGCGAACAATATCCGCCATTCACAAGTGATGAATTCTAACTTCTAATGTCAAATAAAACAAAAATGTTGTTAAAATTATTTATTGTTTATATGAAAATGCCGTTTTATAATGCATGCTCAAATCCTTCGTCTCACTTCCGTGGTGGTAATTTTGAGTTTCATCTCTTGCTTCATAGTTTGAAAAGTTTTTCGTCTCTTTTTTTTTTGTAACTCACATTCATTGACATTTTATTCATTAAATTTCATTGGATTTAATCTGACCCTCGTATCCGCCTACCAGTATATCAATATTTACACATTCCCATATTAAATATTCATAAATTCATACATGTATAATACAACTTCCTGTAATTGCCAATGTTTTTTTATCCGGCTTAATTTACAAAACGAACTAGTAGTTCCGATGAATATTATTTTATAATCGAAAATGGAGTAAACAATCACGAGTAAAGATTCTCACGATCCACATATGTATGTATGCCACCCCAATTTAAATTTGAACCTTTGGATTCTATCCCCCTTTCGGAATCTTTTCTTGAGACCATCCATTGTGCAACGATTATTGTTCATTCCGGGGGTTAGCGAAGTAATAATTCCGGTTTCCCCCTCCCCCCGTTTAAATAATATTATAGTATGCTCTAGGGTTGGAGATCGTGGGCATTCTCCGGAAACGTGGAGGAGGGGAAATTTTATGGTGGTATATAAGTGGCCGAAAATAAGTTTCTGGATCACACGTTGACAACATGTCATCGTGACATTACATATCAGCTCCAGTCCGACCACTGACCGTTCCTCTGGAAGGAGGCAGTGGTCGGACATACGAATTATTGTATTACATCAATAATGATAATAAAAAGTTATAGAGCTGAACGCAACTTCTGATAAATATACAGGTAAATTTTTCAATATGCAATTTTTTAATTTAGTTGAAGTTTTATAATACATATATCTAATCATTCTTTTTTTTATATTTTTTCAGAACTTTCATTCTTCGAAAACATGGTTACTAACCATATATGTACATATGAAGCAAAATAATTATAATATATGTAATTATCCATATCCCAGTTATTCTCATCACTGCTGTGCGCTTAAATATACAAACATACATATATACATTATATGTAGCATAAGTCTGAAGCTCTAGAAATATTACGGGTGAAAAATGAAAATATCAACATTCAAATCGTATCCAAGTAAGTCATCAAACACAAAAGGAAAAAAATACAATTCAACAAATAATAATGTTCAAACTAACTAATTTTACGCTACAATATAAATTAAGTTAATTTTTCGTGTGTGTTTTCATTAGTCAACGTAAGCTTAGCTGTTAGTTTGTAGTTAAAAATATTTTTTAATTCAGTCAAGTGTTTATAGTTAAATAAGTATTTAAAAAATGCATATAACTTGGGTTTCAATACATGGGCTGTTATTCATACAAGCATTTCATTTTATAAAATTGAAATACCTTTAAAACACAATATAACGTACACAATAGGCGATTTAAAATATTTATAAATCAGATATATTTTTTCTACTAGTGTCTGTCTATCAATTTCTTTCGAAAAAATAATTTTTCTTCTCATTTAATAATCAAACTCGACATTTTTATAAAATAAGAATTTTTTTCGCGTTCTTACAATTTTGCTAACTAGTCTATTTTTTTTTTAATTAAAGTTTGAACCTTATCTTTAATATTTTTAGTCATTATAAACTATCGAAATTACTTAATCCACTTTTCTACATACTACATACACAATTTACAGCTTTTAAATATGCGTAATAATCTATGATGCACCTGTTTTATTCCGTTTTAATACCATAGAAATTGATAGGAATTAAAAATAAATAAAAATTTATGATTGAATCCATATTAAAGCAGCTCATTGTCGTTAAAAAAAAACATTCTTAACATTTTCTTGTACATAAAATAAAATGTATTTGTAATATAAAATCCATAGCATCTTAAATCATTATTCAGTGGCGTGTCGTGGAAATCCCCTGTTTTTGTCGCACAGCCTTCCTTACGTGTGCAAGAACAGGATACAAGGGAACTAGGTGACGTCATACCGAGTCTCCTTGAATCCTGCTCGCACACACGTAAGTAAAGCTGCGTGTAAAATACAAAGAGGGCGTTTTTCACGATTCACCACTGCTTCAAATGTATTTCAATTTTCTTCAATAAATTAAAATTAATATGTACTATTGTAATAGAATAGCAACGTTTAATTTGTAGCATTCTTGTGCCTTATTGTTTTAGTAAGTTTTTAAGTTTCTCACTAAGCGCTTCTTTTCGTGTGAATGTTGAATTAACAATTATTATCAATTATCTATAAGTTAACTTTATGACATTTAATTTTAAAACAAAAATTTTAGGATACTTGCATAGTACATACATTTTATTTAATATTACTTATAAACGCTGGATATTAAAAATTATCACAATAAATAATCATAGTTCGCAAAAAATATATATGATAACCCAAAAAAATATTCAAATTACAAAATTCGTATAAATCTTTACATACAGATTAAAACAAAAAATTTGGTTTAATTAAGAATATTTGTTGCTGCGATTATTTTATTTTTTCATTTTTCGAATCGGTAATATTATCATACTGAAGCAACTATTAGTTTTCATTAATGCGATTTATATAAAAAAAATTGAATCGATTACAAAATACCTGAATTCTAAATTTTTTTATTAACAATACTATTCATCAACTATAAGAAACTATTTTTTTTAAATAATGTAACGCTTTTTTTTGACATTTTCAAAACGAAGTGATTTCTTTCATTATAAATATTGATGTTTATATAATGTAGTTCATGTATCTTTCATACCTTGTTGATTTCATTTGGTTCTGTTATTCTTGTTGATATTGTAATTTTGGTTCTGTTGATTCATTGTTATCGTTAATTCAGTTATGTTATTGTTTCTGTTGATTTTTGAAGTATTACAGTTTTTGTTGATTTTTTTTTTGAAAACCATAATTGTTAATGTTCTCGTTTAAAAATAGTGTTGAAGTTACTTGTTAAATAATTGTTTTGTTTCTTGTTTGTATGTTAATTGAGTTGTTTCGCTTGAATGTTCATGTTACAATAATTTACAGGCTGTTCTTTTTACTTTATCTATGTTTTATTTGTTAAGTTTTTCTCATGAAGTTTTCTTGTTTAAGTTTTTACTTTTGATGCAAGTAATATCTCGTATTGAAACTTAATCATTAATTTTCTGAAGTTTTGAATCTTTTTGGTTATAAAATTGAAATTAGATTCATTCATGTTATTTTGTTGTTTCCTTAAATTTTAAGTGTTATCAATTTGTTTTGTTGTTATTTGCCTAGTTTTATTTTCTAACACATTCAGTTTTTGACATATTTTTATTTACTAACCCTTCAAACTATATTTTGGTTCACTTTTATATTTAATTAAAATATAAATCTTGACTTCTTATTTTTTTGATAAAAATTAATTGTTGTATTTTTTAAGTAATATCATGTTTATATGTGTATGTATATATATTTATTTTTTTATATGCTATTTAAGTAACATCATCATAAAGAAAATAGCACATGTGTTGCATACATCGAGGTTGGTTCAAATTATGTCACAGAATACAATTTTTTACATATACAATTTTTAATATTAAAAAAAAAAATAATGTATAAAAATTGTCAATGATGCTGAGTAATTTTCTTTAGTTTGTTATTTTACTACCATATTTAATTTTAATGTTGATACATACATACGTTGCTGTTATATTGTTAATAATGGTAAAGTAGATGTGCTCTGTAGAATCGTTTAACTACAAAACATATCTATTTCGATTGTTATGTTTTTTTATTCATTGCTCATTTATTACGTTTTGTCATTTTACCTTTGTTATACTGAAAATTTATTTTATTGTTAAAAAATGTAAATATGTTGTAAATGTTATAAAAACAATCGTTTAATTTGTTGTTCGTATGAAAGAATGTCTACATTTTATAATATTAATACATTGTGATTTTGTATATTATGTCATAAGTATGTGTGAAAGTTCATGAATGATAATGTAATTTGCATAGAAATAAACGTGTTTTAAAATACTTTTTGTTTTATTAAGAGGGCTGTACACCCGAAAACTTAATTTTGTTACCGTTCCTTTCTTCGATATATATATTGAGTGAATGCGACAATATATATCAATATATATATATATATATATATATATATATATATATATATATATATATATATATATATATATATATATATATATATATATATATATATATATATATATATATATATTGAATGAATGCGACAGTTGCGCTTCGACCAGATAAAACCAATTTTTAAAAAAAAATCATCATCGGTATGAGAAAGATACTTTCTCTGCATCTATCGGCGTATTTTTTTTTAAATCGATCGTTAAATAAGCACGCTGGCCTCGTTTCGTGGGTGTAAAAAAGAGGCGATTTTATAGATGTATGGCGGCTCCTAGCCTAAAACGATAGATGCACCCCAATGGTGGATATCCATAGCATATTAAAAAATAATTTGTCTAGTGCCATAATTGAGGAAGGGAGAAGTATAGTACGTTTGTATGGACAAGGCGCTGCTGTTCAGCCGTCTTAAAACGCACAACATTACGCGAAGTGAAAGCAGGCTCAAGCCTCGAGTAGTAACACAACTACGCACACATTGAGTGACCATGTTTCCCAGCTTAAAACGGGACGCTTAAAATTCTCCGCAAAAAAATTGTCTATATAAAAAATGTGTTGTACATATGTTCAAAAATTCTAAAATACCAATTATAGGTTTTCGTAACAAATGTTGGTTTTTAACGCCATATGATTAAATAATGAATATTTATTGTCAAGGTTTTGTCTTAAAATTAATATACATAGCTCTCATTGTTTGAACACTCATATAAGATATTTCATTTGACCACACACTGTTCATAACTGAAAATATTCTTTCAACAGGCGTTGTACTTTCTGGAAGACAATATATTCAACTACATACAGACATACATATATCATAATAATTTTGAAAGTTTAAAAGATTTTCGGACATTTTGGAAAATATTTTGACCCATCTTTCAGATACAGAAACATTTTAATTATTAACACGCATAAGGTACACGTGTCGTTAATCTGTGGTTCAGTCTGTCTGGCGCTTTTCGATCGTTTGCACCGCATCGGCATTTCAACGTTAAGAAGAGTCATCAAATGACGTTCATTTATGTAGGTAAGGCGTTATCCATATTTTTCTCTTATTTTATTTATTTTGTAATATTTTGATATATTTTTTTATTTTATTGTTACAATCAATATGCACTCGTCATTACAGATCGCTCCAATGCGACGAGTGTACGACAACGGTCAGAAATACAATAATACATATACAATTAGAATACATTGCATATAACAATCATAAAGACATCTATGGATTATTTTTAGATTTTTGTGTACAATTATTATTACAATTTTTATACATATAATAAACGCGAAATTATAGAGATGTCTATAGAGATATCTATAGATTTCAGATTACTGTGCATAATTTTTACAAATTATACACACAGATTTTGTGACAACAGGAAATGATCTAATACCAATTTTCAGGAACCGTTTCAACAATGATCAGATAAAATTGGCAAACTCTGATAGAGAAACGATCGATTTGGAGTCACAAAACCCCCAAACCTAACCAGCAGTTTGACGAGGACTCGAACCTTCGACCTCAGTGGTGCTAAATATATACGCTACCATTAAGCCAAACTTCTGGCTGCTATATACATGTACATATAATATGTATGTATGTATGTATGCAGCCGTCACAAGAACTTCAGTGTCGTCCAGGATGACCGAGCACACAACCCGTGTAAACGCAAAAACTAATTGGCGGTAATCATTGAGCTACACATCGTCGGAACGGTTCGGTTCGGTGATTATTCTGCTCAAAGTGATCTCGCACACATCACTAAAATTTCGATCATGGAACACCTGGCACCCGAAAATTCCATCCATTGAGAGTTAGCAACGTAAACCATCATACTAACGAAAACTCGAGTGCCAAATATTCCGTATTTGCAACGATTGTCATGTGTGCGATTGCGATGTGCGAAATAATCCGTTTACTTTTTGGGACACATATTGCGCATGTATGTAATACTGAAAATATTGCTTGATAGTCGTCAAGTAATATTACTGGCAGCATTGTACACCGTGTGTGTGAGTCGAAATGTGAGTGTGTGCGTTTCGCGCGTTTATTTCTTATATTTTAGTACATTATTTTTTTTATTTCTTTATAATCTGTGAATGTGTGTGTGTGTGTGTGTGTGTGTGTGTGTGTGTGTGTGTGTGTGTGTGCTTATGTACGCATATGCATACATGTATGTTTACTTGAGTTGTGCGTGCATTCGCACGGCGCATTTCAGGTATTAATTCTTAACGCATGTAGGCTTTATTTATTCATGCGTTGTTTTTTTTATTTTGTACTTGGTTATGTGCAGTGTGGTTTTTTTTTATTAGAGCAGTGATGTGCGGTTGTTCTTGTACGATATTCATGAACAACCGTTTCGTTCTCCGACGAAAACCTCCGGTCTCTTACAGTCTAAGGGCGTCTTCGTTGGGGGGTGGGGGTATTGGCTTAGTAGGGTCAAATTCATTGACCTTTAAAGGTCTGTTCATACTTAACAGCACTGCACGGCTTCAGCACTGCACGACTCCGTTTCAAATATGTCATTTTATTACATTTCTATTCATATCTACCTACACGTCGCGGTCACGTCACGTTTACAGCAATTTGGCCGAGTGCAAGGCAAAATCGGCTTACTTATACATTAGAGGCCATGACGATACATACACGTGCATTCGTAGCTACGCGTCAGAATACAAGTCAGAAAAAATGTTTTGACGTTTATCGAACGAAAAATTATGGATAATCGTGCTGTTGTTGGAAGAAGAAGCAATAAAAAAGCACGGAGGCGTTTTGATGTGCATCCCATGTTAAAAAATAGAAAAACCGAAGGAGAGTTTTCGACACTGTATAAGGAGCTTGTGGATGATGGAAAATTTTTTTTTAAATATTTCCGTAAAAAATTTAAATTTTTTTTAAATATTTGCGCCAAAATCATGTCGAAAGATTGAACAGCTGTCAACTGTCACTATCGATAATTGGTCCAAAACAGCAAAGTGGCAGACTCATGGCACGTAATTCGCGTGTATATTTCCACGATGGCCAAAAAAACGGATACGATACGTTGACGGATGTTGCTGTAAGGTATGAACAGGAAATGTCGGGTACTGCTGTAAGCCTGCCGTGACGTAAACGTGACGGTTGGTATGAATATACCTATTCAAAATGTACCAAAGAATACTTTTCGTACGGCCGGATACCTGCTGAAGTCGGTACGTGCTGACTAGGTATGAACAGACCTTAAAGCGGGCTTTAATATAAATTTATAATTTATTTTTATAGTGCTATTTTTAGTAAACGGGTTATATCCTAAATGTGAATCATAATCAGGATAACCGCCACTACGAAAATCGCTCGCATGGGTTTCCTGTCGCACGAAAATTCGTCGCACAGGAAAATTGCCGTACAGAAAACTGCCCAAATATTGCTCGGCAAATGTTTTTTTTTAATATTGCAGCTTTTTGCAATATTTGGGCAGTTTTCTGTACGGAAATTCTCCTGTGAGACGAATTTTCGTGTGATTGAAGACTACGCGAGCGATTTTCGTAGCAGCGATTATCCTGGTAGCGATTTACATTTGGGATTTAATCACTGAACCGCTATTTTTAGGTCACTGGTAACACTTACACAACTGTCAATGTTTGTTAGTATGGGGTGTGGAATGAACTTCATCCTTGTTCAATTGAAAAATTTCAATGTTAAATATATGTAGAGGTTGCTTAACGGAAGCTCCTGATTCAGGATTATCTTCAGAGGCTCCGTTATCTTCAATTCCTCTCGAGTTGACTCACCTTTTCGTATCTATAACTGGACAAACGGTAATTCTAATCGCACAATTCTTGTGATGTTTGACTCAACTGTCAAATTAACCATTAATATCCCCAGATTTCCAATACTCATGCATCTTTGTGGCTGTGTTGGAAATGTCGCAATTTTCTACAGAAGTGTATTGAATTCAAAAGTATTTGCATTCAAAGTGCATCGATACTCGAAGATTATTTGAGAAAGATAAAAATCGATGTGCAGGTCTTTATTTTATTTTATTATTCATTACTTAAAGTATCTAATTTGACGATTGTAAATACATATATATACATACAATATTTTTCAGTTGGCAAATTGCATCCTTGAATCGGGTAAAAGAAAAATAGCAGAAACCAAATTGAATTTTTCTGAAATAAAGATAGCACAATATCCAGAATCCAATACTGATACCACCAATACTGATGCTACCAATACTGATACTACCAATACTAATACTACCAATACTGATACTACCAATACTGGTGCTCAAAATGAAGTGCCCCAAACTGATCTCACAGTCAATGATACAAAACTTATTAACATGAAACAGGTTCATATAATCTTATTTTATTTGTAAAACTCTGTACATATGCATATCAAGTTTGTATATAATTTTATATTTATCCATTGATTTGTTTAACTCTAGGTATTATTTAAGGTCTGTTCATACTTAACAGCACTGCACGACTCCGTTTCAAATATGTCATTTTATTAGATTTCTATTCAGATCTACCTACACATCGCGGTCACGTCACGCTTACAGCAATTTGGCCGAGTGCAAGGCAAAATCGGCTTACTTATACATTACAGGCTATGACGATACGGCGCAATATTGCTTACGTCGTATTGTCGAGTACTTACAATATGAGTGCATACACGTGCATTCGTAGCTACGCGCCAGAATACAAGTCAGCAAAAATGTTTTGGCGTTTATCGAACGAAAAATTATGTATAATCGCGTTTTTGTTGGAAGAAGAAGCTCAAGAAGGCAATAAAAAAGCACGGAGGCGTTTTGATGTGCATCCCATGTTAAAAAATAGAAAAACCGAAGGAGAGTTTTGGACACTGTATAAGGAGCTTGTGGATGATGGACAATTTTTTTTTTAATATTTCCGTAAAAAATTTAATTTTTTTTTAAATATTTGCGCCAAAACCATGTCGAAAGATTGAACAGCTGTCAACTGTCACTATCGATAATTGGTCCAAAACAGCAAAGCGGCAGACTCATGGCACGTAATTCGCATGTATATTTCCACGATGGCCAAAAAAACGGATACGATACGTTGACGGATGTTGCTGTAAGGTATGAACAGGAAATGTCGGGTACTGCTGTAAGCCTGCCGTGGCGTAAACGTGACGGTTGGTATGAATATACCCATACAAAATGTACCAAAGAATACTTTTCGTACGGCTGGATACCTGCTGAAGTCGGTACGTGCTGACTAGGTATGAACAGACCTTTAATGTCATTTAATCGCTGCTTGATTTATTAGTTTATTTATTACCTTTATATTTGGTAACACATAAATACTGCCCACCTTTTCATTTTGAGTAAATTTTAGTATATTATTATTTTTATCCATTTTTAGGAGTTAAAAGATGATTTTCAATTGCAGTGCAAAAATACTCTTAATGACATTTTATTAGCTTCCGAAATTACAGATGTGAAAACTGAATTTAAATATGATAGCTTTTCTGGGTGTGACGAAGAACATGTAATTCACATAAGAAAAAAGAAAAAGGTTTGCATAATGAATAAGACGTAAAATGCTTATTTGAGTATACAACATTTTATTTTAATTTGCTTATTTAGATAAAATTAAAGAAGTCATCCACCAAGCCGAAAGAGCAAATACACGAATCGAGAAAACAGACAAGAATAACAAATAAAAGTACTCCATCTAAAAATTTTGATTTATCCATGGTAATCGTAACATCGTTAACAAGAGAACAACAAGTAGAAGAGTTGGAGAATCTCAAAAAATGTGAAGAGTATGTGAGGGCACCGTACAAATGCGAAATGTGCGCTAAAGGATTTGCTCATGAGATTGTGTATAAAGAGCACATAGGGAAACATGAACCGGTAATAATTTCATATTTTGGAAATCAGGGAGTTAAATTAATTTTATTTGTAATGTGCTTATGAGATGATTTTTCAGGTTTCAGGACAGTATATGTGTCACCTATGCACGCAATGCTTTAATACAAAACGAAATCTGTGCAATCATTTAGACACTCACGCCAACAGATACACATGTCGTTTGTGCAATAAGGTGGTTATTAGTAAACAAAACATCATACTACACATGTATACAGAGCATGACGAAACTAATAAGGAAATTAAATGTAATTTGTGTCAAAAGATATATAAGTACGCTTTTTTTTAATTTTTTTATTTGAAATATGAGGTTTTTAACTACATAAGTACATACATATATAATGAACCGGTCTCCTTGACGAGCCCGAATGTAAAACGCCGGAAAACGCAAATATCGGAAGGCAAAGATCGAAAATCGAAAGATCTTAAGTCGAAAGATAAAAAAAGGGTGCATGGTAAACGGTAAATACTCACTTAATTTGCGCGAGCAGGATACAACAGGAACAAGAGGAACAGGCTTTTCCTCCTGTATTCTGTGCGACTTAAGATCTTTCGATTTTCGATCTTTGCCTTCCGATATTTGCGTTTTCTGGCGTTTCACATTCGAGCCCGTGAGGTAGACCCATAATGAACATATCAATATATTTTTACTTTTATATGTTGAATTACATGTTTATATCTTATAGAAATAGATATACTTACGCCAAACATATGAGGATTCACAATAGTACTAGGGAATACAAATGTCATTTATGTCACAAAGTGTTTTTATGGAAAGATAATCTCAATCGTCATTTGACGTAAGTTAATTGTAACTTTTTGTATTAAATAAATATATTTAGTATAATATCACTAAGTGCAGGTTATATAAACATATTTATCGTCATGAAAGAAGTTTCATGCAATAAGTGGAACTATTATTTTGAACTTACTGTTTAATTGAAGCGTGCAGCCGAATAAAGATATATGTTATACTTCGTCGTTTTATAGGAGAGCCAAATAACAAAAGTACTAAGGCGCTCTGTGATGAATACAACAATAACGCAACATATATACATATCTTTATTCCACTTGCGATCTATAATAATATTAATTATTTACGAAAAAGCTGCATACGATTTATTTATTTACTCCACAGAGTAATTTATACCTAATCACGAAGCATTTTAAACCCCTTCCACTTACATTTGAGACAAAATCTGAATACATATAAGTAGAGGATGATATCATCATCATTCAGCATCTGCTGGATGAAGGTCTCTCCAACACGCTTCCACTCGTCTTTGTTTGGCGCAACTCATCCATCTCACCCCACACACTTTTCCTAATTTCGTCTACCCATCTTCCTTTTACCCTTTTGCATTCTATCGGGTATCATTGCAGCACTTCTTTTGTCAACTTTTCGTTCCTTCTTCTAGCCACGTGATCCGCCCATTGCCATTTCAATCTCTTCACTCTATCCACTATATCCAGTATCGTTGTGATACTTCTCACCCACGTATTCCACTTCCTGTCTTTCCTCGCTATGCCAAGAATACAGCATTGGACTTTGTGTATCATCTTGGCGTTCAATGTCCAAGTTTCACATCCATATGTCATCAATGGCAAAACACATTGATCGAAGATTTTTTTCTTCAGGCAAAGTGGCATTTTTGATTTAAAAACAGCATTCATTCGTTTAAATGCACTCCATCCTAATTTCACACGTCTCTTTGTTTCTTCTTCTTTGCTACCGGACATGTCTATTATTTGTCCTAAATATAAATAATTATTGACTACTTCCACTATTTGCACAATGGTCGTTGATACTCATTGGCGCGCTATTAGGCGATGATCCATTGTACTGAAATTTTCTCTAAACCCTGCTTGCTCTATAGGTTGCTTGGTTTTCATCGAAAGAGGATGATGTGTATAATCAATAAAAAAAACCTATTTTTAATCAATAATCTTTATTCAGTGGCACGCTTCGCTTGTAGAAAGTTTTTTCTAAACTTTTAATATATAATTTGTAACGTCATATGTATAATACATATTTTGTTTTATATTACTCTTTGAGACTTTATTACTTCAACATGGCTTAAGATTTACGAAACGTTTTTTTCAGACGTCATAAAAACGAAAAGCCGTTTATGTGTAATCTGTGTCCAAAATCCTTTTTCCTGAAAGAGAATTTGAAAGATCATCAATTGGTACACACTGGCGAGAAAAAATTTTACTGTGTTGAATGTGACTTATCATATGCGACTCAAGTAAAACTCAATCAACATCTAAAGAGAGGCACTCGGCATTTGCGCCCTGAACAATTAACGTGAAAGACTTACACCTATGTATATGTTTGTATATATGAATAATTTTTGGAATATTAAAATTTGTATAATTTTAAAGGTTCGCTTGTAAACTTTGCGACAAACGATACACGAATAATTTCCAACTGTCGATACACATGGATCGAATTCATCTTAATAAACGCTCCCAGGCTTGTCAGCAGTGTGATGCTGCATTTGTCAGTAAGAAAACGCTCCAGACTCACGTGAAATCTGTACACGAAGGCTACCGCAAACCGCGCAATCACATATGTGAGACTTGTGGAAAACGATTTTCTGTCAGTATTTATCGATATTGAATATTATTTGAAATTAAAAAAGCATAATAATAAATAAATGATTTCAGGATAAACAAGTGTTGAAAGCTCATCTTAGAACACACACTGGTGAGAAACCGTATTCATGCAAACACTGCGGTGCTAAGTTTGCGCATTCAGGAGCAATGTATACACATGTCAAATTGGTTCATCTAAAATTGAAGCGGAATAATCATAAACGTCATCAAAGTAGTAAAATTTCCGATGGAGATAAATTCGAAAAAGAAACTGTAATAGAACCTTCAGCTTCTAATGTTATGTCTAATATAAGTACAACAATTGCTTTACAGTGATTAAATATTATATTTACAAACTTTTTATAATATACACACGTGAAAAAAATACAACTTTAATTTATTTTATGTATAAGTCATGCGTGTCGATTTCGTAAACCCGACTGATCCATACACAAAATGGCGTGTCTCACTATATGAATATTAAAATATGGCGAGTCTTGTCGGCACCATTGATGTGTTCCGAAATGTATTCAAGGTTTTTATTAATATTCTGTGGTAGCGTAGGAAGTCACTAAATTGGCACAATGGATATTATCTAACTGAATACGGATGAATCATTAATGCAAGTTGTTTTTGATGCTCCATAATGATAACCTAATCCTTTTACTACAAGTTGTTTCAATAACTTTGTAACATTTATTCTATTATATTTTAAATGATAAAAATAATTAGTTTGGGTATAACGTGATAGGCTCCATATACTGAATTGGGTATTTTTATTATAATTCCAACTATCTATTGAGACTAACAGTTCTTCTTTCCTGATGTTTTCCTCATGTCTGAGGTTCGTGACTTTCCTGTCTTCCGACTTCCATAATGCGACCCATCATGTTACTCCAACCCCTCGAAATCCTGCAGCTCGCTATGACTCAACTAGTTTTTTCAATACTAGAGAGTCGTATCATCGGCGTATCTCAGATTGGATATAATTTTAAGCCAATCATAGAAAAAATCCATATACATATTACTAAGAGATGAAATGAAATAGAGTTTTTTGCTTACTTGACCAGAAAATACTTAAATCTATAAAGCGTTGGAAGATAGAAAGGAGGAGAAAAATATAAAAAGCTATATAAAAATTAATGTTCTATGTCTCATAGCTATAAAAATAAAAATAAACTAAATACTTAATTAAAATATAACAATGCTTTTATATTAGCAACCATGCTATTTATATTGTTGCGTAGGGGTAGGTGGAGGATCCAAAAAAAGGCAAAGTCGCTTCACAGCATTTATTGACTGATTCAGGAGGTTCCAAAATGATCTTATATGGCCTAAGTACCTCCTTAAAAAGGGAAAGTAGCCCACTACAGCTTCCCTGATCCGTTTGTTTCTCCATTGTATAAGCACGTACAGTTTTAAGTGAGTCTCACGCTTTCGCGGTTCTATGAATTCTACCGACCACTTAGGGTCCCTCTAGGTCAATTCGGGAGTCTCCATTGTTAGCCCCCGAATGCACTTTAGGTGGCTGATAATCCCCACGTTACAATATGTATGTATTTTAAATCTCGGTGCATTGTATTAGCCACACAATATTTAGAAAAGTAAGTTCTGGTATTTTAAAAATTCAATTTGAAATTACACACAAAATTTAAAATTTCAATTTGAAATTACAAACAAATTAATGTTTCAGCTATTCATAATTTTTTTGCTTTCCATCAATAAGAAAAGTGTACATTTTAATTAAATATGATGTTATTCATCATCAAAATTTTCACACAAATGTTTTGTGTGAAAATACATGCATATATTATATTACGTTTTAATCACTCTGTAGCATGCTGCACTTTAAAGATTTTGAATCGTAAATCCTTAACATTCAGTTCTAGCAATCCTTTGGTGGTGTATCATATTGTTAAACGATACTTTAAAAATCACTTGCCAAACGTTTATAGTATGTTGAAAGTGACGTGTAATGTTGTTGATTCTGCTTTGGATGTTTATTTCCAATATTCAGAACGTAAAAAGCAGTGAGAATTGTTTGGATATCGTCAATAACTCGGAATGCTCTTGCTATAATGCAAAACACGGTATGACAAATTAAGTGGTTAATATTATTATCATAGTAATTTGATTCGATATAATAATTGTTTCTAGATGTCTTGGTGGAATGTTCTTATGCAGATCAAAATTCTATCGCACGCACATTATCTCTGATGAGCGATTGGAACGATACAAATATTTCGCTATCGCTTTATAAACTCAACGACTCGACATTTTTGACTGAGAACTTTTTTCCTTTGCCATCACCCAATTTAACCCATTTACATATAACCCAATCTAATCTTCATACGTTACACCCAGGTTCATTGAATAAATTCAAATTTTCGTTAACCCACCTAACAGTTAAAAAATCTCATCTTACTCAATTGCCAACGGAAGTGTTATCAGATTTATTCACATTAAATGATATAAATTTGGAATCAAATTACATAGAAGACCTTTTGGATAATGTATTTGGATTTTCAACTGTCTCTCGGGTAAATCTTAAGAATAATCGGATTGAAATTGTAACCGATAAAGCTTTTGTTGGCTTAGAAAACTCTTTGAATGAATTAGATTTATCCCACAATAAACTAAAACATTTTTCTGTGGAGTCTATTGACTATTTAAAATTTTTAAAAGTGCTCAAGTTGACAAACAATTTTCTAAATGTAATTCCCAAGAATTGTAAAAAGACGAGCGTTTTAAATTATCTAGATCTAAGTGAAAATTATATTAAATATGTTTCTTATGATAATTTTTGTATGAATCCTTATTTAACCGAATTGTATTTGAGCAATAATATTATTGAAAAACTACATAAAAATGCTTTGACATCTCTCACAAATTTAGAGCGTATCGATTTAAGTTACAATAAGCTTAATTTTTTAGACGCGTCACTATTTCAATTTAATAAATTGTTGAAATATATAGATTTAACGGGTAATTATATTCATTATTTACATAAAATATTTATCAATTTACCTAATTTATCAAAATTAATATTGTCAGAAAATAATTTAATGAAAATAAACAAGGAAGCATTTATTAATAGTTCATACATTTCAGAACTATATTTGGATAGAAATCAAATAAAAACGGTTGAACAAGAAGCTTTTGCAGATTTAAGCAATTTAACAGAATTACATTTAGAATATAATTTAATATCAAATTTGTCAGATTTCCTTCCAAAGAACTTTACTCAATTGACTTTTCTTCAACTTAATAATAATTTTTTAACGAACTTTGCAATTAATATGTCGACATGTAGTATAAAAGAAATTTCATTGCAAAATAATAACATTAATATGATAAAAGAGAACACATTTTATAAATGTGTACAGTTAAAAAAACTTTTCCTTCAAAATAATTCTATCTCTGTTATTGAAATGGGGGCTTTTAAAAGTTTAAACAGCTTACAATACCTAGATCTTAGTAAAAATTATATAACGTATTTGGATGAATTATTTTCAAATGTGCAAAAATCTCTCACGGTACTTCTGTTAGATTCAAATCGATTATCATTACTTAACAAATCATCATTTGCAAATTTAAAAAACATTAAAATACTTTCACTACAAAACAATCGATTAAATAAGATTCAATTATCTACATTCAACGAGTTGAACAATCTTCACACATTGAACTTATCGTACAATAATATAGCATATATTGACGGTGTATTATCAACAATGAAATCTTTGCATGAATTAGATTTAACCGGTAATAAGATACGTGTATTGAAAAACGCGACATTTGAAAATTCCAAATTGGTACATTTAAATTTATCAAACAACTCATTAACGAATGTTCAATTTGATACTTTCGATCAAATGAAACAATTAAAATGGCTTAGTTTGGAAAACAATCACATTGGATATATTAATTTTATAACATTAAAAAATTTGAGTGAGTTGATTCTCAAGAATTGTTCTTTTAAAATTCAAAATGAGCAAAATACTTCTTATAATAATACTAGTTTGAACAAATTAGATTTTTCATATAATCATTTATACAAAATTAAACAAAATATATTTGATAAAATGGTACATTTAAAATACATTCGTCTTGACCATTCCGACGTAACTCACTTACCGAAAGATTTATTTTTAGATACTAGTCATTTGATACAATTATATCTCAATAATAATAAGATACGACATCTTCCAAAAAGCATTTTCTATCCAACTATAATTTTGAAAGAATTGTATTTGCAATACAATCAATTTTCCGATTTTCCATACCTAGCTGTACAGAATGTGGTGTCTCTCGAGATGTTAAATTTTAATCACAACAAATTAACTATTATTGATTTTTCATATTTTGACAAATTAGTACATCTCAAATATTTATATCTAAGTCATAATTTACTATCATCAGTTATTGGTTTCGATTGGTGTCATCTTACCGAGTTGCTATATATAGACCTTAGTAATAATTTTTTGATGACACTTCCCTTTAACTTCTTCGAAAATTCAAAAAATATAAATCACATAAATTTGAATAACAATTACCTAAAATATATATCCAATTCCTTATCCAAAGAACTTCCTAGTGTTTCTCGATTGGAAATCCAAGAAAATCCTTTGTTAGACTTCAAGGATCGTTCACAAATGTATCCAAATTTAAAACGACTGAGCATCAGTGGATCGAATTTAAACAACATTACAAGAGCTAATTTTGGAATGCATCCAAAACTTATCGAGTTAATTTTGATCAATAATCAAATATCTCATATAGCTCAAGATGCTTTTGAAAATGTAGCAAATATTAAAAATTTGGATTTAAGTTCAAATCTAATAAAAATGATACCTATCGAATTAAAAAATCTTCATCAATTAAGGTTGTTGAATTTCAGTCACAATCAGATTGATACTTTGGAAGAAATTTCATATGTGAAATATTTGATAACGCTAGACCTTTCCAAAAACAAGATTAATACTATTTCAATAAAGGCGTTTAAAAACATGAAGCACTTGGAAGAGTTGTATCTTCAAGACAATAATATCGATCATTTGAAAGCAAGTGTATTTATTTCTTTAGCGAAATTAAAGAAACTTGATTTACACGGAAATAATTTGAAGGCTATTCCAGTTGAAATATTTGTGCCCATAGAAAATACATTAATATTTCTCGATATCACAGGTATCTTATATTTTCTGTAAAAATATAAATATGTGTATGTACTCTATATTAATTTTTGCTTTTTCTTTAGATAACACAATGGACTGCAACTGTGAAACTCGGGAAACATGGGAATGGTTGCACAATCACCCAAGAATATTAAAATCTCAGAATCATAAAAACATGGGACCATATTGTTACCAGACTAAAATTAAACATCCAATTTCATTATTGGAGACAATGCCAAATCAATTCTGTGATAAACCTTATTTTATTAATTTAACTGTAAGACAAGTTGAATTAAATTCGATGGTACTCGGGTGGCATGTTAGGAGTCACTCGGGACAGCAAGGTTTCATCGTTTCTACCAGAGAAATGAATCAAAACTCTACTGTAATAGTTTATTGTTATTTTTTAACGTAAAAATTCAAATTTTTTATTGAATTTTTGCATTTTTTGTTTTAGTATGATGAAAATTACACCGACCCTAAAACAAATACATTCAAACTGAATCACCTAGAACCTGAAACGTGGTATGAGATTTGTGTTTATATATTAAGTAATTGGGATTGGACAGAAGACAAAATGGCAGTCATAATGGATGGGAACAACTCACAGGCTTACAAGATGGGAAATAAATATTTCAACAATTCTATTTTTAGCATATGTTTATTCTCAAAAACGAATACGAACTCTACTAAAAGTATTAACGAAGTTAAATATTTAAGTAGCATATTAATTTATACCATACTTAGTTTTTTACTTCTTGTTATAATAGTTGTTGTAGTTTTGTTATTGATCAGAAGGAAAGATAAACGTAATCGAGAAAAAAATGTAATGCACAGTGCTAAAAAGTATTCAACCTATGCAGTAGTATCGAATAGACACAAAGAAACCGAAAATGATAATATTTATTATTGAATTGTTTATTCGTTTTTAATATAAAATGCGGTAAAATAGTTATATGTATTATATATGAATAATAGAAAAACTTTTGCACAATGACATAAACATTTTATCGTCTACCCTTTTTTCCCTTTCCTTTGGTAGATGCTTGTGGTCCAGCTTGCTGTGTTTGTTGCTCATTATTTCTATAAATAAGATAAGACATTTGTGTATTATAAACATAATATTGCATATTGCTTGATTTGCATAAATTTAATAGATAACCTGTGTTGCCTGCTCTTAAGTCTGGGAATGGTAGTACCGAGATGAACCAAGAGAGAATCTCTTGTCGGATATTCCGAATTTGCAGGAGTACCATCATCGTTCTTGAGTTGAACCCGAATGCGTCCTCTCTGCAAGGGTTCCTAAAAGTTTTCAAAATTAACAATATTATAATTAAAGGAATCTTCAAAATAAATTTAATATTATTTTACATACTTTGCTTCTTTCTCTAGGGTACAGTTTATTTTCGACACCGACTTTTAAACCTGCAGCCAAGAGCACGTCCCGTATTTCCTGATGAGTCGGATTCTCTACACAATTTTCCTTACAGACTCGGCGACCTTCGGCAATAGTTTTTTTGCTGTTAATGTAAGCTGGATAAATGCAAATCCACCTAAAAAGCGCACAAAACAAATTTTAAAATCGGTGACCGTCACCGCATCGAAAGGTCAAAAAATCGAAAATCTTCGTTTACCATGAATACATATGAAAAGCGGGTAGTATATATATATATCAGTGGCGTGCGGTAAAACTCTCTCTCCCCTCGTCGCACAGCCTCATTTAATTTGCGCGAGCAGGATACAAGAGGAACAGGCTTTTCCTCTCGTATCCTGCCCGCACACGTTAAGCAAGGCTGTACGACAAAAAGAGAGATAATTTCACCGCATGCCACTGATATATATTATATATAGATAGTACCGTTTACCATGCATACATTATTTTTGATCTTTCAACTTAAGATCTTTCGATTTTCGATCTTTGCTTTCCGACATTTGCTTTTTCGATCATTCGACCTTTCGATGCCGTGATGTAGACCCGTACAATATAAATTTGCATTATGTGTGGAACGCTAATATATAAGTAGGTACATCGAAAATTTTAGCTGAGAATAAAAATGCAATGAAATACACATTTAAATTATATTTAATTGTATAAAAAAATGCGAAATATGCAGTTAAAAATTTTATTTAATGCAACTGTACTTTTGGGGTGAAAAAAGGCATAGATTTTAATAACTAACACGCTGCTAGGTGAGTTTGACATAACAGGTTACCTCAAATCGAAACTTGTAGATATGTAATCACCATATATGTAGAAAGTTACATATAAATTTAATTTCATAATCAGACATTGGTGACGATAAAAGGTAAGTAGATAATTTTTGATAAATCGTCTGGACAATATAATCAAATGAATCGGCAAGCTCTTATAGGAAACGATCGACTTAGACGTCACAGACATCTAAATCTGACCAGCAGCACCGCGGATATACTTCAAATCATACAACGTATGATTTTTTTTAATCGAGGTCTAGTCAGGGATCTCTCAGTAGCAACACACGTTAACAACAGAAATCTAGATGTTTTCTAACCATCACGTGTGTAAATTACCTTTCTTTATCAGAATGAGTTTTGTCCGGAGACCACGAGCTCAACATTGCAGCCATTTTCACCGATTGAAACTGATGTATTTATGAATATTTATATTCCCTACAGAATCAAACTAAGCCACTTGCACAGCTGTCACTACTCATCGACTGTCAGCGACACGCATTATTGGCTCATATACAAAAAAGTTCGACCATAGCCATTATGAATTTATATTTTTATATCAGCACTAAAATATGATTTCTTCATTAATTTCACATATAAATAAATATGGATCATATAAATTGTATAAGATAGGAAAAATTAAAGTTTGCTTCGATTGTTGACGCAAGTAGATAGGTATGTAAAACGGTAAACGAGTTAAGGTCTGTTCATACTTAACAGCACTGCACGGCTTCAGCACTGCACGACTCCGTTTCAAATATGTCATTTTATTACATTCCTATTCATATCTACCTACACGTCGCGGTCACGTCACGTTTACAGCAATTTGGCCGAGTGCAAGGCAAAATCGGCTTAAGAGGCCATGACGATACAGCACAATATTGCTTACGTCGTATTGTCGAGTACTTGCAATATGAATGCATTCACGTGCATTCGTAGCTACGCGTCAGAATACAAGTCAGCAAAAATGTTTCGACGTTTATCGAACTAAAAATTATGTATAATCGCGCTGTTGTTGGAAGAAGAAGCTCAAGAAGGCAATAAAAAAGCACGGAGGCGTTTTGATGTGCATCCCATGTTAAAAAATAGAAAAACCGAAGGAGAGTTTGGGACACTGTATAAGGAGCTTGTGGATGACGGACAAATTTTTTTAAATATTTCCGTAAAAAATTAAAATTTTTTTTAAATATTTGCTCCAAAACTATGTCGAAAGATTGAACAGCTGTCAACTGTCACTATCGATAATTGGTCCAAAACAGCAAAGTGGTAGACTCATGGCACGTAATTCGCGTGTATATTTCCATGATGGCCAAAAAAACGGATACGATACGTTGACGGATGTTGCTGTAAGGTATGAACAGGAAATGTCGGGTAGTGCTGTAAGCCTGCCGTGGCGTAAACGTGACGGTTGGTATGAATATACCCATACAAAATGTACCAAAGAATACTTTTCGTACGGCCGGATACCTGCTGAAGTCGGTACGTGCTGACTAGGTATGAACAGACCTTTACGGTAATTGGATTATTAGTCACATTACGATCGCCCAAAAGACAATTTTTGCCATGAAAATCGCGAATATGGAATATTTGGCACTCGAGTTATCGTTAGTATGATGGACTTTTCGGCTGCCAGATGATAAATTTATTTTGAGAAAATCGGTGCCGAAACTCGTTCCACCGCGTAACATGGGGAAAAAAGCCCTGAATTGAATTAATTGAAGCTCTGTGATGCACAATAATATGATCAGATGTGTATAGGGTGCATGGTGTGCATAAAGATATTGATGGTTTTGCAGCTGTCATGCGTCAGGCTGTCAGCCGAGTGGGGAGTGGGGAGTGGGGAGTGGGGAGTGGGGAGTGGGGAGTGGGGAGACACCCAGCCAGTGCTTATTCGGCTTTCAGTGGATTCGCTGGTGTGACGTCGCTCGTGTTTTTTCAGCTCTGACCGCCTCCTCTCTTAAAAATGCCGAACAATATTCCAGTCACCAAATCGGGAGATAAAGAACAAGATGAGGTATAACCATGTCAAATGTCTTCGGAAAATTATTTATTTATTATTAGGTTATTTGGCCGTATCATATTTAGGTCTGGATTGCTCTTTAATCACTTGCTCTTGGTACTTGGAAGACGGTAGGTGCTTCTAAAGGCATTAACAATTTTATGTACAACTCGAACGAAAAAGTTATTTGCGAAGCAGTAATACGTGTATGAATTTACGTGTAAACAAATTTAAAAATATATATATCATATTCGATAACACGCTAAGAATTTTACAAAATTAGAGACATTTTTAAATCGCATATTTACAGGCGATTTCTAGATAAAGTCTAGATAAAACTAGATAAAAATAATTGATGATTAATTAGGTTTGTAAATAAATTTATTTTGCTTACATTATAAAATGAATAATTTAATACGAGTTATATTATATTACAGTTTCTGTGTGTACAAGTTGGAAATAATATTATGATAATTTTAATTTCTTCATTTTTGATTAATTACTTAAATTGGAAAATGGTATACCATATGAAAAGTATAGAAAATATAGTATGTCTTATAAGAGGTCACCATGTGAGTATTCGGATCGTTTAGAAATACTTGTACATATGTTTTGATATCAAAAACATCAATAGCTTAATGTTATTTGTAATATTATTAGTTTTCCAGAACTGAAATGTTATTATCGTAATGAAAATTTCGCTCGTGAATAAGTTTGTTACCTGAATAGTGATTCACTGTCGGAAGATTCTAAAAAGTGCTTGTACATTTTGTCCAATGATTCACTAAAATTTATTTTAATTCTGTAGATCTTTTATACTTTATATTTTTTCCATTTATTTATAATTTTTGTTCATCACACAAATGCCAAAATTAGTGCATAAACAAACATTATATTTCTACATATAATATTTCTATATAATATCTAAATACATACATAAATAAAGTTTTTAAACCTTTTATTTCTAGTATTTTTATTTCATGATTTATTCTTTGTAATTGAGTTGTAAATATGTATATATTTTTACTACTAAATAATTTCTGTAATGTTTAAATTTATTTTTACTATTTTTTTAGAATTTGTTTTTTTTTATTAATTTCCAGTTGCAGCATCCATTTAAAATTCCCAGAGGAATTCCAATTTCGTCTACCAATCAAATTTCATTATTGGTTATTATAATAATTACAGGCAATAAATTGACTAATTCCTAATTCCTTACATAATTCAAATAAACTGCGAGTATAAATATTTTTTAAAATACACATATGCAGGCCATATCGGGGGGGGGGGGGGCAGATGGGACATTTGGGCCTATGGGTCCCAATATGTACTACATACATACAAGTAATGTATTTTATTTAGAATAAAATACATTACTTGTATGTATGTAGAATATGTGTACATATGTACATACAAGTTATGTATGTATGTATAAAAAAAGATTATTCTAAAACAATATTTGATTTGACAAATCACGAAAACTTTTTAAAATAATTTTTACAAAATAAAACCTTTTTACTTATATTTTTGTATTATATTTAAAAAAAAAAGATTTTCTTTCCATAGTTTTGAATTTTTAAAGAGGGGGAGCCCTCGGCCTCGCATTTTCTCCGAGAGGCCCTGCACATATGTATATATGTATATTATTCTAAAAAACTGTTTGGAATGCACATTCAAAAATGTCTTTTGTCTGCTTTTTATCAAATTAACCATTTCATATAGTGCTGCCTAATTATTGAAATTTATTTATAAATTGAATTTTTTTTAAATTTTCTTGTATGTGATGAATCAAATTTGTTCAATGTCGATTTGTTTTTTTGATTCGATTTTTAACTGTATTTTATATTTCAGAAACTCATGCAGCCCTTTTCCTATATACAACAAGTGCCAGGAAAGCAAATTCGAACAAAGCTCGCTTTGGCGTTTAATTATTGGTTAAAAATATCTGATGAGAAAATGCGAGCAGTGGGGGACATTGTTCAAATGCTGCACAATGCTAGTCTATTGTAAGTTAGGTTGATTGTCCAAACTAATTGTGATTTAATTGCGAATGGGTGAATATCCTAATTGACCTGTTGACATCATGTCTTTCTCTAATTGGCAGTTAATTGCTTATATGGGCTAAAATTCTTAGAGTAAGATGCACCCCAGAGCTAAAATTCACCATTCTTTTAGTCATTAAAAATATGTGAACTCTTTCCATTTTTAGAATTGACGATATCCAAGATAATTCCATACTGCGAAGGGGAATCCCTGTGGCACATTCTATTTATGGTGTTGCTAGTACTATAAATGCAGCCAATTATGTTATGTTTGTCGCTCTCGAGAGGGTTTTGGAACTCGGACATCCAGAAGTATGTGAAAAATCACTTGTTATAACTTTTAATATATATATATATATATATATATATATATATATATATATATATATATATATATATATATATATATGTATGTACATATATTGAATGAAACATTGTTGTGTGAACAAAAATGAAACATATTTTTGATAAACATCTAACTTTGTATGTATAGTGTACGGATCTACCTCACGGAAGATAAAAAAAGGTAAAAAAAAGGGTGCATGGTAAACGGTACATACTCACTTAATTTGCGCGAGTAGGATACAACAGGAACAAGAGGAACAGGCTTTTCCTCCTGTATTCTGTGCGCGCACATTAATACCGGAGGAAAAGCCTGTTCCTGTTGTATCCTGCTCGCGCAAATTAAGTGAGTATGTACCGTTTACCATGCACCCTTTTTTTTGATTTTTCGACTTAAGATCTTTCGATTTTCGATCTTTGCCTTCCGATATTTGCGTTTTCGGGCGTTTCACATTCGGGTTCGTGATGGAGACCGATAATATACAGTCTCCTTGATTTACATAGTAGCAGATATCTGGAACAATTTAAGTCATTATAGAGATGGCAAATAAATAAATTGTATACATACGTAGATTCAGATAGATAGATTCACAAATATATGCATACATGTACACAACGATGCGCTTAAATTTCCATAATTATTTTTTTCTGAAATTTATACATAAAACACATTCTATGTAGAATGAAAGAATGCATATGCAGTATTTGGATCACAGTTATGAAATGTTTATAATATAATATAAACACTACTGAAGTATTTTTGAAGCATGTTTAAAATAGATGTGTATGAGTATTGTTCTGTAGCATCTCAATAACAGTTGATGTAATCGTTGAATGTAGCATTAATAGCGTATTAAAAGCGTCGATTATTTAATTGTAGGCTACATCTGTTTATACTGAGCAATTATTGGAATTACACCGAGGCCAAGGCATGGAAATTTATTGGAGAGATAATTTTTCTTGTCCATCTGAAGCTGAATACAAAGAAATGACAATGAAAAGTATGAATATTATATGTGCGAAAAAATGTTTGCATGAAGGAAAATCAACTAGAGGAAACACTATATCTTAACGATTTATGCGATCTATTCTTAGTTTTTTTTTTTTTTTTTTAACTTTTCGTCGTACTTTGGGATTTGAATTAAACTAACATCAAATATTAAATTTAAGTACATATATTTATCACAGTTACACTTTGAAACACTTTATTTAAATAAGTTATGATTTACGATTATATAATGCTAACATTTTAAAAACGGTTTCAATGATTAATTCTTATGATTTAAATTTAAATATTACATTAATAAATGAGTAAATTTTTACACGTGCTGTACGTAATGTAATAAAACACGTGATATCATGTACATATGTATGTATGTATGTACATAATAAAAAAAGAATAATTTCTAATCTTTTAAAACAGGGGCTCTCAACTGTACTGTAATTGCTCCATTCCCCTTTTCAACATTGCTCAGAATATAATCCCTCTTCTTTTTTTTTCTCCAATCCATTTCTAAATTTTCACAATTGAGAGCATAGGCTTTGATCAAATTTTCCCTATTGTAAATATGGATGTGATTTTTTTTCTACTTTCTGCATACGAAGCTTCGATAATATTTTCGGTTTTTTTATTGAATCCAGCTTCCCTTATTGAATTCAGATTCAATATTTTGAAAGCATTCCAATGATGTTCAAAAAACAATAGTTGTTTTAGAACCCCTGTTCTAAAGCAACTCTTTTAGTTGAGTTAACATTTTAATTTTTCACTCTGGCCTAGTACATATTGCTATCAGTTAGTTAGAGCATCACCAAAAACACAAAAAGTTCTTAGTGATATCTGAGAGTTACATATTTTTTTAATTTAAAACCCAAATGGCCAATAACTACGTATGACCAACAATTGTAGTGTTTCCTCTAGTTTCAATTTGTTTTATATATATTTTTTAATTTTATTATATTTATATCTAATAAATAATTACATTTTGATTTTAGAAACCGGTGGGCTTTTTATGTTAGCCATACGACTCATGCAGCTATTTAGCGATAACGATTCTGATTTTACTAAACTCGCTGGAATACTGGGTCTCTATTTCCAAATTAGAGACGATTATTGTAATTTGTGTTTAGCTGAGGTTCATATTTGAAATTTTATATAAATCATAATTTTAAATTGGCATTTTCTGTTTTGACATGTATTCATTCTGTTGTAGTACTCGGATAACAAAAGTTATTGTGAAGATCTCACAGAAGGAAAATTTAGTTTTCCTATAATTCACGCTATAAAAACTCAGTCAGCTGATAAACAAGTTTTACGTATCCTTTTGAATTATTCCACTGGTGATTTCACGCAATAATTATCGATTGTCTCCTTGACCAAATTAAACAGATATTTTACGCCAAAGAACAAAGGATGTTGAAGTGAAACGTTATTGTATTTCACTTTTAGAAAAATTGGGCAGCTTTCAGTACACACGAGAAAAACTTGAGCAACTTGACAAAGACGCCAGAGATGAGGTTTTTCATTTATTTATACATATTTAAGTTGTACGAATTTAAATGACGTATTATTATTATTTTTTTAGGTAAAGAGACTTGGTGGAAATCCATTGCTAGATTCATTACTGGATGATTTATTGAATTGGAATATTGAAACAAAAAAAATCAAACATGATTTCAAAGATGACGATACGCCTTAAGTGAATTTTGTTATTACATATAATAAGAAATGTGTCATATCTTTGACTTACAGTATTAACCTCACTTTATAACTTGGCTTTTTTTCAAATAATATATAGTAATAAACATTTTATAGCAGCTATAGCATCAGAATATTTCTCTCGACAGTTGACATTGACAATAATTAGATTAATAAATATGAGGGTTTAAATCCCTACACTTGCTTGCATTAGACTTTTGAGTTTGTAAAACTTTTAGATTTTGCTAATGAAAAATATGAAATATGTAATGCTTTAACAACATTTTGAATTTCTCTTAAAATTTTTATTTATTTTCATTTTTTAAATTTAATTTAATTAAGAATCGAACAAATATGAAATATTTTCTATTTCGTACTAAATTAGAAATGGCGAAATTTTAAATCTTATATATTTGGTTATATATTTCTTTATATTAATTAAACGTTAAATTGACTTGTTTGTTTGCATTGTGTCTTAAAGATATGTGATAAATGTTACTTAATAATTGTTTGGATCAACTTTAGATATGAAGAATCATTATGAAGTACATACATATGTAATATTAATATTTAGATACAGGTCCGCTCGGGGCATGAAAGTGAACCCTCTGGTAATGAGTTTAGTTAATAATCAGTTAACCTCAGTTAATTGAATGGTATCAATCTTGCTTTCCCTCAATGATATTTGAATCTATGGTTTTATTTGAATTATCTTTTTTTTATTAATCACTGATTAGCAATTGCGTTTGCATATCCGAGTTTGTGAGAGCTTATTTGTGAGAGCTTATTTATATATAGCACGCGTGTTAAACCATGGCCTTTGGAAAAATTTCTTGTTCACGTGAATATTTTCAATTACAAAAATATTTTACTATTATGCCTTGATTAAAAAAAATATTGAAAGTAAAATAATAATTCAATTAATATCTAATTCTAATTGGGGCGTAATATTTTGTTCATAAAATTTATTAATGCAGAGAAGAGAGAAGTTATTACTAATTACTCACACTGCAATATTAACACTTTATTAAAAGTCGAGTACCATTGAGTTAAGAAATAAGTATTGATTTTTATACACATAAAAAAAAACTTTCATCCCAATTCGAAGTTTTGATGTCGTTAAAGCCGTCATCCCCTTTTGGACAACTTTAAATGATTCACCCCCACTGAATTACTCTGAATAAAGGAGTTAAATATATGGTACGATTTAAATGTACATTGAAAAAAATAGTTTGTATGTTAAAAAAAATGTTTGTGCATTATTTTCAGTACATTTAACAATCTCGTATTGTGCATCGAATAAAATATTTTGCCATTATAAAGT
Organism: Arctopsyche grandis; assembly: GCF_051622035.1. NCBI lineage: Eukaryota > Metazoa > Arthropoda > Insecta > Trichoptera > Hydropsychidae > Arctopsyche > Arctopsyche grandis. The sequence goes on along the minus strand of NC_135355.1, from coordinate 20,665,633 downwards.
GACCGATCATTTGAAAAAATATATTTTAGCATTAAAATAGATATAAAAAGTGGCAAAGTTGCAGTCTTCCGCTATTGGCAATTGTCAACTATCAAAAGTGTTTAATTTTGTTCCTTAATAGTGACAATATAATCTCACTAGTGAAATGTAATCTTAAATAAATAAAACCAACCCTAACCTAACCTAACCTAACCACACATAAATAAATAAAACCTAACCAAAAGTTAGTTCGTATTTTGGTATTTGCGACGTTGCCGATACAGTTCATCTGTCATTTTAATGCACATTTCATCCACTTTTTAAGTAGCAAATATTTTTTTTAATGATCAAAGCAAAATTTCTAATCCAATCTGTATCCGTCATTTAGAAATGCACATAAATTTTTTGTAATGTACAGAAACTTTTATTAATGTACAAAATTTTTTTTAAAAGCACATTTATTTTATAAAATGAACGTTTAAATTGTTCCCTTAAATACTTGTAGACACTTTTTAAAATTCGATGTATTGATTTCTTAAAAACATATTTTTAATAGTAAAAATTTTGACAAATAAAAATAAAATTGGAGAACGATAGGCTAGTCATGAGTGCGACTGTATCTCGGTGGTCCTGCATATATGTATGTATATATTATTTGTATTTATACATATTTTATTTGGATATTGTTTGGGTGCTATCGTGATTTATATATTATATGTAATTGACTACATGTATGAGTTTACATATATACAATAAGCTTAGTACGTAAAAATTCAATCTTGAGTGATATTGAGTTGCCATTGAATAAAGTAATTTGTAAATTTATTGTCATAATCATTGAAATGACATATCTTAAAAGTTAAATTTATTTTATCTTTTATGTTTTTTTTTCTTTCATATTTATGTATGAATATTTCTTTACATACATGTGTATGTATATTCTACTTCGAATGTTTCAACTGCGCTCGAATCTCGATGTACTTATATTAAATGTATGTATGTATGTACATTACACATTCATATATATGTACATACATACATATGTATGTACATTAATCAAGTCATTTTTATTGTGACCAAAGGAAAGTTTCACATTTTTGTATTACATTATATTATTTGTTATTATAAGGTTGTTATATTTTTATTTTGTATTTTAAAATAAATTTTTGTAGTACATAAGTTGTTTTTTTTTTTTAATTAAAATTATACGTATGTGTAGATATAATATGATTTTCAATGCAAGAATGTGCATATACATACATACATATGTAGTTCAGTTTAACATTTAAAATTGGTAAATAAATCATTTAAAATAGATTTTTCTGAAATTTTTATTGAAAATTTATGTTTATAAGAACACAATTCTGTTTTAAAACACACTCATCGATACATACATCATAATCTACTTAAATAAATTACTAAATCAACTTAGAGCTAATGAGTTTTGGAAAATTTGCGTTGTACTGTTGTTCATTATAAAATCCGTGAGACCATCTACCAAAATCCTCCATATCCAGATATGTATATCGATCATGTATGTATGTACATGATTAACATTAAAGATTTTTATGATGTTATAGGGGATGAACGAATGAGACGACTGGCATGTTAATGCACGTGTTTATTATATGACAGCTGAAGACGGAGTGGGTAGCAGCTCTCCGAACCCAGCCGGGTTGGTCCCCGCAGGAAGGCAACCAAACTCGACCATGTCGTATAAGCGAGCCGCCACATCACTCCCCCCCCAGCATCAGCGATACCAAAATTACAAAGAAACAAATTTTACAAAAGAAAAAAATTATTGTTACACAAAGAGAAAAAATTATTACGTGGGGAGAAAAAAAATTGTTGACGTGGGTCATCCGCTGTGTACATAGGTGTACCGCCCTGAATGGTCGGTAGATTCGAGGGCGGTGACGTCGCGAGCAGGACGGTGGGTGGTCCGATGGTCGCGCCGATGCAATGCGATGCTGCGGCGGCGCCGCTCTTCCGAGGCTGATGTCGGTTGGTGGGGCGGCGGGGGCGGCAGGGGTGGCAGGGGCATCGATATGGTTGATGATACTCCGAGCTGGACTGTGAGTCGTTGTGGCTCGTGGAGGTGTTGTAGCGCTACCGCCCGTCTCGGCGTGACGACGCTCGTGGGGACGGACGGGGCCTTGATGATGATGATGATGATGATGGTGCTGAGGTGGTGTATGTCTTGTGGTGCTGGATGACCGTTCTATGTGTAGTGGATCGCGCATGACTCCACATCCAGCCGTCAAGATCGTCGTCTCATTCGCTCCCCCATTTTTTAAAAAACACCTGTCGTCGACGTTGTGGCTGGACTCCAGTCGATAGGTAGATAGGTAGGTAGCCGTGTCTGCTCGTTTATTGTCACCCGCGGGCCGCGACGCGTGTTGATGGCGATGGGGGCGCGGCGGGTAGCTTCCCCGCCTGGCTCGGCGAGGCAGGGATGAGCGGCATGTTGAAATTGATCGAGGCTGCGTGGCTCGATGTCGGGGGTCACCAGTATAGGGGATGAACGAATGAGACGACTGGCATGTTAATGCACGTGTTTATTATATGACAGCTGAAGACGGAGTGGGTAGCAGCTCTCCGAACCCAGCCGGGTTGGTCCCCACTCGCAGGAAGGCAACCAAACTCGACCATGTCGTATAAGCGAGCCG